>NC_080045.1:58473531-58805051 GCF_012489685.1 Lotus japonicus
ATCGGTATCATTTTTTATTATATAAAAAATTATTTAGTTTTTTGTTTAAGTTGGGTTTTTAAGTTCTTATGGAGTAACTTTGTTCAGGGTTTCTTTGGGTGTGCTTCATCATGGAGGACCTGTTTTGGGGACATCAAGTTTAGACATTTTCGGTTCAATACTCGATGAGCTTGAAATTAGATATCCGAACAAGGTATTTTTGGTAAATCATTTTTGTATTACATGATATGTATGAAGACTGTAAATAAAATTAGAAATAATTAATTTTGAATATCCACATGTAGGAGTTCCATTATGCTGATTGTGTACCATATTGGTATTTTCCTATCGGACATAATGAAGTTATTGAAGCTGAAGAGCAGTTTCTGAAGTATTTGAATGAAAAGTGTGTTGGATATTCTTCTGAATTTGATTGTTGTGATGTCATGCACCCTCATTGTGTTTCCCTGTTATGGCGGATTACGTTTTTTGTAAGTGTATCTGATATTCTTACTTATTATTGTATAGTTATCTATGTTTGTTACTAATCTTTGTCGTCTTTGTTTATAAATTGTTTTATTATAGGGAAATCTTTGTGAAGGTTTACCATTTGAAGAGTTTGAAAATGTTGAAGATTTGATGGTCTATTTGGATAGAAGAAGTGATTCACATGGAAATGATGATTATTTGATGGCTCATGGTAATGAAGATGAAAAGATCAAATGCCAAGAACAGAAGAAGTAATTAGAAGAAGTGCAAATGTGACTAGAAGCAATTTAGTGATTAAATGAATATGTATTTTATTATTATAGTAAGCATTAAACTTATTTAGTGGATAGTCTGTGGGTCTAATTTTATGATTCAGTGGAAGAATAATGCATTTGGTGACATTGTTAGTGTCTTCCAAATTGAGCTATAAAGTTGTAATATTTTTTGTGCTCAACTCCTTTTGCTGTTATTTAGTATATTCAATATATTGAATATTTTTATTAATTGTCCTATTGGTTTATATTTTTTCTTTGGTTTAGCAATATGCAATTTGAATTGTAAAAAAGTTGTACTTAGTGGTTTAAATTGAAGTAGAACGTGTTTTGAGTAAAGATTTATAGTCCAGTTTTGTGATATTGTACTTGGGGTTTAGTTGAAATCAATTGAATTTATAGATTTTCTGAAAATCTGATTGTAATGTTAATTTTGAAGTATTGAAATTTTAATGGATTATATATATAATATGAGTAGGTAGCATTATAGTTATTTGTGATTAATAATAATAATAATTAGGTTGGCAACCAGATTTCCCAAAAGAGAAAAAATAGGTAGTGGCTTCAATATTTTGTGCATTTTGGTTTGTTAGATTATTCTATTGGTTTAAAATTTGTTTGAGTGAAAAATAAAATAAACATTTATCTGTCATTATGCAGTGGAAGCATGACTTAGTCCAATAAAAGAATTGGCTTTCGTAATGGATAAGAAATTATTATTTTTTCTAATAACAATTGATTTAGCTTATTTGTATTTTTAAGAAATGCCCTTTATATTTGGTACCTAATATATGAAATTTGAATAAAACATTGGTGTTTTAAATTTTATGGTAATGGTAGATTGAAACTATGAATGTTAAAAGTGAATTGGAAGAAAGTAATGATAATATTTTTTTTACAATTAAAAGATTTGTATTATTCAATTAGTGTGTCTATTTCCTATAGTAGTAGAATAAGATAGTTTTTTTTGTTACAAGTAGAATAAGATATGAAAGAATATGCATGTAATTTTGGAAGTAATGATAGAAAATTTGTATTAGATCTTTTTTGTATGTTAATTAAAATCTTTACTGAAAGTATATTTGAATTAGGTGATTGAATAAAGAGTTTAAGAGAAAACAATTTGAAATTTGTTCTATTAAAGTATTTTAGAAGAGAAAAAATAATATAAGAAATTGAAATAAAGTTTTGTATAAATTTAATTTGGTAGTGTGAAGTCTACTATGGAAGACGTTAAATACATTATTAAGAAAAGACTTTAAAAATGTACTTATAAAGTTGTAGAATAATTTAAGTAAAAGTTGTTGAAAGTACTTTTTAGCAATTTGAAAATTTGGAAGTACAAAAGGAGATAAGATATTTTGAGTGTCCCAATAAGATGATAACAGAGTGTAGAACCTAAGTATAAGTGTGTGGTTAAAATTAGTGGTGAGAAATAGGTTTACTGAAAAGGATTTTCTGGAATATGAATGAAGTGACCCATAGCTTCGTTCTGTATGAACCGTTTACAGTATGAAGAGGTGGTATCAAGAGCGGTTTCGGTGTACAGAGGGATTCATAAATTACTTTATTGGATTCCTCGATATTGAAGGAGTTTATCTTTGTGTCAATCTCAATCTCAAAGGTACGTGTCAGGTTAAGGGCCACCTAATTTTGTTGTTGCTGCGAAGGTAACTATGATTAGCTCTGTATATAGATAACCGATGGGTTTTATGTTTTGTTTTAGTGGGTAAAGAGAATCAGAAAGAATTGTTACGAGTCTGTCTGCTTTTAAGTAGGCAAAGTTATTTTTCAATCGGTGCATGGTTGTTCCTTCTTTCTGTTCTAATTACATAACTAACTTTGCTGTCCTTTTCGGTTGGATTTGCACATTGCACTGGACCCATATAGTCTCTATTGGTTTTACTCTTGGTTGAATTAGACGTTTACTAAATTTAATGGATTTTACGTTGTTAATATTTACTGTCACTTTGTATACCTTACACGCACGCCAACTGTTTGTCAAAATGTGTGAGCAGCCATTTAAAGTTAAGCATTCACTTTTAGAGAGCAATCATGAATATGTTTGAAAGTTTATAAATCCCGCCTAATTTTTACTATATAAGTGAAAGTTACGTGTACTCATTTCAAAGGTCTTAGTTCAAATTGTAGTCAGTTATCCAACATAGCTTCATTGAGAGTTCTTTTGAGATGGATAGTGCTGTTTCAATGGGGGTTGTGAACTCATTGTGTCCTCCATCTCAAATTTGGAGAGTTGTTGTTAGAGTTATTCGTCTTTGGGTAGTTTATGCTAAGAATGGTTCTGGACTTCCAAAATCTGTGGACATGGTCTTGATGGATCATTATGTATGTTCATTTCTTTTAATCTTGCTTAACAAGATTCAAATGAAGAATAGAAAATTATGATATATTCATGTTTAATTAGTTACAGATTGATACATGCAATGCAGTTTGATATTTTAAACATGTGGTCTTGTTTTTATATATTTCCAAGTCTAAAGTCCTTGTGCCAAAAGATTGTCATTTGTTACTGTCTTGAACAAGTAATTAATTTTGAGGGTGTTATTTTGAGGATGTGTTGGAAAAAAAATTATCATGTGTTTATGAAGTAATTATTTGAGGGTGTTATATTTGTTGACTTTTAGTTACCTATGTTAGTTACTTACTTAGATGTGAGGATATAAATTAGGTATATGTTAATTGAAGTCTTATTTTTGTATTGTTTTAGGGTGGCAAAATTCAGTGTTCTTTAAGGAAGGAAATGCATGTGAAGTGGGGAGATAAATTTGTGGAAGGAAATGCTTATAAGATTATCTTTGGGCGCCTAATTCCAAACATGGGTGCTTATCGAGCTACTCAGCATCCTTATAAGATGTTGTTGATTGAAAAAACTATGGTTGTGCCATGTGAAATTTCTAAAATCCCTAGGTGGGGTTTATCATTGAACAACTCTGAACAAGTGAAAGCAATTGGTAGTGAATCTGTTCACCTTATTGGTATGATATTTTTATTCTTTGAACTTATAAATCATATTCCTTTTTGGTAATAATAGATTACTTTGTGGATTATTTTTGACAGGAAACAAATTCAATGTTGTTTTTCAGATTTTATGGGGTTACTCACTTCAGTTATTGAAGAGAGGACATGTGTGAAGAATGGAAAAATGTTTAAGATGATGATAGTTGAACTTTCTGATGATAAGTAATATATAAAAGTTTAAGTGTTCTAAGTAATATTCAGTCATAAAATTAGTTATTATTTTGTCTATTTATTGTATATATTTCTGAATCTGTTTGTTTTTCAAAACAGGGGCAAAGTTGAGTGTGTACTATTTGATGACCATGCCAAATTTGTTACTGACCATCTGTCACTACATTCGACTGAAGAGGCTGTCCTGGTTTTTCAGTTTGCAAAAATAAAGAAATTTAGAGGTATTGAAAGAAACATTTTGGCTAAACAGAAGTTATATTGATGGTGTTGTTATTTTTTAGTTACATTTTATGTTTTAAGTCTCAATATAGTTTGTTCCTATAAATCTATGTTTGAGTAGGTAAATGTGTGTTGCAAGCTGTGGTTGGAGCATCTAGGTTAAGCTTCAACCCTCAAATTCCAGAGGTTATGTCATTTTGGAATGGGTATTTACTTCAATTTAGTCTTTTTATTGTTTATACATTTAGTGTTTTAAAATCTTGTGGTACCTGAGTTGTTAGTTACTATATAGTATAATTTTGTGTTTAGGGTTGTATACAATGGCGACTGTGGGCATGATCTATTTGGAACGAATGAAGCTGAGTATGGACTTGTATCAATGCTTGACGATTTCATTAGCAATCATCCTAGGAAAACTTTGTTATCATTGAGTGAAACCAAAGAGGTGAGTGTTTGTACTGCTATGAATTTCTCAGTGTATTTCTTTTCTTATTGTAATAATAATTAATGATGTACAAAGAAGGATGCTTAAGTATTATGGATGATGTATGTTTTTTATTTTGCAGGATGGAAAGTTCATAGTTAGGGCCAAGATAGTTAATATCTTAAAAGAGGATGGTTGGTGGTACTTAGCATGTTTGTGTGATCGGGCTGTGATTATTGAGGATTGCCATTATTATTGTAGTGCATGCTTTATGCGGGTGAACTATGTGTCTCCTAGGTTTGGTTTAGTTTTAAAGTTATATGAGTAATGCCAAATATTTTTTATTTATATTTGATGTTGGTGTTAACTTAATAAAATGTGTATTATATTTTTTTAGGTTCAGGATAATGGTTAAAGTATCTGATGGATGTTATTCAATGGACTTTGTGATTCCTGATTGTGTTGTTGAAAATCTAATTAAAAAATCCTGTAGGGAGGTGCTTAGTCAGATTCAGGTAGAGACTTCAGATTCTGTCAAGTTTATTACTTGTATTTTGTCATAGTAGTATATATCAAAATTGTGTAGGCACAAGTTAATTTTAGGGCCTTAAATTTTAATTAGTGAATTGTGAATGTGTAGGATGGAAACAATGTGGATGTGTCTCCTTGCATTGATAAAGCCTTGGTCGGAAGGGATTTATTGTTTAAGGTTGAAAAGAAGATGGTAAACCTATACCACTATGAAGATGCCTACCATGTGGAGCGTGTGTGTGAAGATGTTGACATTATTGATCTCTTTATGCTAAATGGTGCAATTGAAACTCCTAATTTGGTTAGTTTTATTTGCTGTTTTCGTATATATTTGATAGTATGGTAGTTATTATGGAGAATTTGATAGCGTGTAATAAAATAATTTCAGGCAAAGTTTCCAGGGTCATTTTCGATAATGGATCTTGATGATTGTGATTTTGGTATGGATTTGCTTATGAGTCCTGATGAGTTAGTTCCTGCTGAAGTTTGCAAGGCAAAGAGAGTTTTTAGTTCATACGAATATGGGAGTTGCTCTAAGTCATACAAGAGGAAGTTGGAGGAAGAATTTGATGAGCAAATGAAACACCAACGTGCTAAGGGTGATAACTGCATGTTTGGCTGTGATTAGTGTTCATTAGGTATTGATTAAACAAAGTATCATTTGATCTTCTGATTAAGTTAAAAGTATGGGTATGTCTTTTTGTAAACCATACATGAATGTATTTGATCAAGTAGATATCCTATTGTATTTGTAGTTGTATTTCTAGGATTTCAGGTGTATATGATTGGTGTTATCTTATTTCCAATGATGTAATTTCGATGCCTCTGTATGAAATTACCTCCTTGGTAATTGTAAGATATGTGAACCTGGATTGTTCAAGATTTTAATGAATATTTATGTTTTAACTGTGTGAATTTGTCTTTTCATATGTTTATAGATGGTAAAGACTGTGTATTAGGTGATGGAATGTCATGGTGTTCCTTTAAAGCTGAATCCATATTTATGTGTTATATTTTGGGTAAAATCCAAATATGGAGGTATATATATTTGATTGACAGAAGTTAGTGTTTATGGTAGTTTAAGAAAGACAATGTATTTGTAGTAGACTTTGTCATAAAGTTTCTTCAGTAAGAAACTGGAAAGTGATGAATCAAAAAAAGTAAGCAATAACTTTTTTCTTAGAAAAGAAGGTGTTATTGTATTTGTTAAAAAGTTAACATATATGTTTATAGATATCTTTACTGATATGGTTGTACTTCTGATTTTTCTTTTCGTCTATAAGTCGATATGGTGGCAGATGTGGTAGATGGAAGTTAAAATGAAATAAAGTGAAAAAGGTGAAGGAGAAAAACTTTTGGAGGCTATATAAGTTAGTTGTTGGATTCATATGTTCGATTTGTCTTAGCTTAGAAGGTTGGCATTGTTTTGTTGTTGGCCTAATAGCTGAGGTGTGCATGAGTTGAGAGTAAAATATTCTGTGGTTTTGGTTGAAATCTGGTTGTAAAATTAAGGTTTGTATATCCTGTGGTATGGATTCAGATGATGAAGCTTTCAAACGTGTTAAACGTGGCCGCAGAGGTAATGTTTTCATTTGTTGTGATATATATATATATATATATATATATATTGGGTTATGTTGATATGTGTAAAGTTACAAGTTCTTGATCATATTCATATTGATGCATTATATGAGCAGCACATGAAGATGGTGGGCAACATTGTGAAATTCAGCCCCCAAGTAAGAGAGTTAAAACCAATATCATCTCAAGACCTCGAAAATGTATGCCTAAAGGTTGTGTTAGCAATAAATGGTGGGATCCTAATGTATCTTCAGTTAGCAAATCTTCATTTGAGGATGGATCTTCATCAAATTTTATGATGTTTGGTAGGTACATTCCATTATGTTAATTACTAATAAATTTAATTATGAAGCATTATTTAGTGAAATTACATTAATTATTCATTTCCTTAAATTTATTTAGTAATTCGATTTTTAATTTATTGGATTCATTATAGCATGGGATTTAATAGTAAACCACGTAAATGAGTAGTTTATTGTTTGAGTAATTTACCATAATTAGTTATTTGAAAGTCTATGTATAATGCGTTTGTAGGTCCTTATTATATTTTTTTTGGTGTTTGTAAATTTGAAGTGAGTTTGTTTGTTGATTATGAGATTTTTAAGAAACTTAGTATAACTTTTATTTGATTTTATGTATTGTAGATTCAATGGAATCAGATAGTAGTAAGTCTACTGATGATGATGATGATGACGATGTAATTTTTGAATCAAATAATGAGGTGTCTTATAAGATAACTTCCACCGAGTTTGAAGGTATGGAAGACAATATTTAGAATTAAAGTTAGTTTAAGTTATTAAAAATACATAGTGACTTTTTATAATTGTTTAACATATAGATTATGATGATATTGGAGACATGAAATATACTTGCCAATATTGTGGTGCCTTGCATTGGTTTGCTGAAAAAGTTGGAAAGAGTAAGGAGAAGAATCCCACAAAGTTTAAAAGGTGTTGTCTAAAAGGAAAGGTGCTCCTAGCATATCTACAAAAACCACCAGCTTTATTATGGGATTTAATAATGGGTCATGATGTTCGAAGTCGTCATTTTATAGAAAATATTAGGTCCTATAATAGTCTATTTGCTTTCACTTCTTTTGGTGGTAAGATAGAAACAGGTATAAATGACGGAGGTGGGCCACCCCAATTTGTTATTAGTGGGCAAAACTATCATCGAATTGGTAGTTTGTTACCAAAGGATGGAGAAAGTCCTAAATTTGCGCAATTGTACATATATGATACACAAAATGAGATTGAAAACAGGAGTCAACACTTTAGGTAAATCTCAATACTAAGTTTTTTGTATTTAAATATTTTTACGTATAATAAGGACAATGAAAGTTTTAACCAATGTTATCGTCTAATTTGTAGAAGCATGGATGGGAAAACTAATCTAATGCAATCTTTGGTAGAAGATTTACTCTCAATGATTGATAAGTCTAATGTGTTGGCCAAAACATTTCGGATGGCTCGAGACTTCATTGGTGAGAATCCAAGTTGTAATATTTCTTTGAGGTTGTTTCGTCACAGGCCAAAAGATCCTAGGGTTTATAATTTGCCAACAGTGGATGAGGTTGCTGCTCTTATTGTGGGAGATTTTGATACAACTGATTGTGGTCGTGATATTGTGATTAAGGGAACTGATGGAAATTTGCAGCGGATTCATGAGACACACACATCTTTCTTACCATTACAATATCCGTTGATATTTCCTTATGGAGAAGATGGTTATAAAGAAGATATCATGTTTCGTGAGGATGGAGATAGGCGCATTTTTAAAAAAAGAGTTCGTGTATCATAGCGTGAGTTTGTTGCCTTTAGGATCCATGAGCGAGTTCATGATGTAAGATCAAGATTTGGTCATGTGGTACAACTCTATGTTTTGATGATAACAAGTATTTATTTGTGGATGAACAACTATGATACTCTAATGTTTGTCTTGAGTGTTTTGACAAACAGGTTCTGATTCTGACACCAGAAGATATATTCGTCAGAAGTTCTGAAGATCAGAGGATCAGAGGATCAGAGGATCAGAAGATCAGAGGATCAGAAGATCTGAAGATCAGAGGATCTGAAGATCAGAGGATCTGAAGATCAGAGGATCTGAGGATCAGAGGATCTGAGGATCAGAAGATCAGAGGATCAGAAGATCTGAGGATCAGAAGATCTGAAGACCAGAAGCTCTGAGGGACCAGAGGCTCTGAAGGTTCAGAAGCTCTGAAGGTCCAGAAGCAGAAGTTACGAAGGTCAGAGGATCCAAGCATCCCTCTGACTCTGATCACCAAGCTTCACAAGTTCCAACACGAAGCATAACTCTGATCAGAAGTCAATGGTTAAAGGCAAATGTCTCTATCGAGAAGTACAAGAGCAGTGTACTATTCTGAAAAGCCTACCTACCAAGGTTCAGCCACAGCAGGTTCTGGAAGTTCCAGAAATGCCCTCCAACGGTCATATTCTCTCAACAGAAATATCCTTTGCACCTTGGACTATAAAAGGCTGAAGAAAAGAAGAAAGACTAAGAGTGAGAAAAAAACAAAGAGCTGCAATACAAGAAAAGATTCAAGCCTCTACTTTCTTCATCTGTTCTTATTTAGTTTACACTCAGCTTATTTAGAAGCAAACCTTTGTAAACACCAACCTCAAACAGTTGTTTGATTTTCCTTAAGGGACCGGGTAGGTCAGTATCCTTAAGAAGACTAAGAGAGTGAATCTTAGTGGTGATTTCTTTAGGAGATCAAGGTTGATCGGATCCTAGAGAAGACTAAGAGAGTGAATCTTAGTGATAGCTAAGTCAGTGTATTGTTAGTCACTTGTAGGTTTCAAGTGCAGTTGTAACAATTATCTGATTAGTGGATTGCCTTCATTCTAAGAAGGAAGAAATCACCTTAACGGGTGGACTGGATTAGCTTGAGGGATTTATCAAGTGAACCAGGATAAAATACTTGTGTGCTTCTCTCTTCTCTCTATCTTTATCCGCTGCACCATCTATCTTAGAGAAACCGAAAATATTTACTTTAAATCTTAAGGGGAAAGTTTTTATATTATAAACGCTATTCAACCCCCCCCCCCTTCTAGTCGTTTTTCACACCTTCAATTGGTATCAGAGCGCAAGTTCTGATTACCACACTTAACAGTGTTCAGTAGATCCGGGCCAGTGTGAAAAACTCATGGATTCCACCACTACTACAAGCAAATATCAATACAGTGCAAGACCACCTATCTTTGATGGTCAGAGATTTGATTTCTGGAAAGACAGAATCAAAAGCTTCTTTCTTGGCTTTGATCCTGATCTTTGGGATTTTGTTGTTGATGGCTACACCCCTCCTGTTGATGAACATGGTGTAAAGATCCCAAGGGAGAAGATGAGTGAAGATCAAAAGAAGGAGTTCAGAGATCATCACCGATCAAGAGCTATTCTGCAAAGTGCCATTTCATATGAAGAATATGTGAAAATTACTGATCGTGATTCCGCTAAGTGTATCCTTGATTCCTTAAAGATGACACATGAAGGAAACAAAAAGGTGAAAGAGACAAAGGCACTGTCTTTGATCCAGAAATATGAATCCTTCCAAATGGAACCTGACGAATCCATTGAGGATATGTTTTCCAGATTCCAGTTGATTATTGCTGGAATAAGACCCCTCAGCAATAGCTACACCACTGTGGATCATGTCATGAGGATCCTTAGAGGTCTTCCGGAAAGCTGGATGCCTTTGATAACTTCCTTGGAGCTAACTAGAGATGTTGAGCAGATGAGTTTGGAAGAACTCATCAGCATACTGAAATGCCATGAGCTGAAGCGCTCTGAGAAGGCTAAATCTGAGAAGTCAAAAGCTCTCCAAGCTGAAGCAGAAGAATCTGAAGAAGCATCAGAAGATTCTGATGAAGATGAGCTGACTCTGATATCCAGAAAGCTCAACTGCATCTGGAAGCACAGGCAGAGCAAATACAAAGGTTCATCAAAGGACGAAAAGTCAAAGTAGCATTTCAAACCAAAGAAAAGTCTGATGGTGACTTTTGATGAATCAGAATCAGAGGATGTTGACTCTGATGGTGAAGTCCAAGGACTCATGGCTATTGTCAAAGACAAAGGAGCAGAGTCAAAGGAAGCTGTTGACTCTGACTCAGAATCAGAAGGAGATCCAGACTCTGACGATGAAAATGAGGTATTTGATTCTTTCTCAACTTCTGAACTTAAAGATGCTTTGTCTGAAATTATGGATAAATATAACTCTCTCTTGACTAAGCATAAAAGGTTGAAAAAGAATTTCTCTGCTGCCTCTGAAACTTCTGTTGAACATGAGAAAATTATTTCTGATTTGAAAAATGATAATCATGCTTTGATCAATTCTAACTCTGTGCTTAAGAACCAGATTGCTAAGTTAGAAGAAATTGTTGCTTGTGATGCCTCTGATTGTAGAAATGAGTCTAAGTATGAAAAGTCTTTTCAAAGATTCCTAGCTAAAAGCGTAGACAGAAGCTTAATGGCTTCAATGATCTATGGCGTAAGCAGAAATGGAATATATGACATTGGTCATTCTAAACCTTCTGAAGTTGCTTCATCATCTCTTAAGAAAGGAACTTTCTCTATGTCAAAATATCATGCTCAAATTCCTTTCCATTATCCTGCTGAAAGACCCAAAGTTGTCAGAACTTCTGGGCTAACTAACAAGAAAGGACCCAAAAAGTGGGTACCTAGGGATAAGATTATATATGTTGCAGATATCTTCAATAGGTCCATCGAAACTCCAACCATGGAACCTGGACAGTGGATGCAAGCAACACATGACGGGAGAAAGACATATGTCCCAAGATCCAAAACTTGAACCTGAAGGTGAAGTTAATCTTGGAGGCATCAGTAGAGTAAGATTTGGTCAAGTCAAAGCTAGCTGAAAAAGCTTGTAGAGATGAGCATGACTGTTTCAGATAGAAACAAAGACTCAGAACTTGTCAAACCAGAAGCAACAACATCAGAAGATGCTACTACAACTTCTGACTTGCGTCATCAGAAGAAGAGTAGGTTCATAGCTTCTCATTCTGAAGCATCTGAAGATGGAATTTTTTCCAGAATGGAGATGTCACCAGAACCTCTGGACTTTGACACTTCTGCTCTCATAAGAAGATATACTAATCAGCAGCCAAGTATCCCATGGTATTACTTCTGAGGGGGAGTATTTCGTCTTTTGCTCTTACTATTTTTTTTTCCACCTTCATTCTTTTTGCTTATGACAAAAAGGGGGAGAACTTATAGTATCTTGACAACTCCTATTTTATTTAGCTCAGAATCTAGATATTACTAACATTGATATTAAGTATTAGATTCAGGGGGAGCTTAGCTCAGAATCAAGCACGAGTCTTGGATTCAAAAGGAGCAAGATAAACTATACACATCAGGATAAGTTTTAACTCTGATACCTTATACTCTGAGTGTATTCAGTTTATTTGTTTAGAGTTGTTCATCAAAATACATGGTTTTGTCATCATCAAAAAGGGGGAGATTGTAAGATCAAGATTTGGTCATGTGGTACAACTCTATGTTTTGATGATAACAAGTATTTATTTGTGGATGAACAACTATGATACTCTAATGTTTGTCTTGAGTGTTTTGACAAACAGGTTCTGATTCTGACACCAGAAGATATATTCGTCAGAAGTTCTGAAGATCAGAGGATCTGAGGATCAGAGGATCAGAGGATCAGAAGATCTGAGGATCAGAAGATCTGAAGATCAGAGGATCTGAAGATCAGAGGATCTGAAGATCAGAGGATCTGAGGATCAGAGGATCAGAAGATCAGAGGATCAGAAGATCTGAGGATCAGAAGATCTGAAGACCAGAAGCTCTGAGGGACTAGAGGCTCTGAAGGTTCAGAAGCTCTGAAGGTCCAGAAGCAGAAGTTACGAAGGTCAGAGGATCCAAGCATCCCTCTGACTCTGATCACCAAGCTTCACAAGTTCCAACACGAAGCATAACTCTGATCAGAAGTCAATGGTTAAAGGCAAATGTCTCTATCGAGAAGTACAAGAGCAGTGTACTATTCTGAAAAGCCTACCTACCAAGGTTCAGCCACAGCAGGTTCTGGAAGTTCCAGAAATGACCTCCAACGGTCATATTCTCTCAACAGAAATATCCTTTGCACCTTGGACTATAAAAGGCTGAAGAAAAGAAGAAAGACTAAGAGTGAGAAAAAAACAAAGAGCTGCAATACAAGAAAAGATTCAAGCCTCTACTTTCTTCATCTGTTCTTATTTAGTTTACACTCAGCTTATTTAGAAGCAAACCTTTGTAAACACCAACCTCAAACAGTTGTTTGATTTTCCTTAAGGGACCGGGTAGGTCAGTATCCTTAAGAAGACTAAGAGAGTGAATCTTAGTGGTGATTTCTTTAGGAGATCAAGGTTGATCGGATCCTAGAGAAGACTAAGAGAGTGAATCTTAGTGATAGCTAAGTCAGTGTATTGTTAGTCACTTGTAGGTTTCAAGTGCAGTTGTAACAATTATCTGATTAGTGGATTGCCTTCATTCTAAGAAGGAAGAAATCACCTTAACGGGTGGACTGGATTAGCTTGAGGGATTTATCAAGTGAACCAGGATAAAATACTTGTGTGCTTCTCTCTTCTCTCTATCTTTATCCGCTGCACCATCTATCTTAGAGAAACCGAAAAGATTTACTTTAAATCTTAAGGGGAAAGTTTTTATATTATAAACGCTATTCAACCCCCCCCCCTTCTAGTCGTTTTTCACACCTTCACATGAGGGAACTACTATTCTTCATTCTAGAAGATTGTTTCAGCAATTTATTGTAGATTGCTACTCTATGGTTGAGGCACAAAGGCTATCATATGTCAAAGGTAATCAAAAGACAATTCGTAGAGATTTCTTGGCCGGATTAGAAGAAGCAGTTGATAAGGGTGATCTTGATCCATCACATATTGGTACAAGAATTGTTTTACCATCATCATTTACAGGTGGAAGAAGGTATATGTTTAACAATTGTCAGGATGCAATGGCTATATGCAAATTCTATGGTTATCCAGATCTGTTCATAACTGTTACATGCAATCCCAAATGGCCTGAAATACAACGATATGTATCTCAAAAAGGATTGAATGCATATGATCGGCCTGATATAACATGTAGAGTTTTTCATGCTAAGCTTCAACGGTTAATGGTTGGCTTGAAGAAAGGAGAATATTTTGGAAAAGTTAGTGCTGGTATGTTTTTCCTAATGTGGTATTTGTTCAATATATTAGTATTGTATTAAATAAGGCAATAATTTGTTGTTATGTATTGATTGATGTGATATATTAGGTATGTATACCATAGAGTTTCAGAAGAGGGGATTACCTCATGCACATATATTGCTTTGGTTAGCTCCAAGCTCGAAGTTGAATAGACCTGAATTGATAGATTCTTTTATTTCTGCTGAGCTACCTGATCCTATTGCATGTCCGAAGCTATTTGATGTTGTTTCAACATATATGGTTCATGGGCCGTGCGGTGGTGGTCGAAAAAATTCTCCATGTATGGTAAATGGTCGTTGTTCCAAATTTTTTCCAAAGAAATATGTTGAGAAGACTTCATTTGATATCGATGGGTATCCCATTTATCGAAGAAGGAACACTGGTGTTTCTGTTGAGAGACGAGGCGTTCAATTGGACAATGGCTATGTGGTGCCTTATAATGCAAAATTATTGATGAAATATCAAGCACACATTAACATTGAGTATTGCAACAAGTCCAATTGCATCAAATACTTATTCAAGTATATCAACAAGGGTGTTGATCGAGTAACTGTCTCCATGACAAATAAAGCTGATCTAGGTGAAAAAGAGGTAAACATTGATGAGATTCAGCAATATTATGATTGTCGTTATTTGTCACCGTGTGAATCTGCTTGGAGGTCATTATCTTTTGAGATTCATCACCATTGGCCTCCTGTAGAAAGATTATCATTCCATTTGCCAAAACAACAAGTTGTTTTGTTTAGTGATAAAGAACCTCTTGATTCAGTTGTGAGGCGAAAGAAAAAAGAAGAAACAATGTTTACTGCTTGGATGACTGCCAATAACAAATTTCCACAAGGCAGACACTTGACTTATGCTCAATACCCTCAATTTTTTGTGTATGATCGTAGGCATAAGGAGTGGAGACCAAGAAAAAGAGGTTTCTCTATTGAGAGGATGAACTTTATACCAATTGGTTGTGGTGAGGTGTATTATCTACGATTACTATTGAATTTACAGGTTGGATGTACAAATTACAATGATTTGCGAACTGTAGATGGCATTGTGTATCTATCATTTCAAGAAGCATGCTCAGCATTGCAATTACTAGAAAATGACAAAGAATTCATTGATGGTATAATTGATTGTTCGGAATTGTCATCCGGAAGATCAGGAAGGTACCTTTTTGTAACATTACTATTGTCAAATTCAATTGTAAATCCTAGACAAGTATTTGAGGAGACATGGCGACTTTTAGCTGATGGAATTTTATATCAAAGGAGAAAAGTTCTATGCAATCCAGGTACGGTATTTATAAATATATATATATATATATATATATAACTTTACATTAAAAAAGTATGAATATGCTAATTTGTATTCTTTGTTATGTTGTTAGATTTGCGAATGGATGATGCTATCTTAAGAACTTTATGTTTAGTAGAATTGGAAAAATTGTTAGTGAGCAACGGAAAAAGCTTGAAGGATATTCCTACAATGCCGTTTCCAATTTCAAATGAAGTTCCACATTATGATAATATTCTACTATATAATGAGTTGAGATATGATGTGGGTGATATGGTTAAGAAGCATGATGACCATGTTTCTAGGTTGAATAAGGAGCAAAGAATTGTATATGAAAAGGTTGTTGATGCAGTGAATGAATCATCTGGCGGATTTTTCTTTGTGTATGGATCAGGGGGTACTGGGAAGACATTTTTGTGGAAAACTTTGTCATATAAATTTCGTGGAGAGCGGAAAGTTGTTTTGAATGTTGCGTCAAGTGGTATAGCATCTCTATTACTTCCTGGGGGTCGAACTGCCCATTCTTTATTTGGTATTCCACTTGTGTTAAATGAGGATACCATTTGCAATATCAAACAAGGGAGTAATAAAGCAGAACTTTTGAAACACACAAGTCTTATTATTTGGGATGAGGCGCCAATGGTAAACAGATGGGCATTTGAGGGATTGGATAGAACTTTGCGTGATATCATGTTAGTGAGTAATCCTGGGTGTATTGACAAACCTTTTGGTGGAAAAGTTATTATTCTTGGTGGTGATTTCAGACAAACTTTACCAATAATTCCTAAAGCAAGTCGTGAAGAAATTGTTATGGCAACAATAAACTCTTCAAGATTATGGAAGTTTTGCAAAGTTTTGAGGTTAGTAGAAAACATGCGAGTGAATAATGCAGATTCTAAAGATGATATAGAACGCCGAACAAGTTTTAGTAAGTGGATACTTGATGTTGGAGATGGTAATTTGGGTGATTACAATGATGGTGAATGTGATATTCAAATTCCTAAGGATTTGTTGGTGGAATCTAGAGGGGATGGTGTTTCAAGTATAGTTCATTCAACATATCCAGATCTTGAGTCAAATTTTTTCAAGAAAATTACTTTCTTGATAAGGCCATTCTTGCTCCAACTTTGGATATTGTAGATACTATTAACCAATATGTGCTATCCCGATCACCTGGTAAAGAGAAAGTATATCTTAGTTCAGATAGTGTTGTCAAAGTTGATGAAGATTTAGGTATTGAAGCAAATTGGATTACAATTGAGTTCTTAAACAGTATCAAAGGTTCTGGCCTCCCTGATCACAAGTTGTGTCTTAAAGTTGGAGTTCCTATAATGTTAATGAGGAACATTGATGTGGCTCGTGGTTTGTGCAATGGAACTAGACTTATTGTTGACAAACTGCGTCCTAATTTAATCTATGGAAAAGTTATGAATGGAACTAATGCTGGGGAGATGGCTTATATTCCTCGAATGAGTATTACCCCTTCTGATAGTGGCTTACATGTAAAGATTCAACGACGGCAATTTCCTGTTTGTGTTTGTTTTGCAATGACAATAAACAAGAGTCAAGGACAAACTTTGGGTAGAGTTGGTGTTTTTCTACCAAGACCTGTTTTCTCACATGGTCAACTCTATGTTGCTGTCTCCCGTGTGAAATGCAGAGAGGGATTGAAGATTTATGTTGAAGGAACGGATTCTTTGTTGGTAAATGAAACAAAGAATGTTGTTTACAAAGAAGTGTTTAAAAATTTAGGATAAATAGTTGAAATAAAACCAAGTTATGTAAGTGGATATTGGGTTTTGAATACATTAACCAGTGGGATTGAATGATTTGCGGATATTTATTGTTAGAGGGTATTAAATTTCATGAATATTTCATAGGTGATGAAGCAATGTTTGGTATAAAATCAAATATACTTGAAGGCAATACGTGGGAAAGAAAAGAATGTTAAACTTTTGATAGTCTTTTAAATTGAGTAATAATAAAATAATGTATGATTCATACAAAAGAGTAAATTATTTACTTCAGTGCTTACCTGAAGTCTATGTGGTGAAAATTGTTGTAGTCAATAGAATGTGATGAATAGGGAATGGGAACTGTCTACATGTGTAAGCAATATCAATTTTTGTTTTTTTTATAAGCAAAAATATATAAATAAAAAGTACTAGGTGTACTTCGAACCAAATTACAAAGAGATGTTAAAAAGAGAACAATTGATGGTACTAGCTAACCCATCTCAAGATAATCTACCTAACTACAAAATATCACTAGACTAACAAGTTGTACAATAGCTTTAGTTCATCAGGCAAAAAACGAAAACAAACTGCAATAGCACAGCCTAAGTAACGAAAATAGCAGGAGAAATAGGCTCCATATGTTGCAATATCAATATATGTGACATGTGAAGTTAGTTCTAAGTTTTATGTTGGCTTATGTGTATATTAATTGCTATATACTTGATGTTAGTATGATTGTAGGAATATAAAGTAGTGACATAATTTTGTAGACGCATAAAAACTTCATTGGCGGAATTTAAGATGCAGGATTCAAAGATAGAGTTCTTAAAAATAAAGTACTTGTACTGATAAATAACAGTTATCCAGTCACCATTTGAAATTAACCTAATGAAACCCATATATATTGCAGTTGTTTGGGAACAAAATAATAAGAGCAAACTTGATTTGCGGATTTCTAAGTTGAACCCAGTAATCTTTTGCCACTTGAACCTTATAGTTGTCCACCCACTGGTTCTCTCAGATGAAAAGTTAGTTCTGCTGCTGATCATGTTCTCTCTTCGAAAGCCTACATCAATGGGAAGGAATAAGTATTCATTTTTGATAGATAGGAGTATCTATTTATATACTTATTCGTTGAGCAATATGTTCTACGAATCGAACAGCTAAAGCAATGAAAAGAAAGAAAAGAAAAGGTGAAGAGGATTAGAAGCTGCAAATAAACACAATTGGTTGATCTAACCATGTATTTCTTATAATTTAAGCATATTTTATTATATAAAAAACAAATTTAAATATTTGGAAAGAAGGAATAGTATAAAGATATTCAGGTATGTGATTTATACAATTATGGAGTGAAGATTAAACCAAAGTTATTTCAAAATTATTTTTTAAGCAAAAATGAAAAGACTTGCTGAGGATCATAGCCTATTTTGTTTGCAAACAGTATTAAACAAAGATATTATAAGCACATGAAGGAAATAAAATGAAATCAAGTTACCAGTGGTCAACTTGGACACAATAAGTGTTTTCTTCATTCCTCTTCCACATGATGAAGTGATGTTCTCCTCCCACTAAGCATGTGTTATCAAATTCTTGATTATGAAATTCCTGCCACCCTTGATCAAATGTTCCTTTTGTTGGGAACATATCATGCCAAGTAATCCCCCATTTTGTCCAGGTTCCATCTGGAAGTATAACCTCAATTTCTGTAGGCTTGTGTGCAAACAACTCCTTAGTTATTTTTGTAGGAATGCCCTAAAAACACAAATATGTTAATTGGGAGTATATTAGTATTATTAGTTTAGGAAACAAAATAAATAAACTATCAAATAGTGAAAAAAACTCACAACATTTGATGTTCCCCTGATTTCTTCTTCAGACAGGACTCTATCCCACATTAATCCTCCATGCTTGCCTGAGATAATTATCTCATTCCAAAAAAACACATGATCATAGTCAACATAGAATTCAGGCATGTTACTGTGTCTTCCATTTGGAGGGTTTTGGAAAAGCATTTGATTGTGATTCAATGAAGGAGGATAACTGACTTCCTTTTCATCCTTATGAAAAACTCTACTATTAAAATTCCCATGTCCAAAATAGCTAAATTTAACTAAACCTGTTTCTTGAACATGATATACATTTCTTAATACTGATATTGCTTGCCCAAACCACATTGTGTTCCTATATGCATGCACATCAACTTGGATTTGGTTTCCAGCTGGATCTTTCAGGACAGCACCATTTTGCAATTCATGTCCATGTTTGGTTGCAAACCAACGTGGTATGACCATGTTTTGCTAAATTATTGCATGAGAAAAAAGAAAGTCAACAACTTGAACATAGTACACCTAAAGAAACCAGGTATAAGGTATAGAAATATAATAAATAGAATGAAAGTTGTATATAATTACCCGATATGGATATATTTGCCTCACAAAAATTCTGTGATTTTTGTGCTGATTTCGTAAGCGTAGTGGATACATATCTAAAAATATATAGAACAAATAAGTGTAAGTGCAAAACTGTTAGAATATGTCATTAGTATTTTAGAGTAGAATCTTCAAATGATGTGAGTCCAAGTAAGATGATATAGTATTTAAACATGTACTGAAAAAATATAAGACAAATGCAGACCCAAAGCTTATGTAAGATTGCTTAGTTTGTTAAGGTTAAAAAAATTTGGGATTTTCTGCTATTAGCAATGTAATGTCATTTGATATTTTCCTTGGTAAACAGGTCTTAATAAGGACAAAATTTTAGAATATTTGCATCACCAATAAAGGGTACTATCTGCCAACAAAGTTTATTGAATTTTACCTCAAATAATAGAACATGGTTCCAGAAGAAAACACCAAGTTAGGATAAATTTACCCTATTTGTAGAAACAATAATATTAAACTGTAAAAGTGCATGTGGCTGGGCCATGGCATATAATCGATTTTCGAGGTTTCCAGAGAAAGGTTATACTCTGAGGTAATGTGATACGTAGAAAACGACATGCAGGGTATCAAAATTGGTAAGTATGACGGTGATGTAGTCCTTTTGTTTAACGCTGGTAATTTATGCACTAAATTAAGGAAAAAATTAGTTAGCTGTGACTCTTTCATCAAGAGGACTACTTGAAAACCTACAAATTGGGTTCATTTTAATTGGGATTTCAAATCCGAAGTTAGAAAAACATTTGAATGCAAGAATTGAAGATCAAAAACAGAATGTAGCAGGCGAGTCTTTTGATGAATTTACATGAAAGGAATGGATAACATACCTTTAAGGTTGGTGAAAGACGTGCTCTGGATGTGGCGGCTCCCTAATTCTTTGCCGTGTTCAGATTAGGAGTAATCTCTAGGGTTCCTTTGTTAAACTGCACCCTGATGTAGGCGAGCAGGATGTAGGCCCAGTAAGTTGGGCCACGATTTTTGGTAGTTTTTGATAAATGATTTCATGCTATTTTTTTTGAACCTCTGTGTCATTTTTTTGGTACATTTATTTTTTTGTTCTATATGTTATATATGATATTTTTTGAAATGATGTTATATATGATATTTAACCTTCTTTATTTTGAAAGCCAAATAATTTAACCAAAAAAAAAACCAAAGAATAATATATGATATTTAGCTGTTTTAGCTGTAGTAAATAACCTTTTGTAATAATGAAATTTTAGCGAATTATATAAATGTTCATGCTGTTTTAATGCAATAAAAGAATTAATTGTTGAAATCTATTTGTTTGGAATAATATCTATCTAATAAGGTGTTCAATTTTTTTAATTTTTTAACGTAAAATTTGGTTGTCAATTATATTTTTTTGTTATTTAGTATTATTTTACAACAATTTAAGTATTTACTTAATTACAAAATTGAAGGCTAAAAAGTATTTTTGACCCCTGATGTTTCAAGTTTGTGCAAATTCTGCCCCTATCTATTTTTGTCGATGTTTCTACCCCTCATGTTTTCAAACAGTGCACCGTCTACCCCTCACGGAGGGAGGGGTAGACGGTGCACTGTTTGAAAACATGAGGGGTAGACGGTGCACTGTTTGAAAACATGAGGGGTAGAAACATCGATAAAAATAGAGTAGGGGCAGAATTTGCACAAACTTGAAACATCAGGGGCCAAAAGTGTTTTTTAGCCAAAATTGAATTGTAACATTAACAAATATATTTTTCTTTTGATTAAATTGAATGTCAAATTTATTATTATAAAATTGGTTATTGGTATCAAATTGTTTGTAGTAAACATTCATATATATATTACACCCTTTTCAAAACTAATCACTTAGTACTTGGGTGAGATGTAAATTAAATTAAATATGGGACAATTAGTCATTGACACTTGTATTTAATAAAAATAAAATGACTAGAATTATTATAATTTAAATAACTATCTCTAAACTTTTTTCTTGGAATAGAACTATATCTAAACTTAGGGAGATAAAAAAGAGAAAAAAAGAAAATGCACCGACGATGTAAAGTTTTGTTATACCGTCAAACAATCAGATTTCAAGGATGTGTCACGCGAATTAATGAAATTAAATAAAGATAGATATTTTCTCACATCATTATTAATATGATTGATTGATGGTGAAAAAAAAACTGATCATCGTCAGTGCATATAAATTAAACTCTTAAAAAATTAACATATTACAAGCTGTTCTTTAGATAACTTTTTTTTAGTTTGATTATATTTTGTTTTTCTATTAAATTAAGTTAGGATATTTATCAATTGTGTTATTAATGTGTAGTATATTTGATTGATAAAACATTAATTATATTTTATTAAATATATTAGATTAGTAAATTATAAATGTTTTAATTTTATAAAATTAGTGACCGTGCATCGCACGGGTAACTACCTAGTGTTTCACAATTAAGTGAATACTAAGTTGACCAACCATATGACCAGAGTGAGATATCTCTTTCAACAGCTAGCCGAGCAAAATAAAACAGACACAATCATTAAGCAATTAGAGGCTGCTCATGCGTCTCAGAAGTCTTCCACAAAGGCTTATTATATACAAGGCTCTATAATAATAATTAAGTTTGGTCATTTAATTGCATAACATACACTCACTACACCAAAAAGCGCTATTTCGCGGCGGTTGGAATTGTATATAGCGGCGGTTTAAACCGCCGCAAAAACAATCTCCCGTCGGTTGTCCAACCGTCACAGTTTTTAGCGCCGCGAGTCACCTTCAGAAGCTTGAATGTATGGCTCATCATCTTCCCGATCACCCGTATGGATTAAATGAGAAAAGCTTATAGAAGTGAACCCCAATACATCCTTTTTCATCAATCTAAAATTTGTAGTGTTAGCCCACTGACATTTAAACAAAGTCACCACAAATTGACCATGGTAGCTTAATTCAATAATGTCAACCAGTTTCCCATAATAAGGCACTAAACCTTCTGTTGGCCTATTGTCACTTGTACTTGCATAGCTCTTTGTTCCAGAGCTACAAAACACACCACTATTCTGAGTTTTCATCCCTTGCTCACGTTGTAAGGTTCAGAATTTATATCCATTAACATTATATGCAGTAAACCTTCTGGCTTGTTGAAGCGGGCCTTGCGCGAGGGCACAAATATCATCAGAGTGTGCAATAGAACTATCATTCATAATCTATCAAAAAGAAAAACTTGGTTTCAGTAATAATAAGTAATAGAATGTTCAAACTTGGTTTCAATAATAATAGGACATCTCTTATACTTACACGACGCCTAAACCATTCCACAAAGCCACGATGAACTTCCTTCTCAATCTCAGTTGACGACCTTGTTCGAGACCTTAATCTCCTTTTTGTGATAATTCTAAATTCCCTATATCAATCATTATGTTAAAAATTATGACGAAAAGAATATAGAATAACAAAGTATTTCATATAAGACTTACTCAATGAAATGTTGTACTTCTTTACAATTAACCAACACATGGCGATGTGCTTGTAGCCATTCTCTCTCTGTCAAAGTGAAATAAGATGAACCTCCAACAGGTTTGCCTACATTGGGAAATAAAAGTGATGAAGACTCGTACGGATAATCGTCAACACGACCTCCGCGATTGAATCTTGTCTCAATTTCATTGTCCAAGTATCTTGAACAAAATGTAAGTATCTCTTCAGAGATCCAACCTTCTGCTATCGAGCCTTCAGGTTGTGCTTGGTTACGCACATATGACTTCAATTTCCCCAAGAACCTATCATTTTAAAAATAGAAAGTCACTACTAAATGATTGTATATTATATGTGTCATATTTTAAAATTTGATATACCTTTCTATGGGATACATCCACCGGTAATGCACTGGTCCTCCGAGTTTGGCTTCATCGGGTAGATGCACCATAAGGTGAACCATAACTGTGAAGAATGATGGAGGAAACAACATTTCCAATTGACATAGTGTGAGAACAATTTGTTCCTTAAGCTTGTCTAGTTCACCATGGTCCAACACTTTGGCACATAATAGCTTGAAAAATGTGCATAAGTCAACAATCACTGTAGCAACTTGGACAGGTAGCACATTCCTAATCGACAGGGGTAGCAATTGCTCCATCAATATATGAGAATCGTGGCTTTTCAAACCAAAGAGCTTGTGCTGAACTAGGTCAACACATCTAGAAATGTTGCTTGAGTAGCCATCTGGTACGGTAATATCTTTTAAGGTGCTCAACATAACACTTATCTCTTCCTTCGATAGTGTAAACAAAGCAGCAGGGAACTTACTCCCATCATCAGGTGGCCAAAGTTCTCTTTTTATACCCATTGCACGCAAGTCTTTTCGAGCCTCTGCATGATCTTTTCTCTTTTCTTTGTCATTTATTAATGTGAAGAGTATATTGTCGCACACATTCTTTTCGATATGCATGACGTCTAAATTGTGTCGCAACTTATTAAACTCCCAATATGGAAGTTGAAACAATATACTCCTCTTTTTCCATTGTTGAGTTGGTTTCTTCGTTTGCTTCTTCCTCTTCTTCCCACGAGTTCTCTTTATCTTGTCTTCTGGTTCTGGGGGTTTGCCAAATGTGACTTCCACATTACGTACTTGCTCCAAAATATCAGAGCCTGATAATGCTTTTGGTGGATCCCTATCCTCAATTTTTCCATTAAAAAGGTGAATTTTATTCAACCGAAACTTGTGTCCTTTAGACAAAAAGCGTCGATGACCCATGAAACACCACTTTTTACTAAATGGAAGACGAAGAGGAATTGAATCAAAGTTAAGAGATGGACAAGCAAGCCCGGTATATGTGTTCCATCCGGAAAGCACCCCGAGACCAGGAAAGTCACTAATGGTCCATAATAGGCATGCTCGCATCATGAACACTTCATTCCTTGAAGCATCATACGTTTCAACACCTGTTTCCCACAACACTTTCAACTCCTCTATAAGAGGTTGCATGTAGATGTCAATATCATTACCCGGCGCGCGCTTTCCAGGAATCACAGTTGAAAGAATATAGTTGGTTGGCTTCATACACATCCATGGAGGAGTATTGTATGGAATCAGAATTAGAGGCCAGATACTATAAATGGATTTTAAAGATCCAAAGGGATTGAATCCATCACTTGCTAAAGCCAATCGTACATTTCGAGGGTCTTTTGCAAAATTTTGATGTGTCCGATCAAATTCCTTCCAAGCCTCGGAGTCTCTTGGATGCCTCATCATCCCATCATTGTTATTTACCTCATCATGCCAAACCATACTCTTAGCCGTTTTTGAAGACATGAACATCCTTTTTAACCTTGGGATCAACGGGAAGTACCGCATAACTTTTGCGGGTAGCTTCTTTCGGGACTTTGTAGAAATGAATCGAGAAGCACTTGCATTTGTTTTACCACATGGCTCCCACCTAGATGTCCCACATGTTTTACATTTCTCTCTATCTTCATCTTCACCCCAATATAACATACAATCATTAGGGCATGCATGTATCTTGGTGTACTTAAGACCAAGCTTGTTGATGACTTTTTTAGCCTCATAACCCGATGCGGGGATATTCGCATGTTCGAAGGCTTCATGTAGCAATTCAATGATCATACCCATTTCTTTGTCACTAACTCCACACAAACACTTAATGTGATATAATTTCACCAAGAAGGACAATTTTGAGAACTTTGTACATCCTTCATACAATGGTTGCTCTCCATCTTGAAGTAAATCATAAAATTCTTTAGCACCACTTGCCCCATATTGTCGTTCAGGCATGCCTCCTCCACCTTCATCACCATGTTCTGTTGATGATGGAGAGTGTTCTTCATTATCATCCATTCTAGAGAATCCAAAAGCATCCTTTAACATATTCTGCATTGGGTCTTCAATTACTGTATGTGGCATAACATCTTCATCTACAATGCTCTCTTGAATATTAGGTGGACCAGAAACTGATTCCCCCAATAAAGTCTCCCCATGGTCACACCAGAATGTGTAAGTTTCAGGAAACGGTTTACATATTAAGTGGTCAAAGACTTCTGGTCGAGTCTTCCACTTCTTAAAACCACATTTATCACACGGACATATAATTGTACCCTCAGAAGAACTGTGTTCAAAGGCAAAGTCTAAAAAACCATTTAATCCTCGATGATACTCAAGTGTGTTGCGTGGCTTTTTAATCCATGATTTATCCATCACACCAAGAATCTTCAGATAGAAGAGGAAGGTCAGGAAAGTATCAGAAGCAAAGAAAGCATGAAAATTACTCTTATGTGTGTCAAAACTAATCCAGATTCCACTAACAACACTAAAGCATTCACTAATCCTCATTAGCTTCCTATGTAATTGATAATATAATACTTAATTTACAATCATATTGTATGATTATTAGAAAAATCTGTATAGTCATTGTGTTGACTGGAGAAAAATACAGTCAACACTGATTCAACAATTATAATGCAATTAACATGTGGCTTTGAACTACAACATTTCAGTATTAGCATGTATAGACTCAACCCTATATATTACCTTTATTCATCCTACAAAAACCATAAACACTACAACTATCAACCTATAAAACTATAGACCATGCATCTCAGCATAGCTAAGAGTCGTTAAAACCATTCAAACTACAAGAACCAACTTGAAAATCTAATGATACTATATTAATCATCTCGGTAAATATAAACTTAACATAATGAAAACATAAAAGAAAGCTAAACACCCATTTGGAACAGAGCAGGAGCTTTGATGGCTCTCCCCAAGACACCCAATACAATTTATTTATTATTTTGAAATTTAAGAAACATGAGCAGTAAACTATTAATAAACTAAGAGCAGTCCCAAAGAGTTAATATGGCTGTCATGAACAAGACAACAATCCCACAAGCTAATATCAAGCTTTTAACGTTGATCTTCGGTACCAAATCAAGACACTAATATCAAACCAATTATTAACCTCATAATTATACTTAAATCACTTTCTACAGCCTCTAATATGTTTCACTTGGTTACATGAAAACAGCAATACCAAATCTCATGTTCTCTACACAGTTAAAATTCATATCCCTTGCTGGTATGTATTTTTCTTGTTGCAGCCATCCAGCATTCATATTTCCCCAAAATTGAACATTTTCTTCAAAGGGAAAAGATTTAAGAATATGATACAATTGCCAAAGATCAGAACCATCTAACAGAATAACAGAAATGAAACCTGATGACACTTCACCCGTGAGAAGATCACTAGGACTTTAAATAGAACACAATGTGCAATGAGGAATTCAAATCCAAAACGGATTCTATATGAATTCAGAGGGCGAATTGGAATCAAAGTTTCACTAAAATTCATATCCCTTGTGACTTTAAAGATCAAGAGAAACATGCACAACAATACATTAGACAAGCAACAGTCACAAACAGTATCAATCAACAAATAGGAAGAAAGAGAGATGGTAATACCGATTGCAGAGGAACTTTAGATTGAATCAACTTCAGATTCCATCACTTCTTCAGATTCTACAAAAATTAACAAAAATCAGACTACACACAACCCTAGATTTTCAGATTTGAAATCAAAGTGAAGAGATCAATGATTTTCAGATTTGAAATCAAAGTAAAGAGTTATCTCAGATTTGCAATCGAAGAAAACAAAGATGATTGAATAAAACTCGCCTTGCCAAAGAGCGGAGAACAGCGACGGTGGGGAACGATGGCGGAGATCGGAGGTGGCGGAGAACAATGGTGCCGAGGGAGAGGGACGATTGCCAAAGAGCGGAGAACGGCGACGGCGGAGAACGGTGGCGAAGAACGGTGTCGGAGCACGGTGGTGGAGGACAGTGAGAGAGAATGAACAGAGAGAGAATGAATGAGTGAAGAGTGAGGTTGAGGAGTGAGGTGCGATTTGGATCTGAAATAATAGGTTTAGTTTTTTTAGTTTTTTTTTTTAACTATAAATAATTTTCTGGCGGTTTCAACCGCCAGTAAGTTAAAACAACCGACTCCATTTCCCATCGGTTGCCCAACCGCCTCAAAGTAAAACATTTAGCGGCGGTTTATTGAAACCGCCGCTATTCAACCGCCGCTAAATCCCGTGTTTTCTAGTAGTGACTTTGCTATTTGAATATTCTTCTAAGACTAGAGATTATCTCTCCAATCTAAAAGTTGACTTGAAGATCGAAGTGTCTTTTAAAAATACATCCCTAGATCATGCATGCAAATCAAAAGGTGCTTTTAGTTCTATTTCTCAAAGAACAATTATCTATATAAATATAAGTATGTGGTGTGAACCAAATCACCACCATAGATTCGTCATGCCTTAAACATACACCCATGAGTCAACCAAATAAGGGTTGTTGAGCTTTTAGTTTGTGTTGTTGTGCTTGCTTCGCTAGATTATTTATTCCTCTTGGCTCTTGCCATAGTTTACTGTTCTTTGTTACTCTTCAGAATTTTTAAATACCCCTCTCTCTTTCTGTCAAAAGCTTGTGGAAACCGTATATTCTGTTAGGGTTCCCTAACTGATCGATTCACTCATTTTGCTCCATCTGTGTTTCTCTTATAAATAGCAAAGTTCCATTGAGGGTGTGTCTATTTTGTATGCTAATCTTGATCTTTCCCAGAATCTATTGGACAACACAAGTGATCAAGAGGTCGTTGCAGCCAATTTCAGCACAGTCGTTGTTTGCAGGTGCAGCACCATCAAGATTCACACACAAATTATAAGTGTTTTGGTGTTGAGAATCTTGATGATGCTGCATCAGCAATAAACGATTCAAGGAATATTTTTTATATATCTTTCCAATACATATAGGGATCTTGAATTCTTTGTTTCTTTGCAGTGAAATCCTCACCAATATGGACCCTTGATGGACAATTTCATGCTTAAGTTACATCGGCAAGGTATAAGATCCTAGACTCTAAGTGTTTATTTTGTTGAAAGTTCACCCTACAGGAAGGTGATATAAGGAAACAAAGTAAATCAAATCGAAGTAGGAAATAAAGTTTTCTTTCTTATATTGGAATAGACTATATAGGTTTAATTTCTTTGATTTGACGAGATTCCTGGTCAATTCTTAGGGATTTAAGTATAGAAGTAGCTAGTTAATTTCATTTTCAGACATGCTTGTCTTGTACAATGAAGTCAAGATCTTGATGGTGGCTGAGAGCATATAGACATTTTTGTATACCTTCTATTTGTTGGGAATCAAATCTAACCTGTTGTTTTTAATTTTTAATTAATATCAAAAGAAGATGATGATCGATCTATTAGCTAGCACAAACAATCGTTCACCAGTGCTGGATTTTTCAGTCTGGATATTAATTCAGTTATTTATATGTTTGGTTTGTTTTGTTTCATGGAGAAGGTGTAGCTTTTTGAAACAGTTTTGATGAAGTTTTGTAGACTTTGTTTTAGGGTAGGTTTGAAACCTCTGATTAATTAGTTGTTAGTTAGTTTTGTATATAAGATTTAAAAGCAATATATATGGTGATTCCATGGTGGTGGCTATCTATATATCTTTTGGGATCTCCTCAACTTGATAATCATACTCAGTGCTGAAAGTTCATCTTCAGATACACTACTACCTTTCTCTGACATACACTACCACTTTTCTTTGACACAGTTACAACACAGACACATAACTCTTCAAATTACATGTATGCCATTCTTGAAATGAAAAATAATGGTTTATTAATTAACTTATGCTTTACATGTGTGCCAGCTCCTTAGATTCTTCATATCCAATCCCTGATGAAAAAGAAGGAGCAATCTGAGTAGAAGATGGCTCACTTTTTCCTTAGTCTTTTTGTATCTTTTTTATAGCTTGTTTGTCAGAACTAATAGCCAGTTAGATGATGTATGTTTATTATTCTTTGAACACTGGCACATAGATTTCAGAGAATACATAAAGCTTTTACAAGCGGTTCCAATGGCTCACTTGATCTTGTTCGATTGAAAGTCCAAATATATATTCATTTTTCAGCATGTTTAATCAGTCTTCTATTCTCTTATAATCGTTTTTGAAACTCAAAAACTATTTATAAAAGCTTGTCTCCACAATCGATTCTGCGTACATTTGGGTAAACAGTATGACCATATCAACGCTTATTCATGAGCTAATTTGATAAACTTCTGAAGTAAGCTGAAAATAGTTTTTTGGTAAGCATGTACTTCTATTTATAAGCTAACTTGAACAATTTATGAAAATAAACTCAAAACAGTTTATAAGTAGGTCATTTGAGCTATTTACATAAATTCTGTCAAACATTTGTATAAACGTTTATGCTATAAGATACACTTAAATAAACTCTTTTTAATATGATGTCTGTCTTTACGGTCAATTGTAGAAAGATTTATAAAGACCCACTTACTCATTCATCAGTATCATTTTTATTGTTTGAAATCAGTTTCTACAACCAAGAGATGAAATAATTGTTGCAGATAGTTGATTGTGGTTGACAATTTTATGAAGCCTTGCTTTTGCATAGACCTGCTGGTTTGTGGTTTGAGGAAAACTTCATATATCAGTCTTTTTCTTGTTCACCTTGAAAACAAAAGTTAGGAAAGGAACTTAATTAGGTTGCATTTGCAATGAGAAGAAGGGTAGTATTGCAATAGCATGACCAAGGACAGATCGATATTTTGGTTGATGAGACATGCTATGTTCTGTGCCTCTGTCACTACTTGTCCTACCATGTAAAACAAAGGGTGCAACAAAATAACTACTAGTTTTTGATAGCTGGATTTGACACCCCAACCCTTAGATTTCACACCCCCAAATTTCGGATTTTCGGGTTCCGAATTATTTCGGAATCTTATATTCCGAAATTAATTCATGATTTGTAGTGCAAAATACATGTAACATCCCACTTTTGAGTGAAAAAATACTTCGGAAACCTTATTTCCGAAATATTTCGGAAACTAAGTTTCCGAAAGTGGGGTGACATTTCTAATGAGTGGGGTGTCAAATCTAGCTGTCCTAGTTGTTGGCTCTTGTACCCAGCAAAGTTATAAACGATCTCATCATAATGGGTGTTGGTACCACACTACTTCTGTTGAATGATTAATAATGACACAATAAGTCTTTTTGATGAAGTTGGAAGAATCATGAGTACTAGTTGTACTCGTGCTAATAAATTATTTGAGTTAACAAGGCACTTCATCACAATATATAATCACAATGTGGCTGAAGGCAAGTTAGAATAGCATATAGGAGGAGATTAATTAATTGCCTTCTCATTAAGAATAAAAGAGTGATGAAGAAGAGAGGACAACAATGGAATAATCATGAAGGAAGTTACAAAATGAATTTGAAAAAAGTTACAAATTTAGTTCGAAAAAGCCATATCTAATTTATGTAAATTAAAGTTTTAAATAAGTTTTTTTTTGAAAGTGGTTCAAATATATTAAATCAAGCCGGCATAGAAGTCAAAGCATCAGAAGTAATAAAAGTGTCAAGACCAGGAGGGCCTTCCTCTATCCAAACAGCAAAAGAGGAGGCTCCCCGGGCTAAAAAGTCAGCGACAGTATTGCCGGAACGACGAACAAACAAAAGATCCATACGAGTAAAAGATGAAACTAAAGAACGAACAATCAGAAGAAAAAAAAAAATTGTATCAAAAGTACGATTTTTGTTAAATTTTGCCTAGGTTGGAAGGTGCGTTGATGATTTTACATTGATAGTAAAACTAATGGCTCTGAATCTTGGATCAAACCTGATTTGATTTGGATCTCGATTGGCAGCTGAGTTTTCTAGCTACTGCTTTCTCCAGCCCAATTATTGGCCCTTAAATTTTGTAATCAATGACTAATGACTATGATTAGTCTAAATAAAATATGATTTACTAATGAGTAAAATAGACACATTTTTCTTAATGTTTGTCAAAATTACACTCCGTCTCATTGCTATATAAAATATACACTTCACTCCGCCCCTTTCAACTTTTAGGATGAAATATCAGAATCCATAATCCGAATAATAGAAATATAATTAGTGACGAATTTTATAAATGGATGTTTTTCGTCGCAAAAGTCATCTCAAAATTACATATGCCTATTTTAGTAGTGGATTATATTTCTTTCTCTAAAACTCGTCGATATTGTTAAATTTTGCATGTATTAATGACGAATTTTGGAGATGGAAAATAAATCCGCCGCTAAAATAGATGGATTTAAATCAACGACGACTTTTGAACGAAAAATATCCTTAGTCAAATCCCAGGGTCGTGTATATCACTATGCCAATTAGACAATTGCCTAAGGCCTCCCAATATATTAAAAGCCCCGCAAAAAATTAGTATATATAGAATATACTATTAAGACTTAAGAAATGTAATAAAATAATGAAAAATTTAATGGCAACAGAGAAAATGCAACATTAGAACTTTGAAGTGCAACTTTAGTAGTTATTAGTTGTAGTATTTTGTATCAACAAATTTACATTTTCAAAAAATAAGTAAATAAATATCAGTTATTTTTTCATTCTCAAAATTGAAAAAATTAATTTGTGTTACTTATTATAGTTATTTTTTTATGACTTATGTATCTATAGTATTATACAATGTTTTTCAATGACTTCACTAATTATTTCTTCTCTAATTTTTTTTTTTCACGTTGGGTTGAAGTGAATTATTAAATGAAATATTTGAATTTAAAGTGTAGCAAAATCTGACATTGTTTTATTCATTGTGTTCCTGGTTCTATTGTTCATAACTTTCTTATTTGTTTTACTGTATAAAAATCTGATAAATGATTTTACAGCTCAAAAAACTAGAAGGTTAATATAAAAAACTGAAAATTGATATATCTTGTCTCTTTAAAATTCTTGTCAAAATAAAATCATTTTAATATTTTCGCCTTAGGCCCCAAAATTTCTATACACAGCCTTGTCAAATCCGTCACTAATTCTATCCCTGTAATTCATTATCTAAAAATTTTGTGATGGATTTTGATATTCCATCGTAAAATTTAAAATGACTAGAGTGTATGTTTTAGACAAAAATTGGGTAAGTGTAATTTTTACAAGGCAATTTTTCAAATACCCCTCTAAAATGAAGAGTTTCATACTTTAATTTGTCATGTTTCCTCCGAAGTAAAATTTTTAATTAAAATTTACAATCTAGTCTTTATATGCTAAAAAATAAACTAAAGAATATTATACCCTCCCATTTTGAATGGTTACTGGAACAACACTCTTTTAGCAAACCTTGAAGGTGAATATATTTTACTCTTTATTAAATTAAAGAGTTTATGTTAATTTATTAGCTGCGCAAACAGGTTTAAAGATCTAAATACAATGCTAATATAATAATAGTAGGATATGTGATACGCATAGTTTAGTGTTGTAGTGTAGTTTGATTAAAACTTAAAAGCATTAATGGAGTCAGTGTGATGCAGTGAGCAGCAATGGAACATGTTCCTGAGGGATTAAGTCATACCGACCCCATTACTGCTTTTAAGTTTTAATCAAACTACAATACTAAACTAAATCCTAAAAAAAAATCTTATGCTGATTTGAAAAATGTTACAATATTACTAGTAAAAAATCATATTACATATGCTATACAATAAAATTCCTTTTTTGGTACGCAATCTAATAATCATGTATGGTATCTCAATTATTTCAAACACTAAATTGATATTATGAAAAATTAGATTTTAGAGGGTGAACTACAATAACATATGCTAAATGGATGGACCATGCGAATTCATATATAAATCCAGCTAGAGCATAGCAAAGCCTCAGTTGTTGTTAGCTCATTACACATTATTATTCTTTAGCAAAAATTTCATGGTCCATCAATGTACCATGTGGTTCAAAAAAAAAAAAACCAATGTACCAATCCGACTAAGATATTTCTAGCTAGAAGCAAAATGAGGACCATGCCTTTATACTATTATAGGTGTTAGTAATACACTTTTTTTAACACATTCTCTTTAACAACTTTCTTATGATTGATCTAATTCTAAAAAAACCAACACATTTGTCCAATCCTAGAAAACATGTTGAGTTCTTAGAAAATAATTAATGATACGAAGTGTGTTTAGAGAAATGTATTACATGTGCATGTTTAAATACACAATATAAAATTATGATGAATCAAAATCGTGGTGAGAAGTCTGGTTTAGTGACATATACAAGGAAGCCAACAAGAGTGCCAATTTTTTAGCTTCCTATGCCATGGAGTATAAGATTTTAGATTCAATGGGGAGAATGTTCCCCATGAGCTCCTCTCTTTTATCACCGATGATGTTACGGGAGTTTCAACTCCCAGATTGCTATAGTTGCTATAGTTTATTTGTTTCTAGGCTATAGCCCTCCAAATTATTATTAAAAAAAATTGCGGTAGACAAAATCAACTTTTTTTAATTTTTATTTTGACCGCCCTAATCTTAATTTCACACATATTTTTTTTTGTTGTGTATCTAAACATGTGAATAGTTCAATTAATTGGATACCACTTTTGCAGTTTGCTTTTCCCCTGTTCAGTTTGGCAACCTTTTCATTAGCCAAAACTAATGGAAAGTGAAAGTTCAAAATATGGTCCCCTAAATAGACCTTGATTATTATTACTGGTCCTATATATTCAGTCACTTTTGCTGTTTTGCCAACTATACCATTGTACCTCCTTAACTTTGCATTGTTTGCTATGCTCTCAACTTCACCACTCCTTTAAGTTTGCAGTGCGCAGAATGCACCATTTTCTTTGTGTGTCCCACTTTCATTACATTATTACCAATTATCAGCCAGAATGTGTACTGGTAAGGGTCCACAAAGAGAAGAATTCCTATCCCCACATTGAACAATTAAGGATCCGCATATCTGCATCTCCAATGCTCAATGCTACAGCACCTATATATATGACATAGATTGATGGCTATGTCTATTATGCACCATCTTGTACAGTACACTTTTGATTAGTTAGGAAACAACTTCCAGCTAGCTGGAAAATCTAGCAATTGATTAATTGTGCATTTTGGAAATCCGCTTTAATAAGCATTTACCGTAAACATTTATTCATAAGCTAATTTAAAAAGATTATGAAAATAAACTCAAAATATGTTATAAGTAGATATACGTACTTATTCGTAAACTAATCATAACAGCTTATATATAAAAATAAATTTAAAATAACTTATAGACAAGTAAAAAACTTCTTACATAAATTCTCACGAGTACTTCATCACAATCTAAGAGTTTGACTTACATATATGATTAATCATGTATATATTATAAAAATCTAGTCCCTTTTAGAGTGATTTATTAAATTTTGAGATTGATAACTTATTAACATCTGACTTTATTTTTTTTTGTTAAATGTGTTTTTTTTCCTAAATAATGAATTATTGATTTTGGTCCCTCAATAGTCAATCCCTTTTTGTGACAGCTTAAGCCGCAAGTAACATATTTTGTGGCGGTTTAATGTGCTACTGGCAGGCTTAAACCGTCACAAAAAATTGATAGAGGGGCCAAAATCAATAATTTATAACTTTAGGGATTAGAATCAACAAAACAAGTTGGACCAAAATCAGTAATTCATTATTTTAGGGGATTAAAAACAACAAAACTTAAAGTTGGACCAATATCAGTAATTCGTTATTTTAGGGGATTAAAAACACATGTAACCTTTTTTTTCAGTATTTGGGCTTTTATGGATTTGGACCAATCTATAACGGGCCAATAATTTTTTGTATGCTAGTCGGGGTTTCCAAAAAGTTATTTTAGACTTGAATTTTTTTAATCCAATTCACATTTTGACATTCCTACAGAAAGAAAGAACAATCTTGCTTTGTAAGAAAGAAAATTTCTCTCTAATGGTCTCTCATCTTAGAAAGTAAAACAAGACGTCTCATCTCTTGATAAAAAAACGAACTTCCACTTTTGTGGTGAAAATTCACTTTAAACAAGTGAAATTTAGTCTCACTGATGTAAGTGTCGTTAGACAAACTTTGAATGGTAACCTTTGCACCTTTGATAAAAAAAAAAAACAAGTGAAATTTAATTTTCCAAGTGCAATAAAAAAAGTCAAATTTATTAACATATTTCACACTCAAAGAAAATAAAAAAAATCAGATTATATATAAATGAATTATTTCTCATGAGAACATCAAATTTTGGTGTAAAATTACATTTAAACTAACTAATATAGCACATACTAAGTTTTTTTAGATTTTAATAATAATACATTGATTGTTACTAACATTTTTTATAATTTTAATTTAATTATAGTTTCTATACATTGACGATGTAATTTTTTTTTTACAAAAACGGCTAATCAGATTTTAAGAAGATGATAAAATCTATTTTTTATTAAAAATTTAATTAGTCAACATGACACATCCTTAAAATCTGATTGATTGACTATGTAAAAAAATTGCCATTGTTGGACATCATTCTTTTTCTCATTAAATATTATAAATTGAATTATACTTAGGAATAAAAAACTCATAAAATGAGTTATATAAATAGTAAAGTAATTACAAATTAATAAATCTACTTGATTCCCCTTAAGTAAGGTCTCGAGTTCGAGTCTTGTGGATGGAATAAACCTGCGCTAGGAGAGTTAGCCTCACCATGATGCAGATGTTCCCGACTCAAACAGAATTAGATGAGGGCACCGATCTTAAAAAAGAAAAATTAAGAAATCCAACAAAGAATATGTAACTTGTGATAGTGCACCAGAATTTGGCATAGAGAGGTGATGATGAAGGGGAAGAGATTTGTATCTCTACCAGTGTTGGCAGTGTTGTTGTTGATGCTTTTTGTGTATTACACTACAATCTTCATCTTCCTCCATGATTGGCTCAGTTTACACACCTCACCTGGAACCTTGAATGCCTCCATCTTCACCCTCTTCGCCTCTCTCACCATTTTCTCTTTCTTTGTTTGCGTCCTCACTGACCCGGGTCATGTTCCTTCTTCCTACGTTCCTGATGTTGAGGCCAGAGATTCCAATTCCCATCAATTTGCCAAAGATGTAAGCTTTTCCGCATTCCCATGTGGGGGATTCAACTGGGTCGTTTTCAGCTAATGCTCTCTGCTTTGTTGGATTTGTGTTTGATCTGAGGAATGAAATTTTTTTCCTTTTTTCCTAATTGGTATTTTAAGGAACAGACTGATTGTATGTTATAGTAGGAATTTGCACTGAAATTATCTGAATCTTAATTGCTTTGTAAATTGACAATGGATCAATGCTGTTAGGGTTATGATTTAGCTATTATGACCAGTGAACAATTTACAGAGCTTAACTTACAACTTATAGCTGTTTGCATTGCACTCATGACTCATATTTCTATGATCAGATACTCTGTGACATTTACCTCCAATCAGGGTTTTTTATGGTCAATGATTTAAGTGTTGTTTTTACTTCATAATAAATTGATGATGTATTTGTGACAGAATAATTTGTTGATGTTTTTATGTCGCACGTTGGTGATCTACTTTGTTTGATCCGTTACTGAGTTCCTTAGCAATTTGTTGCAGAATGCAGAACGGAAGAAATGTGACAAGTGCTTTGCATACAAGCCTCCGAGGACTCATCATTGCAGGGTCTGTAGAAGGTGTATTCTGAAAATGGTAGGTCAGTTGTTTGCCAACTATGGATGTTATTTTTTAAGGTTCAACTTCGCATTTGAGTTCATGAGTTAAGGGTTTATTCTAACCTTTTTGTTTGGTTGCTGAATTTGATGTAGGATCATCACTGCTTGTGGATAAATAATTGTGTTGGTTATTGGAATTATAAAGCATTTTTTGTTTTTGTATCATATGCCACCATAGCAAGTCTTTATTCTATGGTACGCTTTCGATATGCTATCTACTTTTTTTAATAATGGAAAAGGATCCTATTTGACATAAGCTTTGGCAATGGTCAGGTTATATTTATAAGCTGCGTGTTTCAGAAGGACTGGCAACCCATTAAGGAGAGTTCTCTTAAGATCTATTATGTAAGTTCTAATTTATGAATTTGTCAATATTAGTTGTATTCATGTTATTTCACGTCTCTTTCTAATTCATGTTATAACATGTCTCTTTCTAATCGTTCCAATAGTAAATACTGAATCAGATAATCCTAGTTTCTTTTATCATCCAATGTCACTGCTGATGCATTTTCTTAAGTTGAGAGAAAACTCTTTGCTTTTCCTTTGTTAGTTTGCACTTTGCAACAATTATATTTTAACTTCTTCAAACTCGGTATGTATAAGCACACATAATAAGCTTTATAGTTACTTCCTGATAAAATTTTCTGAGTTAAAATCTCTTGAGTCATAGCATCCTTTGTGTTGATCCGGAAAATGATGGAATCACATCTAATTAGTAGTTGGTGCCCATCTATTTTCAACTGTCACTATACTCATGTCCTACATAAGATACAGGTTGAAGACTTTGTTTTCTACTAATGCTTGGGATAAAAATGTTGGTAATGCTTAATATAAGACTTTGTTTTATTTTGGCTTGAACCTCCGATACATTATCGCTGCACTATGCATACTTTACACGCACCTTGAAAAATTGTTTGGCGTCGTAGGCATTATCTATGCTACAAAGAACTGGAAGTTTCTTCCCCTTGTGCAAGCCTATTCTGATTTGATGCCTGGTTCTGAGTAGGAAAAAAATCATAAAATCATCCTTTATTCAGTAAAAAAGGCCCTAGTAACATTTTTTTCAATTGTTTTTGTTAGTTTACTCTTCTTCACATCCCATACGAAAACAAAGTAGGTTTTTTGAGACATTTTTTATGGTTGAAGAATTCATTTTCAGAATCAAAGTTCAGGGTTCTTTTTGTTAAATCCTTAAACATGAGGATAGTTTGTACATTATCCCTCTTATTTTTGTGAACAAGTAAGGAAAGAAAGACTTAAGGACACGAAATGGTGGAGCCCAAGACGTGTATTGAAACCATATTTGGGACAATGTCCAAGATACTGAACTTGTCCGATTACTTAAAGTGAACACCTTTTGTCTGGTACTATCCTTGGTTTCCTCCTGTTGGAGATAGTATAACCCATCCTGTTCCTTAGAAACTCTGATCATCCTCCTCATGGCAAGATTATAAAAGACACAACGAGTGTGGAAAAATATCATTGGATAATTTAAATCTTTGGTGGTTTTTTGTATAGACGCAAATTATTTAAGTTTAGGGACATGAAGCACATTATTTAAGTGGAGAGGGTAGGAGTTGAATGGTACCACATCTGGTAATTGGGATATTGGATCCATTGGTTACAATGATGTGTTTATCTGGTAAAATGGTCTAGTGACTTTGTCTGTGGTAGGAGTGGCTCGAATGGATGCCAATACTATGGTGCGCGTGTTACACATTCTGGAGACGAAAGCTGTGTGTGGAAATGTTTCCTGTTCAAGGGCCGCCTGGATGTGGTGATTCAGTCTTGGGCCGATGCCAGGCTAATCCTGGTAGTAGCAGTTGTAGTTGCATGTATTAAACAGTTGCACTCAGTGTTGGTGGCTAGTATTTAGATGCGGAAGTAGAGCTCCCTGAGATCAGGAGCTCTAATACCAAGTTAGGGAGATAATGGGAGCCACAAAGTAGAGAAACTTGCACCAATGGGCCAAAACAGCGAAGCACCTAGAGAACTTGACACTATTTTTACCAAAAACCTTAAGGTATTGGGCATATGGGTATGTTCTCTTATGTTGTGTATCACTAACCAATGTAGTAGTCGAAACTCACTTGAAAAGCCAATAATATTATTTTTATCACTAGTAATTAGTAAATGATGAAACAACACATTTGCTCAATTTCTTTATTCTGTTGATGTTTATAATTGAAGTCAGAGATTGTGAATTTATTTTTGTTAACTACTGACATGGGTTTTCTGTTGAAAAAATATACTGAAAACTTGAATAGCTGTTTCTTCTTCTTTTTAATCCTTAATTTTCTTAAAATATAAAAATTAACAACTTATGAATGATATCTAGGTCTTTTATGGAGTGATGATTACGGCCTTGACTATAACGCTTTTAACTCTGTCTGGATGGCATGTCTACCTTATCCTTCATAATATGACAACAATAGAGGTGGGTTTTCAGTTGGATGTAATGTACTCCATTAAAAAAATCTTCTCTTTATTAATGGCTTGGGAGTTGTCAATTTGTGCCCTTTTTCAGTATTATGAAGGAATTCGTGCAAAATGGCTGGCTATGAAGTCTGGGCAGAGCTACCGGCATACATTCAATCTTGGTGCATACAAAAATATTACTCTGGTCTCTCCCTATTCTTTGTGGTCTTGTTTGGCACTAGTTTGCATGTACAGGCTGATAGTTCTTACCTAACAATATATTTTTTCTTCTATTTCTTGACCAGATTTTAGGTCCAAACATGTTGACATGGTTATGTCCCACTGCAGTCGGCCATCTCAAGGATGGAGTTAGCTTCCCCGCATCACGCGAAAATTGATGAACCTTTGTGGTTCGACCAGGTCCTGAATTAACCGCAGGTCATGCCTATTGGTCTTGATTCTTGGACTTTTGAATTAAGAGCTTCCTCATCTAAATTTGGTAATCAGCAAAGGTTTGAAGAGTAGAGGTGGTTGATCCTTTATGCAATCATTGAAAAGTAAGCTTACACTATCCTTTGATCCTCTACAAAAGTATTGAATGCTGGCCTTTTACCATCTAGACACCATCATAGGATGTAGTCTTGTAGAAAATGAAAGTTATTTGGAGATCATGTAAATCACGTAACAAAAAATTTCTTTGATTTTATTCCCGAGTTCTGACAACAAAATACGGTTCTAGCACACATTTAGAGTATTTGGATTTTTGTCACAAGGGTCTTTTCATGGTGTTATTGGGGAGTTCCTAGACTCTAGAAATTTTCATTTGTAGGTTCAGCCATACACATACTAGTTGCAATATCTTTCCTTGTTATCTTATGATTGAGAAATTACCTCCATTTTTGGATTTCCTGTATATAACATTGAATAAGATCAGTCCAGTTCCTGTGTCATGAGTCATGACTTAATGATAGCGTTTGCATACGAGCCTTTATGGAGCTTATCTACTAAAAAGAGCACAGAATAAGCTTTGGCCGCATCCAAACTTGCTCTATATGTGTTATCAGAATCAGTTTCATCAAATATAAAGCAAACTGTCTATTACGCACACTCCTACTACTTGTATTTGATGTTCTTAATGGTAGGAAGCCCGAAATCGATACCAAAGAATAAGATGTGGAACTATATCTCATGGTTATTTGTGCTAGTTATGGATTATAATTGTACAAACTAAATGCCTCAAATGGTCAAAATGAATTAGATAGGGTGATGGGCCTTATTAGTGGGGGAATGTTGTAATGTCTTGATTTGAAAATGGATAAAGGCAACTTAGTGCTATGAAGTTCCTATTGTGGCAGTGTTCTGGGAAGGGTGACCCATTGGATCTATTACATGCAAGTTTTACTTTATTTATGCAAGATACTTATTACATGACTTGAGAGTCTGATCCTAGGTATTGTTTGGAAGAACTTATTTGAACTTATCTTATAGTATAAGCTCTTATGCAAGTATTCGTGGGAGCTTATGTAAATAGCTTATGGCTTATCTATATTGAGCTTATTTTCTTAAGTTGTTTAAATTAGCTTATGCAAGTATTCGTGAGAGCTTATGACCTATCTATAAGCTATTTTGAGCTTATTTTCTTAAGTTGTTTAGATTAGCTTAAACTATTGTGCTAGAGCTTCCCTTGGTATAAAAATGGAATATTTTTGTTTTTAATATTGTAAGGGGTTGGTGGGTGGAATATACTACTGCAACATTGAAGTTGTTATTGGAATTCTGATAATGTTTATAAAAGATAATATTAGTATGAGGCTATGAGCTATTTATGATGGACTTGGTTGGATATGGAAGTCAATGTAATATCAATACAAATTCATTTTAACCACATAAGAGGTGGATATACGATATTCCCACATTGAAGTGGTTGTGTTGTATGTATCATGCTGATCACCCAAGTTCACCAAACAATTTTTGTCTTGGATGCTAGCTAGAGATTGAACAACATGAGGAGAAAACCAAGTTATAAGGGCTAATAGAGTGAATAGATGGTGTCAATTCTTTTGATGTATTTTCAGAAACTAAATATCTAATTGCCATTGAAACTTACATTATTATAATATAAGACATTGGCTTGAAATAAAACATGGGTGTTACCAGAAGCATGCAACGACATTCAGTGGGGTATCAAATCTTTGCTTAACCTTATTGTTGGATACGATATCACATGGGATGTGAAGTGGATGATTACGAAGATGTCGTTTCGGGGCCACAGATTGTGCTGTGTATGATATGACTATGAATTTGTTAGAATGTTAGAGGTCAAAGAAAAAATTATTTGATCTATTTTTTATTATATCAATTAAATTTACAAAGGATATGAATCATCATTATGTGTCAAAGTTATCCCTCTTTGCAACATATATATCTCTATTCTCTTGTATGCAATCTTTCCAGATAACACCGAGACTTTTGGCAGTAGTACATTAGACCAAATGAGCTTTCACACTCCCCAAATTGATTGCATTAGTTCATAGACATCATGTTTTAAGCATGATTTATCATTAGTCTTGACACACTTTGATTGATAACTTGTAATAAAGAATTAAGAAGTCATCTTTCACATCCAAATAGCATCTCCATTCACCACTTTCCCATCTCGCCCACCTTACTTTCTTTTTGTACATAAACAGGATATAGTCTATGAAATTAACACCTTCCTACGAGTCCAACCAAAGCTGCGTCCTAACTCCCCTCTCCAAACCAACAAACAAACAAACAAATTATCTTGAAACCAATTGACCTCAGTAGAGGTAATTAATGTCATCCCAACATCTCTCTATCAAATAGACTTTATTAGAAATCTCTTCTTTACCATATAATTCTGTCACTATATCTCGCACCTAAAACATTTCCTCCACAAACCTTCCTTCTCTGCCAATAACCTCCAACGTCATTTATTAAGTAAAGCATTATTAAACTTCACCAAATATGTCCCCGAATGATAGCTTAAGTGGTAAAAGCTGAGGAATACATGGGCTGGGGAGGGACAAGTCCAGGAATCAAATCCTAGATGGTGCAATTTATATTTCTGATGTACCAAACTTTACCAAATCTTTTTTTTTGGTCAATAGCTTCACCAAATATGTAGCCCGATTTCAACTCAAAATTAATCATTTGTATGTAATCAATGTTCTTAAAACATTATTGCTCCGTGCGGAATAAATCCATTATACCATGTGCTAGTTTGATAAATAATGAGTCCACTAATTATGAACAAATTCCAATACTAGTCAAACAGCTAATAAAGAGTACTATAAAATGACCACCATGATATAATTACTCTTTGAATCATACAAATACAAATTTATATATTATATTTTTTATTTTTTTTATTTTCACATGTTTAACTGGTTTAATTAGTAACCCATTGGTTTGACTGTGATCCACTGATTCAGTATCCATTAGTTCAATTAGTACATATTTAATTCTCCTTAATAAATGTCTCACGTTTGATATGTTGATATTTACCGATCGAACAATATAACCAACAGTGTAAAAATAAAATTACAACCATATGGAATATGCGATGCATTTCTTAATGGGCCTTAATGATTCCTCCTCTCACGTTGTGGTCAGGTCCTATTGATGACAATAAAAGACGGATTGTGCATCTTGTATTCCTTTTGACGCCCCCAACAGCCTTTGTTGTAGTCAAGAACTATTCAGATGGCAAGCCAAAAAGTGCCAAGACAAACCACTATGTGCACGTTGTGGTATATATTGAGCCCCTAAAAGGACAAATAATATAAGCTGCAAGGCTATCAACCCAATTATAGGAAGCTAAAGGCAATTACTCAAGATGCTACCTCCTTTTCTTTTGTTAATCCTAATAGGTCAGTTTATTTTAATAAATATCATTAATGTAAGTTATTTTTTATTATTTTTACTTCAATTTTTATTATAATATCTTGTAATTATATACTTATTAACTTATTTATAGATTTAAATATGTTATTTAAGCATATACTATGAAGTACTATTTATATAAGTTTTCGGATCTTATGAATCTCACCACAACACTTCCTATTTTCACTTCTTATTAACCTATAACTCAGTTGGCCAATTTATAGATGAAATTGTTTTAGTATATTTTCGTTTATTGGCCTATAAGCTTATTCATTTACTTACATAGTTTAGTTGGCCTACTCAAAGGACTTATTGTGGAACATGTCTTAAATGAGCTATCATACCAAAATAAGACTTTAATTGAAGAATGTCAGACGACCAACCTAAAAAAAAACCTATAATACATAATAAATCAAATTTAGATCTTAATTTTTTTAATTAAGACAGATTTATTATGCAAAGTTCAATCTAGCTAATATATCTTTGTTTCAAAAAAAATCTTATTACATATCTCCCCGGCTCCACCTCTAATTGAAGGGAATGACTCCTCTCAAATGACATGATCACTTGAGAGAGCTCATCCATTTTAAATATATTGAGAAGAAAGTAAACTAACATTTCTCTGTTTTTATGTCATTTGATGGAATCATTATATTCCTCTAATTGAAACCCTTCATTCCCTTAGTTGCGCCAATTCTCTCTTTATATTTTTGAAAGTATTTTTTTTTTGTCAAAATGGAGACTTTGTTTTGACAAAAGAAAATCACTAATGACTTGTTAGTTTGGAAAATCTTCAAATATCGATCAGTCCTAAGTTAGAAACCGGAGGAAAAGACAGAAAGAAAAAGAAAATGGCGCAAGTAGCAAGGTTTGGTATTGTAGGACCTCTAATGAACAAAAAGCTTCTATTAAATAATGCACAAAATTTGATTGATGGTGTCATTCTTCTTCTTTAATAAAATTGATGCACTTTTTTACAGCAGAAGTGTGTCTTACATACACAGTTGGTGCTGCCAAGTATAATTGATTACTAATGGAGGCCTATTAATTGATATGTGGATACATGCATTATTATTGTACAAAATAAACAAAAGTAATTGAATCGGGTTTGACTGCATGACACTTTCTTAATATCGCTATGAGGCTTTGTTGTTAAGGCCAGAAGACAAAAAGTGTCTAGCCAAACAGTGTTGTGGTGTGGGTGCAAAGCTGGTGGGGATATACATATATATCAGTATCATCACAACTTCTTCTTCTTTTTTCTATTTTAAATCATATTTGGCTAACATATGCCATTTCTTGATTGGCCAAAACTTGATGCTTGATCATGTTATATGACTCAGCTAATTAATCTGCAACTTCGTACAGATATGCTTATAAATTGTTTCAACATGAAAATCTTATTTTACTACAAGTTGCAAGATTTGAAATAGACACATCAAGTATTATTTTCAAATATTGAGTTGTAATATTGGTCCCCAAATTAATTTTTTTTTGTATGTAGTGCAGAAAACATTCCATTACACTAGGAATTTTCCACATGAACATTATTACTGTTCTTAAACGGCAAAGCATGTTTTTCTGGCAATAAATCGTTAGATTTTTTATTCCATATGAGTTTGCATTATCATAAGTAGTGACTAGTGATAATACAACTACATGCATCAAATTAATACAAATATATAATAAAATTCAAATAATATTAAATGAAATTCATCACACAATATATAAAAGCTATTCAAAATATAAAATATATAACATTCAACTTATTAAAAATGTGAAATATAACACTTATAATATTCCCTAGCATTAGTAGAACAAATTCCTTTTGTTAATGACTTGCGATTTCTGTCAACCATGTCATCATGCTCCAAAATTGTACATTCTGAAATTAAGAGATTAAATCAAATGTTTAGGGCGAATAAAAACATATTTGAATTAAGTTTTTAATACGTTTCAACTTTCAAATCTCTTGTAAATGTGGGGTAATTGTTTCAAAAAAAATAAAAAACGTGGGTGTCCAGGTTCAATGTAACAGAATTGATCCAGCTACCATATTGTCAATTATAGAAATGAAGATTGTGAATGATTGATTGCTTGCTCGAATGCTCCAAAAGCAAGAGAAGCACCTTATCAACAATGTGCATGGAGATCGATTTGAGATCGGAGTTTTGAAAGATCTATATTTGACACAGTATTGTCAAACGTGAAATGTTTCAAATCTCCAAGTTATTGTTCCCAATTGTTTTTTATGTACCGAATATATACTGCATTAGTTAACAAGCAGTGGCGGAACCATAAATTTTGGGAAGCCTTGGCACATTTATGTAGTCCCTGAATTTTTCCCTTACCTTTACATTTGCCCTTTTTTATTTTTTTTTTTGGACCTAAATTATGATCTGGACCAAAGAAAAAAAAAAATTTTGGCCAGAGCCTGGGCACAGGCCCAGGATGGCCAGGCGGTACATCCGCCTATGTTAACAAGCAACTTATCAACAACAGGAAATGTAACAGTTAGCTTAATTACTTCATCATTAACCATGAAGTTAGAGTTAATTTGATTCTTGTTCATAAGAATGAAGTGTATATTAATTGGTCGGTTGTTTATCACTTAGTGCAAACATTCACGACATGCTGATTAATTATTACTGTCGACGATGAATATCCTTGCTCACAAAAAACAACATGGAAAAAGTTTTTAACTAAATGATTTTATTTAACCAATCATATATACACCATTTGTTAATTAAGTTATATAATGTTACAATTCCTTTCTAGGAAAAAAAATCTTATAATAGTATCTTTAACTAGATAGTTCAATTAAGTGCTTACGGTAATAAATGTTTATCACATAAATGGTCGTTCATAAGCTAATTCAAAAAGAGTTTAATAATTATGCACGATTGGTGTATAACAATTTTAATTTACACTGACATCCAATTATACTATGTCATGTTGTTACATTGATTTTTAATTTCAATTAAAATAAAAATACATTTTCTAATTTGATAGAAATGAATTAGATGATTGTGTAAACAAATCTTACTCTGATCAGGTATGACATTTTAATCCATTTAAAAAACTTATTGATTAAACTGAAAATATGTTATGGTATATAACCAAACTGAAAATATGTTATAGTATATAACCACTTACTCTTATTTAACCTAATATGAAAAACCTACGAAAATTAGTTCAACCAAACTTATAGCTATGTCTACACAATCTCTCGCCAATACTTTTATAAGCACTTAAGTGTTTGAGGGAGTTTATGTAAATTAAATAACATATAAGTTTATCTATAAGTTATTTTTTGAACTTTTTTCCATGTAAATTATTCAGTTATTCTTATGAATAAAACTATAAAAGCTTATGTTTATGTATAACTTATTTTTAATTTATTTAAATTTCTCAATTAACTTATTATTTTTGGGTATAATTACAAGTTCATCGAATAGCTTTACATTAACATTCAATATCTTATTTATAACTTTTTTTTTCCTATCTACACCTTTTTAATTTTTCAAGGTATTTATACAACTATCAACTATAAGATTAATTCATTAAAAATTCGAAGATCAAATTAATTACAACAGAATAATTAAAAAACTCTATGTTACACCTTTTTGGTGTATACAAAACATTATTGACTTATTGTTAAAGTATTCGTGTATATATATATGACACCAAAGCATCTGATCCAGTCCAAGTTTGACAACTGCATGTGATACTGGATTGGATATGTAAGGCCCCCTTCAAACAAGTACATTAACTGAGACTGCAAGGTACATGTGTTGCAGTGGAAGTGGAGAATCGACAGCGTATTCAAATAAATGATTGAAAACATGAAAGTGATTAATTAATGAAATTAACTTGCAGAAACAGCTAGGCTCTTCTCTTTGATCAACTTCTTGTTAATAACTTTTTTTTGGTACATTCTTGTTAATAACTTAATATCAATACATTAGAAATAAAAATATTTTTCTTTGATAAAAATATTTCTAGATTTAAATGTTTGATAATTGCTTATAAAACTAGTCCTGACAAGTTATTTTTTGCATTTGTACGTATGATAGTGTTAAGATTATGCTGACATTAATCCCTGCTAGAATTTATGATAACTTTTAAGAGTTTGTTTAAATATAAAGTTTGAATTAAACCACTTTAATCCAAGTAGACTTATGAAATTTAAGATGAGTGTGCTAGAAAGGAGTGTACTATTGTTGTGTTTCATGCCTTACCTTTTTGTAAGAGAAAAAATTCACGAGTCGTGATGAAATCTCAGCATTTACAGTAATCATTTTTGTAATATAGCTTTTTACCACAAAAAAAGTGAATAAAAAAGGAGTTTAATGGATATGCACTGTCAGTGTAAAATAGTTTTACACAGACATCCAATTGAATTCCGCTAAATCAGAAAATATCTTATTCTTTTAATTAAAATTAAAGTCAAATGTAATTATCTCTCCTACGTGGCATGCTTTGGTTGGATGACTGTGTAAAACTATTTTACACTGTCAGTGCATATCCATTAAACTCATAAAAAAGAGTAAAAACTTACAATTATGTCTGTCTAAAACTATCACAAATTTCACGTGTGTTAAATTTATGAATGAGTGAGGATGGGTGTTTGAGGAAAAATTTCCCTTATAGTACCTTCGTAATTGTCCAGATATAAAACAAACACATATCAATAAATGCAGTTAATTTTTTAAAATTTTAGAAAATTATTTATTTTCCTATTTTTTAAAATTGCAAATTGCAATGTTATGAAGCTTATTGATTTCAGCATTAATGTCGCCATGGAGCTACAGTCACTACCACACCTTCTTGCAAAGGCAATTTGAAACGCTAGTCACAGTCACGGGAAAGCCACATGTTCATTGTCCTGGTTATGGATACTTGTTTTTTCTTGGATCTAGCAACGACACTCAACTACATGTTGGGGGGGGGGGGTCATTTTTTTATATATGCCTTCATTCTTAGATAAAAAAATTGTTGAGTTGCACTTATTAATAATCGGAATATTCTAAAGCATAGTATCTTTTAACAAAATGAACTAACGAAGATAAAAAAAAAAAGGTTTATGTATAAGAAAAATGGGATGAAATTTAATAGAGAGCACGGAAAAAAAAAACAGAATTGATGATGTGAGAAGGTAACATGGGATGAATTTCAAAATTGTGTATATAATATAATCACATTCTTCCTTCTTTTTATCTACGTTGGTGTTCAAACTTCAAATATACTTTTAGTCTAATTTATCATTTTTAAAAACAAAGATAATACTGTTTTTTTTTTAACGGTAATCATTATAAATAATTGTAAGTGCCTTTGGAGTAGGAGTTGAAAATAAAAAAATTACTTTTTAAAAAAATAAAGCCTTTATCACATTAAAAACAAAAAAAGGAAAGAATTGACCAACTAATGCCTTGAATCCAAATCCGAAATAAAAGGAAAGAATTGGTTGACTTTATAAGATTGTACGCATAACAGCATTGTGTTTCATCGTGAATGTTCCTGGTAAAGGGAAAAAAAGATTCACTAATCGCAATAGATCAATTCATACGATGTTGACACAGTCGTTCTAACTTAAACAGATATCTCATATTTGATTGATAAGGAGAATTTTATCGTTATACTAGTCTCATTGGGCTTGAAATTGCGAGAGTAATAAAAAAAAACAAAGAGAGCAGTATAAGAACCACGAGTGTATATCACCAGAGTGTGAGAAAGAAAAGCACGTAGCCACTTGTTTTTTCTTCACTTTGTCTTCATCTTTTCCTTATAGTTTTCACTATTTTTTTTAATCCAAAAGAGAAAGAAAAAGCAAACCAATCAAAAGGTTCTGTTCATGTCATGTACTAGTACTTACTTTCTGATTCTTAAAAACTTTTCTTCTGTCTTGTTTATTTTTTGTTGGTGTTTTGTGATTATCAAAACGTGGTGTTAATACATGCACAATTGCACAGTAGTAAAAGTGTGATACTTGAAACTTTTCCTCACAGAAAATCTGTCATATTTATGATGAATATATATTAGGAAACCTTTCAAATTCAACGCATATTTGTCGTCATACCCTCTTGTAGTTTCCATTTTAGTTCCAGTGTAGAGTGAAGATTATGATACTCATTATTACTCTCAGATTTTGAAGTTGCAAAATTAGCTCAAATCTGAGTTTTTTTCCCTTTTATAAGGTGTTCTTGTGTTCTGTTTTGTAATTCTGGGTCATTTTGTGAAGGTGAATTGCTCTAGAGGTAGTAGTGGGGTGTCCTTGTGAAGGAAGATGAATCATAACTTTGTTTCAGACAACAGTCTTATTCTTGAGAGTGATGAAGAAGATGAGGAGAAGGATTTGAACAAAGGTGAAGGTGATGGTAATGATTCTGATTCTTCCAATTACTCCAATGAAAATCCTCCACAGAGGAAGCCTAGTTCCTACAACATCTCATGGCCTCAGAGTTACAGGTAAATACTTCTAACCCTTGTTTCAGTTCCACTGGATTTGTGAAATTCTTCTGTTTTGCTATGGTTGAGTTTGTGTGTATGTGCATATTTCAAGGGATTCCTCTGATTTATGGAGATATATGGTTGACTGTCCTTTTCTTTTCTTCACTTTTTGTTATCCTCCTTGTTGTAAAGTGATTTAGCTTTTTGGGTGAGTGTAAATTTTCCTATGAACTTTTCTGATTAGTTTCAACTATGAAGAAAACAGAATATTCTTCTTGTTTTTACATAGCCAAGAAACTAAGCCAAAAAGGTTGAAAATTTCGCCAACCTTGACATTGGATAGCATTTTTTCCCCTTCATATATCATTTTGCTGAACAAATCTGTTGTGTTTGATCCATAAGAAAGATATCGGCTAGTTTAACGTTGGCTGCTGAAGGTCTAATACAGCCAACTTCAATGGCGTAGTGTGATCCATATAGCCCACTTCACTTAGTGGGATAAGGCTTTTGATGTTGTTGTTGTTGTACATCATTTTGCTGAACAAGGGTCAGTGTCTTCTTAGTCAAGTGCATTTCCTGAATACTTATGCTTTTGTGATTGATGTTTCAGGCAGTCTATTGATCTCTACAGTAGTGTGCCATCACCAAATATTGGATTTCTGGGCACTCCCTCATTGAACAGATTGAGCAGTTCCTTCCTTTCTACATCTCTGACAAGGAGGCACACTCCCGAAGCACTTCCTTCAGTGTCGAAACCTCTGATACAACCGACTGAAGAGGAGCCACAGAGGCGAAGCTCTCACGCCTTGCTTCCCCCTCTTGCTAGGAAGTCTTCTTTGATTAAGAAGGATGCCAAGGTTTCTCATCATGAAATTCCTTCTCGCCAATGCTCCTTTGGACAGGCTGTGCTTAACGGTTAGTAGAGGGAACCTTGACTTGCAATACTCTTGATCTATGGCCTAGATATCTTCTTTCCTTTTTTACTAAATTGCTTTTGCAATTCAGATAGTTTGTGTTGAAGGCCAAAGGTCTTCCTAAGAGTGTGGCTCCAAGTGACCGAACTTTTGACCTAGAGGTTGAAACAACCACTTTTAACCACTACCGACACCTAGGTGCCTGGATATCCCTTTTAGGGGGAGGGGGTGACCGTCTGAGTATATGAAAAAAGAAGGATGGAGAAATAATAGCCAAGTAGGAGGATGTGATTAGTAAAGTAAATTAAACACATGAAAGAAACAAAGGATACAAATTACTTGGTAGATTGAATTTACTATCTGAATGCAAAAACTGACATATGTTGATTGAAGAGCATGTATATTTGTTTACTGACATCCTATGAGACTCCTATGCAATACATAAAACCATAAATGTTATTGCAGGCATAAACCATATCAGTCTACCGAGTTTATGCCGTGTTCTTATTTTGGATTTTTGCAGGCATAAATGTTCTTTGTGGAGTAGGAATCCTTTCAACCCCTTATGCTGCGAAACAAGGTGGATGGGTCGGGCTTTCTATCTTGTTCCTTTTTGGAATCATTTCCTTCTATACCGGGCTGCTCTTGCGTTCCTGCTTGGACAGTGAACCTGGTATTGAGACATACCCTGACATTGGTCAAGCTGCTTTTGGTACTATTGGACGTATTGCCATTTCAGTAAGTCTTCATCTTGATCTCTACTCTTATTCTTTATTTTTTTTCTTTTTTTGAGATTGTATGTTAATTAAAAATCAACAGTGTCTAATCTCTTTCTTATGCTCTCTCCTTTTTTTTGGATGCAGATAGTATTGTATGTGGAATTATATGTAAGTACAATTTCCCTCATTCAGTTACCATTCCATTTCGAGTGACACTCATTGTAATTTGAAATAGCAAAATAATATAATGATGAAAATCTGAGTGGCTACCTGTTTGGATTCTCACAGTTGCATCATTTGCATTTGTTTCAGTCTTGAACTTGTGAAAGTTAGAATTGGCTAACAATGCTTCCGATACCTTTTACCATGTGTTTGTCCTCATTAAAACCATGCTGTTATGCTGATACTTACCACCAGTTCTTCAAGGTTTTTTACTTTTTAGCAATTACTTTAATTTTCCTATTGAACATTTCTTCATGCAGGGTTGTTGCATTGAATACATAATTTTGGAGGGCGACAACTTGGCTACCTTATTTCCAAATGCATACTTAAATTTGGGTGGAATTGTATTGAATCCACAAACTTTGTTTGCTATTATCGCCACCTTGGCTGTTCTTCCAACCGTTTGGCTCCGTGACCTAAGTATTCTCAGTTTTATCTCAGGTAAAACTTATTTTTGTTCAAGTAATGATTAATTATCCATTGATCCATTCTTGAATAAAATTAATCCTGGTCTCATTTACCTTTGGCCAGAGGGCATTTTCAAACTTTATTTCTTTAGTTGCTGTCGTTGAAACTTATTTACTCATTGCCCATGAATTTGTCCTTTGTTCATGTATTACTATTACTATTATTATTTTGATCTTATTATAACTGTTAGTTATGTGTTTGTTATAGCCGGTGGAGTTATTGCATCAGTTTTAGTGACTATCTGCTTGTTCTGGGTTGGCGTTGTGGACGTTGGCTTTCAGAGCAAAGGGACAACACTCAATCTTACAACTTTTCCTGTTGCATTGGGTCTTTATGGTTACTGCTACTCTGGACATGCTGTGTTCCCAAACATTTATACATCCATGGCAAAGCCAAACCAGTTCCCTGCAGTGCTCTTAGCATGGTAAATAAACCAAGGACAATTTTAGCCACTGTCTATAACTCTTCTGCCCCTAATCCTTTCATTATATATTAGATCCCCTTAAGTCTTACACAAATTGCAATATCCTTGAATATTAAAAAATATATATGTCAGTCCCCGCATATATCAACCTGCATTTGTCCGCAATGCAGCCGCAACCACAATTAAAAACCCTTCAGATCATCTAGCAGTTAGGCATGAATGCCTCTAGATGTGGGATATATGTTGTTGTAAAAGTTTTTATTTTCTTCAGAGGAAGCTCTCTCTCTCTGAATCTATCAAGTATAATATGTCATTTTTCTTTTCATTGTAGTTTTGGAATTTGCACCTTCCTATATGCCGCCGGGGCTGTTATGGGATACAAGATGTTTGGAGATGCTATACTATCTCAGTTCACTCTTAACTTGCCTCAAGATTTGGTGGCAACCAAGGTTGCTGTGTGGACAACGGTATACCCATTCTACATTCTATTGCAAATCTTTTCATAGTAGACTATGCTTATTCTATAACATGTAAAGCTTGATTATATTTTCCTTTTATACCTTTCCTTTTCTCCATTAATATGGATCTTAGAGTAAAGAACCAAACTTGGGTCTGAACCTAATAGTTTAACCTTTTGAAATAATTAATTCTTGAATAACCTTTGAACCTCTATGGCCATTGTTCAAGTAGGTTATGAGTTCAATTTTGATGCCTCCATTTCATAATAAAATTTTAATTTAAGCATTAATTTTAGATAGGCTGGTGATTTATCCATGTATCAAACCAACAAGCTTTTGGCCTAAGAAGGGTGTTGGAGGTAAAAATCACATGTAACCCTGGTTATGGATATTTTCCAAAGAGGCTCTCAAAACTACTACTTTTCATGTTTTGTGTGCTGGGCATGGGGAACTGGGGAAGAGCTTAGTTATTATTGGCTCAAATGCTCAATTATTACTATCACATTTAGTTTAAGTGTTTAGTTCAATATCAACATATTGTTAATATCCCATTACCCACATAAATTGCTAACACTGTTGTCTGTTACTTTTGTTTTTGCAGGTGGTTAATCCATTTACCAAATATCCTTTATGCACGCATATTTCTATAAATTTTGATGTCATTCAGCATAAAGAATGATAAATTTGAAATTTCTTTCTTCTTTTTCAGTGATATCATAGATAAATATGAATGAGGAATTCTGTTGCTTACAATATAACTTTGCACCCTGAGAGCAATAAATGGTGCAAGATTAAGAATGTTTCTCATGACCATCATGCTTCACTTAATCAAACATCATAGAAGACCTACATGCCCTGTCTTGGACTCCTTTTCATGTACAATAGTTAAGCTAAAGGTTGTATTTGGCATAAGAGAGCATGTCCTCATAGCATTTTTAATTCCATTAGTTTCTTTTTGGATAGGGATGGTGGCAAAAAATACAAAGAAAATAATAATATTATGGAAGATTATTTATCCATAAGACTTTCTGCCTATTTTTTTTCCATGACTAAAATATCCACTCTTAAAAGCACAAAAAAGAAGAAGAGGATAATGTTCAATTCATGTTAATTATCCTTATTCAAATTACATTGTTTGAGCTAGGATTTTGTGACATGTCATTTCTCCTGCATTCTTTGCATTGAGCATTCCTGCAATGAAGATGAAAAAAAAAGTCTTTTCTTAACTAGCATCACGTATGCGCTGACTATATCTCCAGTGGCAATGAGTCTAGAGGAATTGATACCATCAAACAATGCCAAGTCTTACCTATATTCCATCTTCATCAGAACAGGGTTGGTAGTGTCGACCCTGCTAATTGGTCTGTCAGTTCCCTTTTTTGGTGAGTGTTAATTTTTCCTATATTCATGTGCTTGAGTGTTGAATGTTGATCAATTCCACTTCCATCTGGAACTGTCTCTGCAATACTATTCCTTTACTGATCTTAAATCTTAATTTTTTTTTCCAGGTCTGGTTATGTCTTTGATTGGATCACTGCTTACAATGCTTGTTGTAAGTTCCCTTCATTTTATCTGTTATTTTCCCTACAGTTATTGATGATAGCATTTCACTAATTAAAATCAACCTTGATGACAGACTTTGATACTACCCTGTGTTTGTTACCTGAGAATTTTGCGGGGAAAAGTCACCCGATTACAGGTAATGATAATTGCACTCTTGATTTATTCAATGTGATCATTAATTAATTCATTCTTGTTGTTTCAGTGAGCATTTGGATCATGCCATAGTCAAGATATTTTTGCCATGCCACTGGTTGTGACTCAATTTCATTTCATATGTCTGCAGGTAGCACTTTGCATTATAATTATTACCGTAGGTGTTGTATCTTCTGCCTTTGGAACATACTCAGCACTTTCCGAGATTATTAAGAGTTTGGGTGGATGAAGTTTTGTGGCTTAATTCATGGAAGAAGATGAGATTTGTCTACTATTATCTAGCCCTTTCATTTATTTTATCCATTTTGATTGTTGATCCCCAATTTTGAGTTCATTTTCTGTGGTTTCTCCATTTTGTTGCTAGTATTTGTGGTTATTATTCTGGTTCCTAGTTTACCTTTGTTATGACAAGTTTTGCTCGGGATTGAAGTATTGGAATTGATAAAGCACCATCCTATAGATGGTGGCAGAGAAATTAAATGATACGGTTGAAGAGATTTCTTGTTCTTTCTACTTGAAAATGTCTAGTGCAATCTCTTGGTATGATACAGTATCTCCATCACTATTTAATGCAGCAATATGGTGCTCACCAAAAGTGCTCCAAGATATAAATGATATAGCACAAAGGATTAGAATGACATTTGTTTATATTTTCATTCAAGGGATCAAGATTCTGTAATGTGGAAACTTCACATGACATTGTCATATTGAAACTTCAGATGTTGTTGACATTGTCATGTGACATGAGAAGATCATAATCCAAATGACAACCATGTGTATCCGCTCGGCTTGCGTGGCTCATACTTGTTCCTTGACTTTTACTTTATATCCTTGTGATTTCTTTCATAAATCTTGGAGAATAAAGACATGGTTGGATGAGTTCGAGTTGTGGTTGCACCTTTGAAGCTAGTTATAACACATTAATTTCACTTGACAATGGTCTTTCATCTCACTTATACTAATCATAAATTTTAAAGACTTATGATATTACACATTATTCAGTCAAGGGCCAAAATTGACATTAACAACTATCGAAAGCTGATCTTTTTTTTTTCAAAGTGAAAGCTGATCTTTAAAACCTAAGAACAAGCTTGTTATTTTTCTGCTCGTAATGGGATGAGGGTAGAGAATAATTTACTTAATATATTCTTGGTTATAGTGTGAACACTTAAGCAAATGTTTGGATAAACTTATGAAATTGGTAATGACCTACCTATAAGATCTGAGTTTATTTTTATAAATATCTCAAATTAGTTTCGTCTTATTTCAATGAGTTTACGAATAAGTGCTTATTGTCATACACATTTAATTAAATTGTTTACCTAAAAAAGCATCTTGCAGTTGAAGATGATAAGGCCTTAATACTGAAGCCAAGATATGAACAGAAACATAATACTAACTTAATGTCTATTGGACTTTGATGATGAGCTCTTTCAAAAAAAAAAACTTTGATGATGAGCTGGTCACATTACAAGACAGAAACTTAACGGTATTTCTGTAACAATCTATCAGTCAAAACATCCACAAATAACTTCACTTTAGAATAATGTATTCATAGGCAAAACTTCACAGCGATGCTGTTACATTCAAAATTTTGATCTGAACTTAACATAAGCTGAATTGAATGAAATGAAGCAACTTCCTTACAATAACTCATCCTAATCATGCTTGATATCAAAGAAAAATTATAAAAGTCTATGGAACCAGAAAAAAGTTCTTAAAGTGCCATGATTGGGGAGAAGATCAAAATCTTTCTGCGAGTCTAGAAGTAACTGCTCTTAGTTTGGAGTACACCTTTCCTGCTGGTGATCCCAGGATTAGGCTACAAAGAGAATCCCTGGCAATCTTAATGTTAGCAAAAGATCCCAGAATGTGGATTTTGCTGTCAGCAATCACGATTCTTGTCTTGGACGCATTCTCAATTGCGAACTTCGTTTTACCACCTTTACCAGACAATCTTCCAATAGCACGGGACAAGTGATCGCCTCGAAGTGTTTTAACATCCTTGATCTCAAAGGACTCGATATAGAGCTCATCCAAACGCAGAAGCGCAATGGCGTCTATGACATCAAAACCGAGCATGAAAGCATGGACAAAATCAGCACATTTCTGCAGGTTACTGATATCAGGTGTATCACGCCTTGTCTTCAGCTCAACTTTCCGAGCCTTCAAATTCATACGGATGTCAATTTTCATCTGTTCATAGACAGGGGTGTAGAGATCCATCCAAGCTTTCTTAAGAGGAGTGTAACGATGCGGCGGAACAGACACCTTGCGGAACTGAACCTGACCATCAGACATCTCATGAGGTTTCAAAGGCTCAAACTTTGGCTTTGGTGGTAAAAGCTTGGGTTCAGATGGGACAGCTTCAACTTCCATTGAAGAAGGTGCCTCGTTTGACTGCATTGTGCAACTGTTTCAAGAGTACCTAAAAATAAAAGATGAATTAGAATCTGCAGAAGTTTAAGGGCTTATTAAACAAAATTCCATTAGCATGTTGGTGAATACTATAACAGAATATAAAACTGAGTCAATACCAGTGCTACTACCTCATATATCTAATGCATTGTGAATTTCAACAATCTAAAATCATGATAATGCATCAAAACAATAAAACTCAACTTGTCCATAAATTTTGAAACATTTTCATTTTCTATGATATTCAGCATTAACCCATACATACAATATGACAAGAATACTCTCGCCTAATATACAATTTTCACCGGGGGGGGGGGGGGGAGTGAAGACTGAAGATAGCTTTCATAAACTAACTATCCCCAAAACTCAAGCTGTTGGATGCAACAAGGACTAAACTCCATATCACTTTATCGTGTATATAGAGGCTCTGATACCATGTCACAAACTATCCCAAAAAGCTTAAAATGTCGGGTGAAAACACATGCATGCTTTTATATTATATTTGTAACATAACAATAGGGTACTACTAGACTACTAGAGCCCTTGATTGATAAGTAACAAAATTTATCCTACTAAATAAACCCTTTTGATCCCTTTATACCTTGAACTAGGTATTGAATTACCAATTCCCCCACACATAAAAAACTCAGAGAAAAAAAGATAAATCGGTTTAGGATTCAATTAGAATCAGTTAATCAAGTATCAAATAAGAAAGCAAATTTTTCAGGGGCATAATGTCACATTAACAGAGGATGATGCTTTCAACATATTGGCACGATAATATATCAAAGAAACCATGCCTATATTGCCTATACAGCTCCATCAAACCACTGAATGAATCAGATAACAGAACCATCTCTTAACATGCACACAAAGTCACGAACAAACAGAGTCCTGAAAGCATAGACCCATATGAATTTCGCAAAAAAAAAAAAAAATTGATTTTGAAGGAACCCCATGTCGTTCCCTGACTCATACTCACCGAAAAACTGGTTCTGGTTTCAGAAACCGAATTTGAGGCGAGTTTGCTTCGCAAGTCTGTTTTGAGTTTTAACCCCAGAACAGAACCTAAGCACTGGGTCAAACGAATCGTTGAGAGGATGGAGAGACGGTGGAGCATACCTGCTATGGCGAGGTGAAGATGGGAACGTAGCAACAGCTAAGGACTACGGTGGTTCTCTCAGGAAGAGAGGCACAGCACTGAAGCAGTGTTACTATCGAGCCAGAACAATGGTTTATGGGTCACTGCTACTGAGTTTGGTTCAACCGGTTAAACCGAAAATCTATGAGAGAAGGTTCTCAAATCAGGTTTGGGCTGAATAGAGCGCAAAGCCAACGAGTTTCTAATTAAGTGGGCGTTAAGTAGGAAGAGCCTTCTTCTCATGATAGATTCAACCTCTTATCAAAAAGATATATCTTGGTTTTATTTTATCTCTTCAAATAGTTTAGTAACAAACCGATTTTTTAGGTTTGTGAGTTGGCGCATAGCAAGAGTTTGTCTCACTTTTAAGAGAAACCCTAATTGTAATCTTCTTTAGTTCCTCTCATATAAGAAGACGCACACCACACAACATTATCCTCTACCTCGTAACTTTTTTCTTCAACTAACATTCATCACTTGTTCTGGTCGGCTCTAAAAGCCATACGAATTGACAACAATGCGTTTGATCCCACAGGAAATGCCTTTAAGAAGACATCGCGTCGCGGTCGGAACAACCTGGTGCAAGAACAAGCATGAATAGTTATACTATTCATAAAAGTATTTTAATGACTAGAAAGTATTGCACAAAAAACTATTTATACTATTCATTTTCATAATTTTTTGGAACAATATTTATCTTCTTGCTGATTTATCATAAATGGTTTCGTATTTTTTAAAGGTATTTTATCATTTTAATAGTAATCCCATTTATTTTTTTACTTGAGCCATAACAAAAGCTAGCCTTACTTTTATGAGAAATCTTTATTGTATTCTTCTTTTGTTTCTCTCACGTGTGGAAAGTCACATACCGCACAACATGCATCCAGTACTTCACAATTTTTTTCTTCAACTTTTCTTTGTCTTTTAGATCGAGTTGTTGCATGATGCATTGATGCTAGGGAACATCGACATATATCGTGATGGTTAAAGCAGAAAGATATAATAATAATGTTTCAATTACTAGGAAATATTGCACAAATAAGAATACTTATGAGATTCTTTTTTTACACACTATTCATCTTCTTACTAATTCATCATAAATGGTTTCATATTTTTTTTAATTTATTTTATTACTTTGATCAATAGTAGGCCCATTTTTTTTTTGTGACTCGGGCCCATGACAAAAGTTAACCTCATTTTTACGAGAAACCCTAATTGTATCATTCTTTTGTTCCTCCCCCCGTCGCACAGTCGCTACCTCACAACTTTATTTCTTTAGCTTTCCTTCATCACTCTTCTTCAACTTTTCTTCAAATTTTATTTGTCTTTAAGATTGAGTTGTTGCATGATGATGGGGGACATCGACATACGTTGTGGGTGGGATGTTCGATGATGTGGCCATAGCGGAGAAGGATTTGATGGGTTGGATTCGAACGGAAAGTTGGATCCGGTGGTAGTGGTATGCCTTCATTGGATCTGCACAACGGCGACAGCGCAAAGATGAAGATGAAATTTTTCTAGATCTGAATCTTCTTCATGTTGTTTTGGATCTATTGAATTCAAATGTTCCTTCTGGTCTTGAGTTCATTCCATATCTTGATGCAGATTTCAAATATTTTGGTAAGGACAGAGGGGAGGATTGTTTTGTTGTTAATCAATTCTGGCAATTTATGATACCACTGATGACATGCCAAGATATTATGCGCTTGACAGGAAAGTGTATGTGGCCTCCCCTTTGAAGTTGGAAATTTCTTGATTGGAGCCTGACCTAGATGACCAAGGGGAGAAAGATTGCCATGATGCAGATTTGCCTATTGCTTGTGGTAAGTTCAAACTTAGTGCTTCTCAGCATGTTATTGATCTTACTATCTTCTCTCACCATATACAATGCATGAAAAGAAGTGGCAAAGGTTCTTATATGGTATATCCCAAGAAGGGAGAAACTTGGGCAATTTTCAAGGATTAGGATAACAAATGGAGTTGTAATCCAGAAAATCATTTGTTGGATGAGTTTGAATATGTGGGAATGCTATTAGATTTTTATGAGAATGTTGGCATTGCAGTTGCTTACCTAGTCAAAGTGAAAGGATTTGCTAGCCTCTTTCAAAAAGCTAAGAAGAATGAAGTCAGTATGTTTTGTGTTCTACCTAATAAGCTATATAGCTTCTCACACCGAATTCCTTCATATAAAATGATAGGTAGTGAAAGGGAATGTGTTCCAAGAGGATGTTTGTAACTTGATACCGCTGCACTGCTTACTAACTTCTTTAAAGTTGGTGATTCTGGTGTTGTGAAGATGGGAATAGAATGTTACACACCGGAGGAGAGAAAGTGATGGATAATGAGAGTATTATTTCTAGTACTAACAAGGTACATAATAATTATGAATCTTTTTAGTTTGTTGGCCATTGTTAATACTTGTTATGTACCTCTTGGAACACCTTCCCTTTCATTACCTGACATCTTATATGAAGGAATCCGATGTGAGAAACTATATAGCTCATTAGGCATAAAACATAACATACTAACTCCATTCTTCTTAACTTTATGAAAAAGGCTAACAAACCCTTTTGCAACTACAATGCCAACATTCTCATAAAAAATCTGATAGGATTTCTACATATTCAAACTCACAATAAATGATTTTCTGGATTACAACTCCATTTGATATCCCAATCCCTGAAAATAGCCCAAGTTTCTCCCTTCTTGGGATATACCATATAAGAACTTTTTCCACTTCTTTTCATGCATTGTATCTGGTGAGAGAAGATAGTAAGATCAGTAACATGCTGAGAATCACTATTGAACTTACCACAAGCAATAGGCAAATCTGCGTCATGGCAATCTTTCTCCCCTTGGTCATTTGGGTCAGGCTCCAACCAAGAAATCTCCAACTTCAAAGGGGAGACTACATACAATTTCCTGACAAACGCATAATATCTTGGTATGTCATTAGTGATATCATAAATTGCTCAAAATTGATTAGCAGCAAAACAATCCTCCCCCTGTCCTTATCAAAATCTTTGAAATCTCCATTAGGATATGGAATGAGCTCAAGACCAGAAGGGGCATTTGAATTCAACTGAGAGAAGTTGTCATCTTTTGAGCTTCTAAGGTTAGGATCTAACTCTAATACATTCTCTCCTTGAACAAGAGATAGCTCAAATTTTCCTTCCTTCCCTAAAGATGATGCATCTTCAGTTGGATTGCTTCTTTTAATTCTCACATCTTTGTTCAAATCATCACACTCTCGTTGCGCCTCAAGGAGGGTATTATGCAGTGCTTCCTTTTCCTTCTTCAAAACATCCACTTTTTTTTTTCAGCTTCTTGTTTCTCTTAATCAACTTCCCTCCTTCATTTCTCATTTTCCCCAACTTAGCCTCAGCTTGTTGGAGTCGGTGGCTCTCCTAAAGTTTCCTTATCTGCGATTATGGGGGAGAGGATTTGTGAGGTTGTGCTAGCTTCTTTTATAAGATATCTAACTTATATTTTTTGGGTATACACATTCAATACCTGTCACCCTTTAGATTCCGCCAGATTCAGGGTTTAGTCACAGTTAAGACTCATCATCTCTCCCTTAGTGTGTATTGTGTGGGGATCGAACCCGAGAACTCTTCCCGCACACTCAATCTGTGTTGCCAACTAAGCTACCCTATTAGATGTAACTTATATTTTTGTACTACATTTTAGAAATGAATAAACTAAAAATTGTATGAATAAAAAAAGTTTGTAAAATGCATTATTTTTTACCACGTGTAAAATGCAACCTTGTTGCATAAGGAAAGAAAAGAAGGAGCAGAAGCCCATGAAGGCCCATGTCATGAAACGGCTCCGACATCTCTCTGCAAAATCCTTTATTTCTCAGAATTCATCTTTTTCTCCGAACCATTTTCAGCATTCAGCTTCATCAATACGGTAGGTTCTTCTTCTTTTGCTCTTTTGTTCATTGAAATCTCTGCAAGTTTTTTTTTTCTTCTTTTCTTTAACGAAATCTCTTGGTTTTTTTAACGTTAATTTTTGTGAAATGTGCGAAATTTATGTATTGATTTGCGTGTTATTTGTTGGTAAAAGGTTGTCGTGTTCTTTCTCGATAATGGGTTTCTCTACCTTGATTTCAGAGAGGATCGGATTCTGGGTTTCGTTTGTATAGATGTGAAGGTTCCTTTCCTTTTGAGCTGTGGAGTCTAAGGTATGATCGTTTTTCTGTTGCAATTGATTATCTTTTTCTGTTGATTTATAGTCTTTTCTGTGGTAAGATAAAGAAGAATGAGAAGGTTAGAGGTTGTGTTTGATGTAATTCTGAGCCCTTTGTGCCTCTAATTTAAGTTTGTTCTAGGTGGGTTTTTACTGTTTGAGGATATAGTGAAAGAGAAGGAACCATGACCATTGTTTTCTTATGTTTTGTTTGGTTTTTTATGATTTCATGTAAGGAGAAAGTGGATTACGGTGTATGATTTTTTTTCCTCTTTAGTTTTTGGGTTTGTTATCTGTGTAATTTGGATGGAATTCTTTTGGTGGCATTATTAGGTGACTTCTAGTTTGGAGTTGGAGATGGCGAGTGGGAGTAAGGTGGGTGTGCAAACTTTGGATGAAGGTTTGCAGCCTTTGCCGAATGGGAATATTGAAGACACCTTGCAGAGTGAGCTAGAAAGGATATTGCAAGAGCAGCGCAATCAGCAATTTATCAATCAAGAAAGGGATGTCAATGTTTACAGGAGTGGAAGTGCTCCTCCAACAGTGGAAGGATCTTTAAGAGCTTTTGGTAGTCTGAGGGACTCCGATTTTGGGGTGGTCAATAGTGGGAGAAATGATAATGATGGGTTTTTGACTGAAGATGAGCTTAGATCTCATCCTGCCTATCTTTCCTATTATTATTCACATGAGAGCATAAATCCTAGATTACCGCCCCCGTTGTTGTCAAAAGAAGATTGGCGTGTTGCGCAAAGGTTTCAAGCTGGCGGCGGGTCTTCTTCAATTGAGGGATTTGGGGACTGGAGGAAGAATGTGGCCACAAATGGTGATAGTTCATCGCTATTTTCAATGCAGCCAGGATATTCTGTGCAGCAGGCAGAGAATGATTTGATGGAGCTGAGAAAAGCCAGCGGACGGAATCTCTCTAGGCAGAGTTCAACTCAGTTGGTTGACAGACATATGGATGGTTTGGCAAGAATGTCAGGGGCTGATCTTGGTGCTAGGAGGGCCTGTTTTTCTGACATTCTTCAGGTAATTAACTTATCCTGATTGCATGTGTCATGGTCTTGATTCCATCCTTATCCTTCAATCTCCAACATTAACCATAAGCATCCAATTATAATAATAATAATAAACTTAACTGACAAAGTATGTTGCACTATTTTCTTACCCTGATTACTGAAGCTAGCATTTTAGCAGGAAGGACTTGATCAACCTGCTTCATTGTCAAGCAATATGTCACGTCCAGCAAGTCTCAACGCATTTGGTGATATCATGGATTCAAATAGCATTATTGATCATGAATCCTTGGAGGGCTTGCGTTCTTCAGCTTCTACCCCTGGTTTGGTCGGACTTCAGAATCACAGTGTAAATGTTTCTCGTAATTTTGCATCTACTGTGGGTTCTTCTGTGTCAAGAGTGATGACTCCTGAACCACAGGTTTTTGGGAGATCTGTTGGATCTGCAGTTCCCCAAATGGGTAGTAAAGTTTTCTCTGGTGAGAAAAATGGCATTGGCTTGGGTACCCAGAATGGCTACTCTTCCAATATGCCTGATCTTACTCGTATGGTGTCTTCTTTATCGAGGTTAAATTTATCAGGTGCTAACCTTGCAGAGCAAGATATTCTTTTAAAATCTAAGCTGCAAATGCCTGATGTTCTGTTAAGCACACCGAGCAATGTTAATTTGACCGGACATAATGAGATCTTAAGAGGAATGAACTCATTTAGTTCAAACGAGCGAGTCAATTTGATGAGAAAATCTGCTTCTTATTCTAATCTTCGCTCAAAAGTTTCTTCTACTGGAAATTTATCTAGTTTGTCAAGCACAGACTTCACTGGCCATGTTCCTGGCGCATATCTCGGAAACTCAAAATTGAATACTGTGTATGATAATCATCTTGAGACAGGTCTCATTTCTCTCTTGCTGACTCCTCTGCTTGAAAGTGTGTTTTTTGTGTCAATTATTTAACTCAGTGAGGTTTAGCCTTATTTGTAGATCTAACAGTTCAGTTTTTAATTCCAGCTTTGAGGGGTCGCAGAGATGGTCAAAGTTTGGATGCTCTACGAAATCAACTTGCTAATGAATTTCATTCGACAACCCTGGACCCACGCTTCATCCAATCCTTGCAGCAAAGTTCTGATTACCGGCAAGGGATGAGCAGTTCTGGTGATCCTTTTCAGATAAGAAATTTCACGGATACTTCACATGGAGACTTAGAGGGACTTCAGAAAGCATATCTTGAGACACTTCTTGCTCAACAAAAGCAGCAGTATGAACTCCCACTTCTGAGCAAATCTGTGCTTCTTAATAATGGGTTCTTTGGGAGTCAGCCATATGGTCTTGGCATGCCATATTCAGGAAAGCAGACTGCAAATTCCTCACTTCCTTCTCTTGGATCTGGGAATCCACTGTTTGACAATGAACGTATGTCACAGTTAACTTCTATGATGAGAAGTTCAATGGGAGGTTCTGGCAGCTCATGGCATGCTGATATTGGCAATAACATGGAGGCAAGATTTGCTTCATCCTTACTGGATGAGTTCAAGAACAATAAGGCCAGGCCTTTTGAACTTCCAGATATCGTTGACCATGTGGTTCAATTCAGGTACGAATCTTACACCTCCACAGTTGTTTCTATTGACATGGCTCTGGGAATCTGATTTGATAATCTGTGCCATAATGCAGCACGGATCAATATGGTAGCCGATTCATTCAGCAGAAATTAGAAACAGCTTCTGTAGAAGAGAAGACCAAGATATTTCCTGAGATCATTCCTCATGCTCGTGCCTTGATGACTGATGTCTTTGGCAATTATGTTATACAGAAAGTACAATTAGTTTCTGCTTCTGAGTACTGTTGTAAATATGTTCTTTTTATTTTGTTAGCGATAGTAGAGTTTCATGCTTGACATTGAACTTTTGCAGTTTTTTGAGCATGGTACAGAAAGTCAGAGAAAGGAGTTAGCCAGCCAACTTGCAGGTCATGTTTTACCTCTTAGTCTGCAAATGTATGGTTGCAGAGTGATTCAGAAGGTGCCTTTTCAAGCCTTATATTCTCATATTATTCCCTGTACACGGGCATCAACCCATGCATGACTCTTAAAATCTCATTTCTTCAATATCGCATAATACGGTATTTTTTAAAATGATGTAAACTTGCTTAAATATTTAGTAAATAATGGAACACTTGAGATATTCTTGTGTATTACTCTCTACTTTCTGCAGTACTGAAATTTGTTGGTTTTATTTCATATTGTGATTTTTCACCATACTTAAGTTATAAGGTTTAATCATCCATAGGTTTAGTCATTTGGATTTAAACATGAATTGGTTTAGTTCAAATTTGGTTTATATTGAATATTGATAAATACTTATTGCCACAAGGTTAAATTTCAAATGAACTGAACCCCCAACCCAACCCAACCCAACCCAAAAAAAGTCTCTATTATTTGTTTTTAGATTAGGAAAGAAATGAATGCATTATTTAAAATTTTTGCTAAATTTATTGACAGGCCTTGGAGGTGGTTGATGTGGATCAGCAAAGTCAAATGGTGTCAGAGCTCAGTGGTGCAGTAATGAAATGTGTACGTGATCAAAATGGAAACCATGTTATTCAGAAGTGTATAGAGTGTGTCCCTCAAGATAAAATTCAGTTTATTGTCTCATCTTTCTATGGGCAAGTTGTTGCACTTTCTACTCATCCTTATGGATGCAGAGTTATTCAGGTTAGACCATTGGACATGGTATTCATCTTCTGCTGAGGCAGTATGAACTTTATTTCTTTTAGCATTTTATTTAAGTATTAACGGTTTTCATGGATGCTAACAGAGGGTTCTAGAACATTGTGATGATCTAAATACACAACAAATTATCATGGATGAAATCATGCAATCTGTCTGCACTTTAGCACAGGACCAATATGGAAATTATGTTATTCAGGTATGCTACGTTCCGTACATTAACTTGTTTTATATAGATGATAGAAAACACACATCAGCATGGAGATGCATGCGTCATGCTTCGGCACTACTGTACCTATAAGTTATACGTGCACTTATAAATATGCATTATAGTTTTGTGATTGACTTTGATTGTGTCTATTATTTTAGAAGAGAGCAAAGTTCATGTTTGTATTGACAAACAACTTTTTCTACCCGTCTTGGTTTTAGTCTCAGGCTTTTAGCTGTTTGTGGGTCATCCTCTGTAAGTTTGAAATACAGAAGTCTGAAGCAGTGATCTTCTAACAGAATTGGTGGACATGTTTCTTTACTGATGACCAGAAAACATCGATTTAGACTTGTGTCCATTGTTTATACTCTCTTCTTAGGATCATATTGATTCATCATTCATGTCGAGAAGCACCATACCTTGGGCATTTTCATATTTCCCTAAATTAAATTAATCGACAGTAGACACTTTTAAGTAAGTTAACAATTAAACATATTCAGCGACTTGCAACTTCGATTCAATTTCATATTTTCCGGGTCAATATATAGAGGTTTATTTATTAAATGATATACCAGTATTATGATCTTGGCCATTGTTTACATGCTTATACTTTTAATCATAATTTGGTTAAGTTTTTGGTTTCATCTTCATGATCTTTAGCTGCAATTAACAGATTGGATTTTCCAATTTTTGAGATGGTTTATTTTTTTTATTTTGTCAGTTATCACTGTGGTATGCAAACTTGTTTTCCCTTTTTTAATAATAAATAAATGCATAAATATATCTATTTGAGTGCTGGATCATAGTATATCTTATCTATATTCTGTTCTGTTTATTGTTTGCTAGTTCCATTATTACTTACATACCACACTTTTTTCTTTGTAGCATATCCTAGAACATGGTAAACCACATGAACGAGCTGCTATTATCAGCCAGCTAGCTGGGCAAATTGTAAAGATGAGCCAGCAAAAATTTGCTTCTAATGTTATCGAGAAGTGCTTGGCTTTTGGTAGTCCTGATGAACGTCAGCTATTGGTGAATGAAATGCTTGGTACTTCTGATGAGAATGAGCCCTTACAGGTAGGTCCCCCTTTCATCTCTTATCGTTTGAAATATTAGTTTTACTGAGGCTGGAGACTATCGACTATTCAAATATATGCCTGTCACTTAATTTATTATCAGCCTAGGGGATTAGGTTGTAACTTGAATTCAAGAATCTGTCATGTGTGAACTTCCCTTTCCTAAATGTTTTCCAAATAAAAGAAAATAAATAAGTTCATTAACTTAAATATGGAAAATTAAGTCAATGTTAATGTTTTTTCTTCTATATATTTCATATACCTATGCCTTAGGCACTTGATTTTTTAATTATTTATCCCCTAAAGTTTAATTCATTTATTTTACTCGTATTACTTTTAGATTTAAGTGGACACTGAACGATTACACTTTCTGACCTAGTTGCATATCAATACTCAGTAGTGGTAGAAGGGTGGACCAAACCTTGTCGTTAATCCAATGAGGTCTTAGGTCTCTGATTCTGGGAGTTTGCTCCATAAATTATCATGGGCTGGAGTGAAAGAAGGGGATGGACCAATCCTTATAAGGGGATGGACGATTCTTATAATAATAAATTACGAAAATTGGCAAAATAAATTATTTCAGCTTTATTACCATCACTAATTGCCAATTGGTTGGAGTGAAAGAAGATTGGATCCTTAAGCATCACCATTGGATCCATACATCCATTTTCTTCATGTTTGGTGATGGACTTAACCATGTTTTAAATGGATCCCGTTATTTCTGATAAAAGTTCATCAATTTTCATTGTTGCTTTGTACATTTAATTAATTATAGAATGAATGATCATATAACATGCAATTCACAGGCTATGATGAAGGACCCTTTTGGAAATTATGTTGTGCAAAAGGTTCTTGAGACCTGCGATGATCAGAGCCTTGAGCTGATCCTTTCTCGCATCAAGGTTCACTTAAATGCCCTGAAGCGGTACACCTATGGCAAACATATAGTTACTCGTGTGGAGAAGCTCATAACCGCTGGAGGTAAAGAATGCAGAGACTTTTTCCATTATAAATTTCGATTGCTTTTCTGTAAATTGTTTAGATTTCTCATAAGCCCCTCATTCTCGCAGAAAGGCGCATAGGATTGTTGGCCTAATTTACTGTATCTTCTGTCATCCTATTGAGGTCTCATCCTCCTGGCCCGCCGCATAGAGGTTTTGCTTTTGTACAGCTAACATGAATGTTAATATCACCAACTTTCCTCTGCTAGCCTCATCTGTATAAAGCATTGGAGATAAACAGATTCAACTGGGCTACTGGAATAATATTTTTCTTTGCTCTGCTTGATTTTGTTGTTGCAACTCGACAGAGAACCTCCATAGGGAGAGTTACTTAGGATGCTAAGATTAGGGTCGCGGCAATGTGTACTGAATGTGTATGTATGAGGTCCATTGTCTGTAAAGAAAATAATAGCAAATGATTGCAGTAACCAGAGCTATTAGTCAGGCTCTAAACTTGAATTTTATGAATGTAAATAATATGCTGCAACTTTCTTGGGCTGATCTGATCACTTTGATTCCATGTCATGTATCTAAGTTCACTTCTCTTTGCTCCAGAATTGATGGCAATTGGGAAGAAGTTACTAGAAATAATCACCCCAAAGAGAAGTATTTTGTGCTTGCATGAGTATATATTACTTCTACCCTGCTTAATCCAATATTTCTTAAGTTTTAAAATAGGTTTTTTATTTCCTACTTGTGAACGAATTTTGCATTTCTGCTTCTTTTTATGGGATATTGGATGAATTTTTACAATACAACATCAAAATGCTTAACATGTTTCTAATTTGTACTCATTTCCCCCTTGTCATTAGAGGCTGGAAAATTAAGAATGAAGCAAATTCTTTGAAATGTATCTTCTAGATTGTTTTCTATCATGAAATTTTCCGAAGTCACAGAAAATGTAACCTATGAGTCAAATGTTATGGCTTGTTCTGTGTAGGTCATACAATGTTCTAACATTTATGATGATTTTTTACTAAACATTTTAGACTGTGTTTTTGTTTTCAGTTCGGAAGTCAGTTTGGGGTATTGGAATTTGAAATCACACATTTCAATGCTCCAAACGTGAAGAGGCTTTGGACTTTCGTCAGGTGAAAACACTTTCAAACTAAAAACTAGACATACATTTACAAATTATTGTACCATCGGTTACAGTAATGCACGTAACGGGTTGCCCATCTACTTTGAGATCCATTTGGACAAGGATACATTGCAAAGTGATCTTACACTCATTCATCACCCCATGAAAAACTTATGAATAATATCTCTATATAATATTTATTTAAAATTACATATTAAAAAAGTAACACATTAAGAAATGTTTAAATTGCTAGAAGAAGATGACAGTTTTATTAGATTTTTATAAATTTATTTTACTAATTTCAATATTAAATATTTTTAAAAATAGTTACTTAAGAATGAAACATATTGCATGAGAATAAAAATTTGAAAATAATTACATGTAATCTGAGTTATATAAAATTACAAAATAAAAATTTGCACGAAAAGGTTTTGAACATTTTTGTAATAACATTATTTTATAGAGCTATTAAATAATTTTTAACAGTTTTAATATAACCATATATTTTTATTTTTTGAAATTCATAAAATACATGCACTTATAAAAATATACTACTCTTATTTGTTTTTATTTAAATAACTTGACTATTGAATTATAACTCTTTAATGGTTGAAATATGCCACACAAGAATAGAACAAATAAATATCTAAACATAATTCTTTCTTTCAAAAAAAAAATATCTAAACGTAATCAATTGATTTAAAATTACATATTAAAACATCACACGAAAACAAAATTTACAAGAAAGTGCTTCATTTTTGGATTGTTATCTTTTTCCACGTGTAAATAAATTAAATAATAATAATTTAGGTGTGAAAATATGTTACCCAAGGATAAAAATATAACAACATATAATTTGACGAATATAAATTAAAAAATTAAAATATAACGCAAAGAGAATGAATAATTTTCATTTGTATATAGTAATTTGATTATTTTAAGAAAAATTGCACTTTAATTTTTTAGTAACTTTTATAATATTAAATAAAAAATAATTGGAATTCTTAAATTATTTTTAATATTCAGTATTATATTGATATTGTTGTTTAATTTAATAAAATTTAACTATATCTAATACTACATAGTATTAATAAAATCACATAGAACATCTCCTTGTGCATCACACGGGCACTACACTAGCACTAGTTACATACAATGAAGAGTGCAAGATTCCATTCATCTGCATAAGTGGTGGTGACTACAAACTTCAATTTGGTAATGCAAGGTATAAGAACTAAGAAACCTCTATTTCTTCCTTGTGTTTCTATGTATCCCAGACATTTGGCTATATTGATTCCCATAGTAGAAAGAATACAGTCATCCTTTGCAAGTTCATACCACTAACGTATTTGATCAGCTCACAATTTATGATATGTGCATGTAATTTTTATCATTATTTTAACTGTGATAATTTCAGTTTTTACTGTCATCAATGCTCTGATCTTTACCCAAGTCTACACTGGAAATATCTGAGGGATTATATTCTGGTGTTTCAGTTAGGGACCTAGCTGGTGTGGTTTCGGTTGCGGAATCATCATCTGCATTTTCGGAAGCTGAGCTAGCAGCATCCATCTCCTTCTCTGGACAGTCAATTTGGACACATTCAGCAATTTCATTGTGATAACTATCAGAATCATGACTCCTATTTGAAGGTGACAAGCCTTCTTTCCTGACAACATTAAACACAATCCCATTATGGATTCTTTCAGGCTGTAAAAGACAACCTTCAGTTACCATTATGCTAGATCCATTCATGGCAACAAGTCTGTTGACATTTTCTTTCTGATCAGATTCTGAGGTCTCTGAGCTCCTATCTGGTGTTGCGAGCCTCGGGCTGTGATTGTGATACTGAAAATCATGAAAGCTAGCATGACTATTTATTTTAGGGTCAACTTCTAAGTTTCGGACAAAGTCACGGAACATATCTGCGGAAGTAGTTCTCATCAAAGGACCACCAGATCTGGTCCAAGAATTTAAGTCAGCACTTTCAGATTCACTATCACTTGCATCATGTGTGCCGCTGCGGTGGGACTTCCAATTTATACTACCGCCGGCCCCGTTGGAACTATTAGCGCCTTGATGGAATGAGGAAACAGCATCTGCAATGAAATCTTCTTCAAGGGAGCTTGTAGAATTCTCTCGCGCGATGACATTCCACGATGGAATTCTTCTTCCTGCACTGAATTTGACACTACTGGGAAGACCTTGAGAAGCAGCAGCAGCTCTGTCAGCACTCTTTTTGAGTCTTCTCATATGATTGAGAACTGCAACACACTCATCAAGAACAAGCTCAATTCCACAATATGCTTTTATAGCTGAAAGCTTCTCCCAGGTGCATCTTCTCCCTTGGTTAGCTGCCTTTTGAAGCTCTCCATAAGAAGGGTTCTGTATAATTTTCGAGTACTGGTGCAGGATTTGGGAAAAGACAACATACACAAGTTAATTGCTATTCCAGTTAATCAACTGTAATATATAAATGATATAGAATAAATACATAAACATTTTTCCTAGTGAAAAATATAGAACATCCATGCTATTGTTCCTCTGTCTCTCCAAGTACATTGAAGTTTTCAATAACCACTAGAACCTTTTTCTTAAAAATTGATATCTAGTTGAAGTTATTTCTTTTATGTTCAAGTCTAATTCACTACTTCATTCGTGCGAGGATACTAAACTCTTGGATATCTGAAAAATGTGCCAGAAGGTAAAAATCTAGTTTATTTAATGAAATCTTAGGTGTATACCTGAGCAAGAGTTGCAGGCATAACAACTGTTACATCACCCTCCCAGTCTTGAGCAAACAGCTTAGCAAGCCCACCTAATGGAAAGCCAAGTTCCAGTATTTGATTACACCTATGTTTCACCTCCATCTCTACAAGATGAGCAAGCTACAGAATCGAAAACCACATAGGATTATTACAGTGGCATGTTAGTTAGGAATACAATGGCAATAACATACTAAAAAGAGGGCAAATAGAATTTTACACATCATGGTTTCAGTTTTAAGAATTCTTTATATGCAGTTAATATCTAGATAATTAAGGAACAAATGGTTAATTAACATATTTTTCTGAAAATTTTACCACTTTCAACAAATACTCAAATAGCTTCAACTACAGGTTCAACTTGATACTCTCTTTTAATTCTGATCAAAGCAATGGCACTAAGCAACTAATGAGAGACCCACATATTGAATTAAACTAAAAACAGATTAGTTAAAGTTGCATGTTAGTGCAAGACGCAAGTACATGGGAGTCACAATCTGCATATATAACCAAATTCTGCAGGCACTGATTTCCCCTCGAATTTGGCTGGGAGTGGAGTTGTAGAGGCAATAATACTCCATTTTAGTTTTCACATCAACTCAGGGGAGTGAAGCTTTGATATAACGGTCAATGTAGAAGTGAAATTCATTTACAAAGCATATATATGCAATGACAACAAACAAATACATCCATAGGTCTGTAAAATCTTGCTATTATAGAGGTCCAAGTCCATGAACATACCTTGGCTGCAAAAGTGCCTCCATAAGCTCGTACGAATCCTTTCAATCTCAATAATGGTGCAATATGAGGATTGGCCTGACTAACAATAAAATGATTGACATTGAACAGCTCCTTCAACTGCATCATAGGTAAATCAATTTCCAAGCTACCATCCCTCCAACGGCGCACCGGTGTGGAACCCTCTTCAGGGCCCAAATTAAATGGAGGATGGTAAGGAACAATCTCTCCACTTCTATCCTTTGCCATCAATTCCTGAGCCTCAAAAAGGCCAGGAAAGGCACAAGAAGCTGTGACAGCACTCCATATAACAACATGGGGTGAAGTCAAGTAGTTAAGACATCTAGGCGGTTCATGCTTTCTCGGAGAGCAGACAGTAATCCCAAGAATTCGACCTGTCATGTCATAAGCCTCTTGAAATGTAAGATTACTTGTTAGATTCCTTAACATCATTTGCAACTGTCTAATTTCGTGAACTGCACCAAATGTTGTGACCCTCTTCACAACCGCATAAAGCCCACCCATTTGATCAAAGAACTGTAATGAGTGCAATGAATCCTCAAAAAAGCTTTGAAGCTCGGGCCAAGCCCTGGTGGCTACCACAGAGCACATAATGGATCCTACACTCGAACCAGCAATTATCCTAGGCATGAGTTTATGTTCTACCAATGTTTGAACCACACCGACGTGAAAAGCTCCAAGCGAAGCACCCCCACTTAACAGCAAAGCAGTTCTCCCAAATGCATGTCTAGTTTCAAGCATAAAAGTAAGCCTCTCTTCCAGTGCAAGCTCATCTGAATCAGAATCACAGACCATTCTCAACTGAGTTGATACTTCATCAATATACTCTTTGATGAGCCTGGGCACCTGAAGCCTATCCTTGTGTAGCTCAGGGTTACACATGTTACCTAGATTTCTAACAAGATCAGCTCGCATACAAAATATTATATCCCTAAGACATCCCTCTTGCCTGCGGTGGCGTAGCTCTTCGAGCTTGTTCCTCACAAGTTCCACATCATAAAGGTGTGATTCATTATTCATCTTCAACGTCTCTCTATCGAGCATCTTAGCCGCGTGAGCCCACTCCTCGTACGTCAACGCGGAGCCCATCATGTTTCTCCAGAATTTCCTCCTATAAGCCATCTCCGCCCTCACCTTCACATTGGTGTGGCGCTTCAACACGAAAGCAACAATTGTCATCATCGCTAATATCCCCTGCGGGTTTCTCGGATGCAACCACGACACAACGGGCGCCCAAAATCCCCTAAACCTATTATAGACATCGAACAACGCGACGAATATCCGATACCTCAAATGCGAGATTGACTTGCAGAAAAGGACCCTGAAGGCAATTGTCCTGCCAAGAATGCCTGAAGGGCCAATTGGAAAAAGGTCCACACTAGCCTCATTAGTTATATCATCCATCCCTAGACCAAAACCTAAAACTCTATTGTTGTTTTCCTCTCTATGAAGTTAAAACCCTAAAGGGATCATGAAATTGGAAAAAGGCAAGGCTTTTGGCAAATGGGCATGTCTGGTAAGTAAAATTAAGGACAAAAAGCATATAAAGGAATAGGCTTTATACTGGGATCTCATGCAATGATCATAAATCAATAATGGGTAAGACAAGGAATTGGAGAAAGATGAATAATGTCAAGAAAAGTTGCAGATTAAATCTAAATGAAAACAATTAAGTGCATGTAAAGTATGAACAGGGCTTCTGATCATGCATAATGTAAATTCTTTGAATTTAATGATGATTTGGTTAGGCAAGGTTGAATTATTGAAGGAATCAGAAGGAAAAACAGACAATCAGAGCTGAAAAATCCCCTGTTTCCAATAAGAGATGGATGAATGAGATTTGGGTTGGTTTAGCTAGGAAAGTTGAATAAAATATACTCAGAAATGAAAATGAAAGGATGGGGGCATTGGGATCTGGGAGGTGAGAGTTATGGTCGTTATGGAACATATCAGAAACTGCACCATACCATTGGAATTGGAAATGGAGGCTTCAATTTCAATTTTCATTATAAAAGTAAGGCTTAATTCCACTTTGGGCCCCTGATCTTTCAAAAATGAGCGATCGGGGCCCCCCGTGTTTAAACGTAGCGGTCAGGCACCCCAACGTTTCAAAAAAGTGCGATTGGGGCCCTTCTGTTATGTTCCGTTAGTTTGACCAAACGGAGCAGTGATGTGGATTTTCTTTTTCATTTTAAGATTAAATTTTTGGCTTAATTGCCTGGTTCTTGAATCTAACACTTTCAGTATCACTTGGTCACCTTTTCTTATCATGAATTGTTACATACAATGTCCAAACACAAATTCTACCAATAAAGAGCTATCTTAGCTTGGAATCAATTCAACAAGTGAATGGATACATTCTGTCTTTTACACAAGGAGAATGGTTTACTAAGAACACATTCAGATATCTCAAAAAATCAAACCCAGCAACACTTAAATTGTTCAGTTCATTCAAGATCCCAAACAACCCTCCAATGCTTTGATTCTGGATGAAAATGAAGAGTCTGGGCAAAGAAGATAAAGAAGAGCAACCGAGCCACCACCAACACCATCCAAACCCAGCAACCTAGCCACCACCAACACTACCCAAACCCAGCAACCGAGCCACCACCAACACCACCCAAACCCAGCAACCGAGCCACCACCAACACAAATACGCTTCCCCCCCCCCCCCAATTTTTTACCCTAATTTCACCCTAATTTAGCAAGAGAAAGAGAAGAGGAGAAGAGGGTGAGTCGCCGGAAATCGCCTCCGGCGGCGGCGCACGGCGGTTCACGGCGGAGGTTGTCGGAATCGGAAATTTCTTTGTGGGTTTTGTTGCGGACGAGGAGAGGAGCACAGCGGTGGTGTTGGTTTGTTGAGATCGTGAGCGGTTCGCCGTAGATCGGACTTTGAAGGCGGCGGTCCTAGGTTTTCATGGTGGTGATGGCTTCCACGTGGTGGCCATGGTGGCTGCCCTTTAGGTTCGCGCGAGGATGATGAGGAGGTGATGGTGTGACCGGCGGTGGCTCTCATTGAAGAAGAAGAAGGAGGAGGCGCAGTGATGGTGGTGTGGCCAGCGGCAGTGGCTCTCATGGAAGAAGAAGAAGAAGAAGAAGAAGGAGGCGCAGTGATGGTGGTGTGGCTAGCGGCGAGCTCGCGTGAGGAAGCTCGCGGTGGTGGTGGCTTGGCCGAAGAGCAGTGGCGGTGACCATGAAGAAGAAGATGAAGTTGTGTGGTTTTAGGGAGAAAAATGGAGAAGAAAGTGAGAAAAGGGAGAGATGTCGAGATTGAGAGAGAATTTGGGGGGGGGGGGAATTTTTGGGTAAAAAAATAATATTAAAATGAAAAAGAAAATCCAGGTCACTAGTTCCGTTAGTCAAACTAACGACACATAACAGAAGGGCCCCAATCGCACTTTTTTGAAACGTTGGGGTGCCTGACCACTATGTTTAAACACGGGGGGCCCCAATCGCTCATTTTTGAAAGATCAGGGGCCCAAAGTGGAATTAAGCCTAAAAGTAATGTTATGTTAATGGCGTATACATTTTTAGCAAGTCAAATCTATCTAAATCGAAGTTGCTTTACGAAATGAAAATGTTTGGTCAACATCAATATGGCACCTGGAATGAAATGATAGAGAGGAATTGAATAGAATAAGATGGTATGCCATTTAAACGGTATACTTTAGTTACGTGAAAAATGATGAAAAAATGACCACCGAATATAACACTCTCTTCAAAATTTATACAAGGCTAAACACCAAATTTATATTTGAAATATTAATATGAGATTAATTTCTATGCAACGACGGTATAAATAAGTTTTACATAATCATTCAAGCACAACCCTTCATCTAATAATAAACATGTCGGATCATCTATGTAATTCAACTTATAATTTTGTTCTAATGACTTAACATAACATTACTGTCATCTTACGTTCTGTTTCATATGGAAATTATATTGTTTAAATTCAATAATTGTCATCTTACTTTCATATATTTTGTTTGTTTAAGTGTTTTAATAGGACCGTAAAAAAAGTGTTTTAATAATCCACATCGAATTTTTTTATGAATCCCAACTAGTATTTTAACGTTGCACGAGAAAATATTTTTTTAAATTTAAAATTATAAAATAATATTTTTAAAATATAAATTATATTAAGATTTGAAAAAAATCTTACATCCCAAAGTTGGGGATATGATGAAAATAATTGAACTGGTTTTTATGTCCATATGAAAAGGTATTAGATGAAAGCTCCGTCTAAAATTCATCTGCCCGTAAGATAAGAAATCCCTAATGTCTTTTTGCTACTTTACGCATTATTTTTTTTGGTTAGTAGATGTGATTCTTCCTTAAACAGGAATGTGTGAAAAGAAAAGAAAAAACCATAATAGGACTACAAAGGTCAGACACAGAAAAATGAATCAGAGGCAGCTTGGTTTTTGTAAAAATAGGAGAAATAAAATAATCTATATATATACAAAAGAATGAATACTATACAAGAAAAAAAATGAAGGAACTGATGCGTGAAATAGTTGCATCTCCACCGTGCAATGATCCTAGCCACCGATATTCCACCATTTCTTCTTTTTCTTTAGATAGGAACCATGGGATGAAGGCAATTCTGAAAATGAAATGAAATGCAACACAATTAAATGATGGACAAAACATAGATACAATTTAATAGGTGCAAGTTTTATTGTTGTCCAATTATAATATGAGACACTGTTAAATGTAGCATCATCGAAATTACTAAACTGAATGTGGAAATACAAGAATCATAAAACTTATATAGTTTAAGAGCATCATATGCTCATTTGTTGAGTTTCTACAGTGTTTGTATAAAAGATATGTAACTTACCTCCTTCTGGATAAATTGGGTTGTAATGCACCTCTGCCCAAAAGCTCAAAAATATCACTGCAGAAGTTAAGGGTCATACAATTAGCCAGGTATTAAACTAGTACATTTCACTAGATTATGTATGCACCACAGTTGACAATTTACTAATCAATTCATAATTTTGCTCACTTCACAACTTAGTTTTACAATTAATCTTCCTGTTACCTTCTATCTAGTAACATTTCAAAGCATACTTGAACTATATTTTAATTAATTAATCAAGCAGAAGCTTTTGAATACAAGTTGCATCAACAAATTATTGACATCATCTTCCGCCGTTTTCTTATAGTCTGAGCTTTATATCCCTTCCATGCGCACAATTTCCAAATACTATATATAGACAATTTGTATATTACCATGATAAAATTCTATTGGAAAAAAAATTAACGAAATCTTACCTCTTCCAGACTTCGGTTGCTGTGGAAGAATCTCAATGTAACATGTGTCCTTAAAAGATGTAATCACAAAAATTTTGACACCATACTGAAAGGACAAATGACCATATATCAGTCATAAAAATGGTGATTTTGCAACAACAAAAGTGCAATGGCCATCATTCACCATATCAAAATGTGTGATATGCTGTGTAAATTCCATCCACAGAATACTAACCATGATTCCTACATAATATATCTTCAAAACAATAAGCTAAAAAATTTAAACTAAACTCCTGTGAGTAGATAACATGTCACCACTCCTGACCTTTTCAAGGTAGCAGCATATAGCCAATTATTTTTATCAAAAAACAAATTACAATTCCCATTTAAAATTTAAGCCTTGGATAAATCAGTGATAAGTTATCTAAAGAACTTAAACCATTTGAACTTTAAAAGGAAAAACATGTCAGTTATACACAGTTTAGACAAATAACTAATGAGACTTCAAGACAGTCTCTAAAAGATCTAAAACATTCTTCAGATGCAAATCAAGGAAATAAGCATCCATAAGATCAGATAGATAAAGATTTCAACAAGGAAAAATTATAATAGGTAAGGCAAAAGTTAAATAGAAATTGTTTATTTCCTCATACCCAATCTGCAGCAGCCTGTAACGTGACATGATCTCCCCATTCACCGCTCCTAATACATCCACACAAAGAGCTATCAGCAAACATGAGGACTTTGATAAAACCATATTATCAGAAATAGTATAACATAGACAGATATGAACATACTTGCTCATTTTCTTCAAATAGTCACTATAAGCCATAGGAACATAACCCGCATATAGTTCTGGGCAAGACTTGAGCTGGCATGACAAAACACAAAAAAAAAAAACCGTATCAATAACAATGACTACAAGGTGTCCCACCCAGCAGGTAATACATTGTTGCAAACATCAACGAACCTGTTCAACAATTTGCTCCCTCACAAATTTGTGGTGGTTTGGAGAGCGATAGAGCTGATCTGACAAAGAACGAAACTGAAATAGAATGAAACCAATAAGGTACTCATTTTCCATTGAAAAATATTATCATGAAAATTTATGCATGTTGATCCCCGGACACAGTTAACACTTGACAATGTACAATCTAAATCTTCAATTATACAACGGCAAATTTGTCTAATTGTCACTGAATCATAATGAAGATATGAAAATTTCAGCTGGTACTCCAACAAACTACAAAAATTACAAAATGGCCAAGTTGCAATAAATAGACAAAATCAACACAAATTTTCAAAGCAGAAAACCTGTATGTAGCATTAACAGACAAAAAAGGATTTTTCACCCCCCCCCCCCAGCCCAAAAAATAAGAAGGAAAAGAATTCTGTATTGATAAACTTTCCGTGTGGATAGTTTATGCTATGAATGAACCTATGGTTGCATAAAGAGTTTTACATTAGCTATGGATTAAATATGGAACTTTTAGAGGAAAATGAATGAGTTGGCATTGTTATTTACTCTTAAATGGAGGTGTGGTTTCAACCACTTTGACTTATCCAACAATCCCTTAGAATCTTGACAATTTTCAGGTCGCAGAGATGGCATTACTTTTAAAAGATTGTGATTAATTATGCTTATGGTATAAATACATGTTTAAACTTTAAAGTTTTCATAGAAGCAGGATATGTTCATATTTTCAACCACAAGTGGTGCGAGTAGTGGCAGGTGCAAAATTTGGGCAAAGCAAAAACTCACTCCGTTGCTAAGCCTACTTTCACAAGATATAACAATAAAGTATTAAAGTCTATATATATTTCTTGTGATAAATTTATGAATTTTATAGCAAGAATTAAATAAATCTCACGATACACGAATTCAAATACATCTTAGATGCCAACTGACAGATAAAGAACCAACCTGGCAGTTACCATCTCCTTCAACCTTAGACTCAACCAGCTCATATAACTGCAGTCTGACAAAGATCAAATTCTTAAAATTAGATAAATGTTGAATGGAAAAAAATGACATAATTTTGTTCTAACTTACATGCAAAGAATTAGATAGAACAATATTTCTTGTATTTGACTTATTTAATCTTGTTTGTCCAATATTTCCCCCTCTTGCTCTTGCATATTCAAAAGGAATTAATCAAAGGAAACAGAAAATTGTAAAGGACTTAATCAAGTCAGGGATGGGAGATCTGAAAAAAGACCACCTTGTTAGTTTGGATTTGTGTCGTGACCTTCAGATGAAGGGGGTTTACGCCTGGGCATTTGGTTTCTAAAATATTATTTTGCCAGCTAATATTGCAAAATTTCCTTAAGAAAATAGCGAGTTACTTAGGATGTACATCACTAAGGCACAAAGTTAGTCAGAAACTAACTCATTAAGGCACCAAGCTAATAAGAAACTAGTTTATTCAGGCACCGAGGCACAGGGTGACACAACGGCTGTTACCTCTGCTCTTCTCAAGATAAACCATTAAAAATTGAATTAGACAAGGTATACTATGATTTTCAAGAGCTCTGGTTGTGCCACTCCACTCTGTCGCTCCACCCAATGTTTTAAGGCAGCAACCATCTTAAATATGTAAAGGGTTGGGCAGCATTCCTGCACTCCTAGTTTTCCTTCTTTGTTACTTTTGTTTGTTTTATTTATTTAGGCTCTTGAGGATACGTTGTCCTCACCCCCGCTTCTAAATTTCTTCTTTTAAGATAATTTTTCATGAAAAGGAAGAGAAAAAATTACAAAGTACACAAATTTACTCAAACCAACATAAAATAAACGAAGACCTGTCTAGCAGCCTTTGATGATCTGATATTTCTTCATCATCAGATGGTATTTTTATATTGGTTTTAGGAATATGCTGAAAACACATACAAGAGAAATTAGTGCATGAATATTATTGCTTAAATTTATCTAAACTAATTAATTGATAAGTCACCAAAGTCTTACATATATAAACCAAAATATAAAGCTCCACTTTTATATACTTGGTATAGTCTGTTGCATAATTATTACTAGTGAGCTTTGTTTTTCATGATTTTGGTACTAACTAGTATCAATCTGGTTTCTACATTCCTATCAAGAAATTAGAAGGGGGAAAAAACCTATGCAAGTCTCATTGGTTAAACGCTCATTATTTGCATTGGCAAATGCAAGAATTGTGTGCTTTAGATTATAAGAAATAATCCAAAGAAGAGAAACTTCAAATATCAAATGGCAACTAATACAATGGGAAAGAATAAAAGATGGAATATGATAATTTTAAAAACAGAAGCAAGTAGATTACTAAGTATTCACTTACAGGAATGGGAACCATCTGATTTAACCTTTTTCCTACTTCGCCATCAAGAGAAGACTCATCTGATATTTCCAATGTATGCCAAAAGTCATCACTGATATAAGACATCTCTCCTGATTCAGAAGACGGATCAAAACCTCCATTTTCATGCCCATCATTTTCCCTTTCACCTGGACCACAATTCTCCACTTCTTTCATACTGGATGACTCATCTACAGAGTTCTCGCAAGAGTTGCCTACATGTTGTTCATGATATATCATAACAAGTTTCAAAAAATCTACCATGTAAAAAAAAAAAAAAACTAACAGAGAACTACAACTGTGCCAAGTTTGTACCACCAAAGTTATAGTTTCCATTTGAAGAAGCAAGCCAGTCTGGTGGATAAACGGACGCCCCCACTTGCTCATTACCAAAATTTGACATCCCAGAGGCTTCCATGGAACCAAGTCGCGACAACTCTTCTTGATAAGCACGCGCAACAGCCTCATCATCGTCCACATAAGAATTCTGACAGAAGCCTTCCCTAACATATTCAACTCGACCTAAATCCGGATCACATCGAGTAACAACACTAGGCGAAGCTCTATGGGAAAACGTACAACCATCCAGGAGATGAAGACCCCAGCGAACAACATCAGGATCCATATCATGTGTTGCCATGTTCCTGAAAAAACACATGTAACTCTATCTACACCAGAAACTAACTTGCTCTGAGTGCATGCCCCCCAAGACTTCAATTACTGAAAAAGAACAAACTTTATAGTCACATTATTACATAGAGCACAAGGCATCATCAATCATCAAATTCACCATACACAATCTCATATTAGAAGCTTCAATCAGGCATCCAGAAAATCGCAAAAAACCGGGCATACCCGCCAACTTCAATCAATCAAAAAAAGCAAAAAAGTGGGAATTAATCAACCCTAAGGCCAATAGAATGATTGTTCAACATCAAAATTATAAATTTGACGGTTGAAACTTGAAATTGCACCCATAGACATAAAAAAGAACCCTTGATTTGCACTCTGAAAGCATCAACCTTTCAACATGCAAACTAATTATCATTGTAAAAGAAACCCTAAATCCATGTCCTGAATCAAAAATCTTCCCCAAAAATTACAAAGAAGAATCTATATACAAGATAACAAAAAATGAAAAAAAAAAAGGGAAAGGATGAAGAGGACGAACCTTGGTGAAAAGGTAAAGAAGGGTGATAGGGATTGGTGAATAGCGAATGGGAAGAAGGAGAGAAGGGAAGAGGGTACAGAATAGAGGGCAGTGTTTGTTGAATGATGAAGAAAACGATGAGAGTAATGGAGAATCTGGGAACCAATAACACCTCAAAACAATTTCATATTTTCACTTTTAAGTTTTAAATTTATTTCAAAAAGAGAGAAAAAGTTTGATGCAGCGACGGTGTAAAGTTTTTTTACACCGTCAACCAATCAGATTTTAAGGATGTGTCACGTCAATTAATGAAATTAAATAAAATGAGAGATTTTCTCACATCCTTAAAATCTGATTGGTTGACGGTGTAAAAAAACTTTTCACCGTCGGTGCATAGAAATTAAACTCAAAAGAAAAAAGAAAAAAACTCATGTCGACTAAGAAAATTAAAATTACATTAAATTTTTTTCACTTTTTTTTTTACTATCTAACATAACATAAATGGCTCGTGATTATGTATTTAATTGATATAATTTGATTAAATAATTTATTTATTAAAAAGATAGAATAGTAATATATTTTTTGAAACTAGAATAGTAATATATTGTTTGTGAAAATGAGAGAATAATGGCAATTGATGGACTCATTGATAAGAATGGTGATAAAAATAGGAGATAACATGTTAAATACATAATTATATAAATAGTTTTTTTTAAAGTATAATTATATAAATAGTTTAATAGTTAATATATGGGTGTTTATGAAAAGTATAAATTTTTAGTTTAGCTTCTTCAATAAGTTCTTTTATTAAAAGTTATATTGTTGTCGCTACAATCTCGTCCAGTTTGATGTCTCAACGTTGCTCTTCACATGTGGACTCTCTCTAGGAGAAATATGACAGTAACTGCGGTAGTATTGGTGCTAGAGCTTCCTCTATGTTCAACAAACCACTGTCATTCTAGTATTCGTATTGGGTATGTATCAACTTTGTCATGTCGTCGACCACCACACAAGTCCATATCGACACTTCGTCATCGTTTGTAAACCACAATGCCTATCCATGTCCACCTCATCATGCCATTAGTGTCAGGTCTTCAGATCCATCGCTCACCATTGTGTTTCACCGACACCAGAGTCAATGACTTGGGGATCAGAGACACATTTGAACTAAAGCAAATAGTAGCAAGAGCAAATTCACTACGCAACACTCAAGTACATTACTGGAGATGTGGTGAGAGGAACATATCTAGATCACTCGTGTGACCCACTGCTCGAGAACGAAGAGTCAAATACCTTGACTAGTATTAGTAGGTCAATGATCAAAGCACGGACAAGAGGAGCAAAACCCTCTTTGTCCCTGATTCTCTATGCTGCCTATCCTCTAGGGACTTGAGAGTAGGCATAACCGTAGAAGAAAGTGGAAAGGACGTACCTTTAGTGGATTGATTTGTTAAACTGGTGAAGGAGGGAGTCACTAACCACAACATCGAAGCAAAAAATGATATTATAAATGAGAATGGAAAGGGGAGCTACTACATGTGATGAATAGGTGAGTTTCATTCATAGCAACATTGCTTGCTTTTTAATCCTTCGATGTCTGTTTTTCCTATTATTGTAAAGCAAAATTCATAAAGTGTTGGATTGTTATCCACTAATAAGAAAAGTGAGCCGCCGTCAAACTTTACTTTTCTTAATTTTAAATTAAAGTCTTTCAAATAAAACTATTTAAAGGTTGAATATTCAATCGTTACATAATTTTAATTTTAATGCATATGTATGAAGGCTGGAAATATATATTTTTTATTGAAAAGTTAAAGGTAAAATAAAAAATTAGAAGCTAATTATGGTAAATTAATTATAATTATTAATATTGTTTTTTCCTCTATAAACAGATAAATAGAAGGAGAAAGAGATGGTACTAATCGTTATCAAAATAATAACAGTAATAATAAATGTAGGTGTGTCCAAAAAAAGACGTCGCTTTCCGAAGGTGTTTTCTTGAAATTCTCATTTACTATGATTCCATGTTGCTTGTGAATCACAAACTCATCGACATCGCATGTTTCCGTGTCGTAGCGTCACATATTCACGTGACATCATGTGATCTGATTCTGAATACCATCAACTCACGAATAAAGGTTTGCATAAAGCCATTCACACCTTATTAATCGAATAAATGTATTGAAAGATAATATAGTGACGTGAGACAAATGTCATGGAAAAATATCCTTTGCTGCAATTTAAAAGGGATTAGGGTAAACAACCCAAGTAAATGTGCGTTAAAATCACTCTAGCCCTAGCTAATCTAATAATATTTTAACACATGTCATGAGCTGAAAATTCTTAAGACATATATGTCACTATGACTAGTTTAATTTTTTAAAAGTGAACACATTTAAGTGTGTTAAGGAGTGTGTTCAAAAGAGTGTGTTGCTAGCTTTTTTTCTTTCTAACTTTAGTCCCTAATTGACAAGCAAAAGCTTTCACAAAAGAACAAAATATAAGGGCTCCTTCAACATAATCAAACAAGCCATTTCTGACTTAAAATGGTACTTTTGTCGTAATGACCACTAGGTCCTGCATCTGTAGAAATCCAACATTTCTGTTTCCAAGGGATGGGTCTTCCCTGTTATGACAAGGCAATGCAAAGGTGCTCCAAAGTCAACCAACTGCAACTGCTTCATTGTTCCAGCTACTATCATCTGATCTTCGCTTCCAAGCCGAGCGAACCCAACACATTCGGTATCTTCAGTGTATGCTGCAAAACAAAGAGGGTGATGTTTTGTCGTGAGAACTAAAAGGCAAACCATATGAGAAGAATACAAACTCTAATCACAGTGAAGAATTGGCTCCTAATCAGCAAATATTATATAAGACACACCTATGATCCATACATACAGTACAGGCATAGAAAATAACTCTCAACTCTCAACCCCATAGCTCCCCCTACATGAACAAAGTCACGAACCTGTAGGCATGAACAAATTCATCGCCACAAGGCTGCAATGAAACCCAGAAGGCTGATGATGGTGAATTAGCCATGCTATGGTAAGTGGAAACCCCAGCTGTGTCGAGCTGACCCCAGCACCAGCGAGATGAACCCAGTCCCGCCATCAGACCATCCTTCACTCTTCATTATGTTCAGTGAACTGAGTCATTATTCAGTAACCTATATTGACCTAAATTGTGATTTGTGAATTTGTCCCTCAATTTGCAATTGTGATGCTCTGTTTGTTATTTAGCTATGAAATCATTTTGTTTTGATTCATTGGCTGCTCACATAACATTTAACATAACTTTACCATTATGGTTCCCTTTACTGAGATCTTAGAATAATAAATATTTGCAATGCGCACAGATACATACAGATACACACACTGTAATTGGTGTCTTAAATGTTATTTTTTTCTGACAAGTCCACTAAATGTCTAAATCAAGGTCATGACAACCTTATTAAATAGCTACAAATTGCCATGGAAGAATGAATTCAGTGAAAAACACTTAGATAAATTGTTTGATAGCAGCGGTGAATCATTAACATACAAGGAAAACATATCATTTTATTTTCACCCTCTATGGTGGAGGAACTTCCACTGTGATAACAATACTTGTCATAATATGTTTCAGGCAAATAAAGTAGAATACAGATCAAATTTCAAGTGTATATCTCAGGATATTAGTACAAGCAAGATGCATAGAGTGATGTAAATGCTCAAGGGACTCACTAGGTTCTTCATGTGCTTGCGCAATCTCCAACAGCTGCTCAATGGCTGTGTTTATAGTCATATATCTGGGCGGTTCATAAGTTTTTCTACCCCTGAAGTCACCATACAAAAAAAATACAATCAAAGAGCAAGCAGATAAAGAGAAAAACATGTAATAAGGAACAAACCACTCAATGCCATGAAACTAGGCACAACATAAGAATGTTCCACAGAGCAACTCAACAACCCATACTTGATGGTTTCTTTCTACATTAGCAACCAACAAAAACAAAGCAAAAACCAACCTGCACAGAGATTCAAGTGTGGGTTCCTTCACTCGAATATCTGCAACCACACCAAATTGAAAATTACATTAGCTTGTTCTCAAGAAACAGAAAGGGATAATCTTTAGTAGCACAATTGCCAAAGAAACAAAGAAGAAGAAGATTTCCTCCAATGCTGTCACCAACTTCAGATACAATTATTTGATTAAAAGAGTAAAACATATTATATTTAAATGATTCTCTGGGCTTTGGCATTCGATTCCAGGAATAAGAAGATAACATATTTAGGCCTTGTCCGAAAGAGCTTATTTAAGCTTATCTTATAGTATAAACGTTTAAGCAAGTGTATGACAGAGCTTAGGTAAATTATGACCCCCCATAAGTTGTTTCGAGCTTATTTTCACAAGCTGTTTAGACTTTATATTAGCTTGTGAATAAGAGCTTATGCAGCTTACCTATAATCTATTTTCAGCTCATTTCAATAAGCTTCTAAAATTAGCCTATAAACAAGGGCCTATGCGACAAGCGCTTATGGCCATAAGTGCTTAATTAAGCTGTTTACCCAAACACACCCTTAGTAAAAAAAGTTGAGTTTTCAGCTGATCCACCTATAGAAGAATAAGCATTTACAACATAACAAACCACCCAAATATGAATCAATGAAAGCAAAAACAAGCTAACCTAACAAGCAAAGAGTGTGCAACCCCATGCTTCGATTCCTCTCAATCTTCTCATAGAAGCTACCAGGTCTCCAAGTCTCAGTGAAAAACGGAATAGACACAGTCTCGCCATAACGATAGAGCTGAAGCCCACAAATCCCAATAGCATTCATCACCGAAGCATTGTACACTACTTCAACAACAATCCCCATCTTCTTTGCTCGAACAACGAGATCAGCATGAGTGGTAGCTCCAAACGGGTCCCCAACAACGAGGAACGCGACATGGGCGTTGCGAGCTTCAGAGAGAAACTCGTCTGCTCGTTCCTCGACGAATTCTCGGTCGGCGAGAGTGATGGGTTTGCCGTAGAGGGTTTCGAGCGCGGTGGTGGTGAGACCGGAGGAGAGGAGGGAAGTGTAGGCTTCCATGTAAAGCTTGTCGCATTTCTTCACTGCTTCTAGTCCTTTCAGTGTTATATCTCGCTCGTCGCCTAACCCTAAACCGATTATGTACAGCATCGTGATGGTGATGGTGATGGTGATGGTGAATTTCAGTTTCTATTGACCATAGCGCCGCCGCACTTGCTTCTGGTGAGGACAGCTAGGAAGGTCGTAGACGGCGGAGTGCGGAGGACGGTAACAACCTGTGCCCGGAGTATGGCGGATGGCGGCGGAGGGAGAGGCAAGGCGCTCAGAGTCCGAGTAAGTTTCGAATGTGTCTGCCCCTACTCCTTATAGGAACATTTTTCCTTTGGTTGGATTGGATGTATAAGTGAAAAAGGAAAGAAAATTAAGAATAGTGATATGATTTCATAATTTTGTTTGGATGGGGAGAAAATGAAGTGATCATGGTATCATTGGTATGTTTGGATTGATTGAAAAGCGAAAAAAATACAAATCCTTATATGCCGCATAGAAAGCTGACTCACTCATCCAACATGGGTTTTTAATGTGATTTCGCACGGCTTACACAACTCATTACCATCGGGATCTAGCACAGGAGATGAGAGCACACTGAGGAATTAGGATTCTAAAATTTCCTCTCTTCATTTATCCAAGTTCGAACTCTTCCCTTATTCTTCACAATCTTCTTCCACCCATCTCACCCATCATTGCTCTTGAAGTGGGAGTTTGACATGGATGAGAATGTTGATCTTAATGAAAATGTTCAAGTTCTTGAAGAGCGGTTTGGCAATAATGGTATTTGGGCTGAGAAAATAATATATTTTGACTCAAATTCGACAAAATTGGGAAAAAAATTGCAGAGGCGGACAAGTTTACACATATTACGAGTGGATCGGGTAAACAAAAGCGAGTATGAGTGAATAAATTTGGTTGATTTCAGTTTGATCAATCTAAACTCATCGAAATCCGAACCTGCCTCGAAAGATATACATGTAAACTCAAATTTGAAATTTGTTGTCCTTTCCGAAGCTTCCTTTATGTCACTTTTTGCTTGCATTTTCACATTGAACTGTCTTGTCACCAACCTTTTTTCCTCTCATATGAGTGTCTGAGTGATATGAGTTCTCCAATTTTATTTTCTTTTCCGTTTTTTTTATATTGGTAATCACTAATAGAGTTCTCTGCTCCATCTCTCTCAATTTTCTTTTGTTTTTACTATTTCCAATTGGAGTTAAGAGAGATAAAGAACACGCAAGTGGTGAGTGGTAGGGTTTATTTTAGGTTTTTTTTGGTTCAGAGCCTAGAGGTATGACTTAGCCCAAACCTGTGCAAACCAACCCGTTCACTGACCTAACCTACACTCGAGTTATCCGATGTTTCATTCAGACAGTAGTAGTTTGAGATATGGTTGATTCAAGCCCGTTCAAACCCGATATATTTTGCCAGAACCTGCCGGTGCTCTACCCTAATGATGATAGTGAGGATACAAATGATGTACATGTTGAAGACATGATGAAAGGAATTTAATGGATGAAGATGGGTTTGGGCCACATGAGGAGGGAGAGGATGATCAGGCCCAAATGAAGCAAAAAAATATCTTAGGCCCAAACGAAGTGGAGTGTAGTGCAGAGAAAAGTATCGGGATTTGACTATGGTTGATTTTCCTGTACCGTCCTCTCCTCTTCCTCTATCTCTCCGATAACGTAAACGGCTCGCGGTGTCTCCGATTTCCCTCTATGCCGGCGCCGCCGAACCAGTAACGACCTCTCTCATTTTGTATTTCTACTTTCTCTTACACTCTTGCTAGTTGCTCTTGTTTCAACTTCAATAGGCTATAATATATTTGCAATTTTAATTCAAATTTGCATTTCAGAAAGGGATGAGTGTAGTGACCCTAATTTGCTCTGTTAATTTGAATTTCTGTGTTTAACCAGGTTTAATTTGAGGGAGATACATGAAAAATTGACATCCATAACCTGGAAGCTGTGCTATTTGGCTTGACTGGTTGTCTTTCTATGCAAGGGATACAAAATGATAGGATCCTTTATTACCAGGGCACTTGTGTATGTTTTATTATGATAATCCTAGCTTTCTAATTATTGTTAGTGCATGTTTCGATACACGCTCAAAAAACATGGTGAAGCCAAAATCACGACGGAAAGAAGCAACTTCCCTTAGCTTTTGCGACTGTCCGCCATGATTTTGGCCACATCGTGTGTCCAAACATGCACTATTCCCATGTGCTGCTTGGTTTGTGTTCTATTTTTGAAATTTTGTATTTCTATCTATGTTTTCTCAGGATGGTTTTGGGCTATGCCTACCCGGCATATGAATGCTACAAAGCAGTTGAAAAAAATAAGCCAGAAATTGAACATCTTCGCTTTTGGTGCCAGTATTGGTATATTCCCTCCCATGAAACTTAACTTCCAAAACAAATATTTGTTGGTAAATAGTTAATAAATACCAATGCCTACTTGTTTTTTCCCCTTGTGTTGCAGGATTTTGGTAGCTGTTTTGACAGTATGTGAAAGAATCGGTGACACTTTTATATCATGGTAGAATACACTATCTTGGATGTGTGCAGATAATGCTGTCCTTTTCTGTAATTGAAAAAAAAAGTTTGTTATGTTTTCTTATTTTATTGTTACTAAAATAAGTGAGTGTGTCTTTTTTCTTTTTGAAGGGTCCCAATGTATAGTGAAACTAAGTTGGCGTTTTTTATATATCTGTGGTACCCGAAAACAAAGGTTTGAACACTACATTGAATCTGATATTGCTTAATCATTTGCCTTTCTTCATATGGATGGTTGAATTTATTTTGTTGCCTGTGTTAGGGAACAACATATGTGTATGATTCCTTCTTTAGACCATATCTTGCGAAACATGAGACAGAAATTGACCGCAACTTGTTGGAACTAAGGACAAGGGCAGGAGATATTGCAGTTTTGTATTGGCAAAAAGCTGCAAGTTATGGCCAGACTAGAGTATTTGACATTTTGCAGTATGTTGCTGCCCAATCAACACCACCCTCTCGCCCCGCGCAGGTAAGTTGATGAGCATGTGTTACTTTTGTCTCTTTTTGTAGTTGAGATGTGGCTTAAGTGTATTGGAAATCCAATCTATCAGCTTTCTTAAATTCACCAGACTTGGGTTGTGCTACTTCTTCTAAGTGCCTACCCTTCATTCTTTTGCTTTTTGGAAAAAACAATTGTGTGAGTAGATCTAGATGTGCGCATAAGCCGAAAGTTCAATTAATGACAGTTCTAGGAAGGAGATATAGTTGTACACAATACACATAGAGAAACTTATGCCTGAAATGAGTGATTTTTGGAATATATAAGTAATATTTGTTTTCCAAAATACTGGTATTCCATTTTGTTTTGGTATCTTGATTAATTTCATTTTGTAGACTAACATTTGATTGGTCATTAAGATGGATGTTGTTGTGATTTTCCTTTGCTGCATGCCTGCATCAAATGCCATCTTCTTTGTTGTCATTTCATTTCCTTCTTCTGTTTATTAACGCTTAAGAAAATTGCCTCTCCAATTCACAGCAACAACCGGCTGTGAGGGTCCGCCAACCTGCAACTAGCAATAGCCAACCAGGTGCTGCTGCAGCAGCACCCCGAGCTGCGGATCCATCTTCTTCTACTTCTAGCTCATCGTTAAATCAGCATCAGAAGGAAATTGCAGAGGAGTTGAGTACTTCCCAAGTGCCTAAAGCAACCTCCTCTTTAGCAAGTGCAAGTACTCAGAAGTCCAATCTCACACCTGAATTGACCAACCAATCTGCACCTACAGAGGCAGAGCCAATGCAGATTGAAGCATCCTCTTCTGCAAATGAAAATGCAAACCCTCCTCCAAAAGAAACAATGATGGATGAAAGCATTAGGGTTACACGGGGAAGACTAAGAAAAAATCGATCAATAGGAACCCGTTAGGGCTTTCAATATTTTCAATTTATAACATGAAAAACAGGGTAGGTTGATATTTATGGGCATTGACTTGTTTGTAAAACTTTATGCTAATCAGCTGTCTCAGTCTTCATTCCATTTGTTGCATTATTTTTTATGTTTTTGCATCTGCTGGCCTTAATGTTACCTTGTATTGGAACAATGCCACCTTGTACATACACCATATATGGAATGGAAGGCAGAGCCACATGTCTACATCACTGAAGTAAGCTTTTGGAGCCTTGATCATAATAAGTTCTAGATTCTGTTAAAGTAGTTAATAGAAGTGGTGATATTTATCAGTTCTTTTGGCTTTAAAAAAGAACTTCCTTTTTTTTCAGAAGCAAAAATCATATTATTTAAAATGAATATAATCTTGAGAACAAAACCTCTCAAGTGGCTTAGAATAACACCTCCAACATTAAAAAAAAACTGCACTAAATACAAGAGGGTAAATAATAGAAACACCCTATAAAAATGTGCATGCTTCCTTATCAACATGCATTTAGTTCTTTTGTTTTGACTCCAACTATCTCAATTCCTCACTCCTGACAAACGTGAAAACATCTAAATTCTGAACTTTCGATGGACTCATAGAGAATTGTATAGTGCACAACTTCCCTTGTGACCATTTTACTCGTGAGGTTGTTTTAAGCTTCATATAATGTTTGAACCTTCAATGCCTCTCTGTTCTAAGTCTTAACATTCAACTTTCCTACAAAAGACAAAAGTAAAACTACTACAATTATAAAACTTGAAAAACAAATTGAAATTACTACTTGTTAAATTATATAATTTAACTCTCTGCTTACTTGAATTACTATTATTAGTTAATCACTACCTACAACCTTTTGTTATCTCCAACAAAAGTATAAAGTGGACAATAAATTCGGAAAGACAAAAAAGTTTCGTGCACTTTTATTGAAAATGCTTTTTCTTGTAATCTTTTCTTGGGTCCTCTTTTCTTTTAGTGAACATCATCTTTATGATTTGCTTTAAACCCAAATACAAAACATTCAAAAATCATGGGAAATTTTACATCTATCGTTTAACATAGCATCATCCTGGTTCATTTATTTAATTATTTAAGCGTTTCTATTTTTATTGAAAAAATTGATGTAGAAATATCAGTCATATCATATGCAGCAAATGCACCCTTTAGTTAGGTAGAGGACTATGGACTGAAGTACACAGTCAAGTTTGATGACATAATGTGGATTCCATGGCCCCACAGAAGAGATTCATTAGCCCAAGGACTTTTGGGCTGCTGCTGTGGGACCCAAATAAGACACCTACAAGACTTATCACATTGTATGCAGCAAGCAAATGCATCCTGCTTGCAAGTTTTATTTTTTTCATTCGGCCAACAAGCTGAAATCACATATTGTATGAGCATCAACACAGTACAGTAATCTCAATTTAAACTGAGTTAATTATTTTGACTACATATCTCCTGAAGCAAAGCAATATTAGTATTAGCATCTCAACCAGATAAGCTGATGCAACACAAAATAAAAGACTACAAGTATTACTGCAATTATTACAAGTCAAGAAAGTTTAATACTCTGTACATCTCTCCACTCACACAAGAGTAAGGAAGATGGATCACATGTGTACAAAGAGCAAAGACAACCAAGTCAATTAGGCCACTGTCTACAGTCTACATTGTTCTGTTTCAAAAAAATACAGTGGTAAAAATGTGTACCATAAATGCAGTAAACATTTGCTACCCAAGTCCACTGAATCTGAATGCCAACAGTCTACCTGACATACAAATAAAACAAGTATTAGTGAAGAAGAACAGCATGATTGTTATAAGATGTGCAAAAAGGTACGAAGAGTGGTCTCAAACCTTTTATACAAAGCTTTTACATCTTCTCCTAACATTGGAGTCTCAAGGAACTCATCACCACATTCATTGACACTAACAGTCTCAACTTGGAAGGCTCTATCACCACAGTACTCATTCCATTCAAACCACATCTTTGAAATCAATTCCTTCTTGAAACAAGTAATGTGATCGTCCTCTTCTGGAGAGTCAGCAGCTATCAATCGATACACAAAGACCTTCTTTGTCTGTCCTGGTCGGAATGCACGGCCAATAGCTTGACGAGTAACTGATGGATTCAGATGAACATCCAAAATGAGTACTCGGGATGCCCCAACCAATGATATGCCCTCTCCACAAGCCTTGATTGAGCCAAAGAAGATTTTAGCATCAGGTGAATTGTTGAATTTGTTCATGGACCACTCCCTTTGCTCAGAGCTAGATTCCCCTGAGATTCCGAACATTTCTTTCCCAAAACTCCAACCTTTCCATTTCATAACTAACCTCTCTAAATATTTCAAAGGTAGGAGATATTGGCTGAACACCAGAAGCTTCTCGTTGGAAGATTCACAAAAGTTTAGAATGTTCATGAAGAATTTTGACTTCACTCCATCTTTCACATCCAACTTCTCTATTAAATCATCCACCACTTGGTCAGATACAGAGTTTTCTGCACATTTATCCGCAACAGGTATCAATCTAGGGTGAAGATACAGCGCACTGCCCATAGAAGATACCTTGAACTTTCTAGATATATTCTTTAATTTCCCAGTTTCATGCTTCTGTCTTGGGGTCAGCTTAAGCAACACTGTAAAATCAACCAGACCAGGAAGCTCATCAAGAAAATCTCCTTTGTAATAGTGAAGTACCTTACTCGTCATCTCACGCAAATCTTGAATAACAGCTATTTTCCTTTTAAAATCTGGGTCCTTCTGCAAAGTGTCCTCCACCAAATCATAGAAAGATTTCTTGCCTGATATATGTACTCTACTGTGAATGCGCTTGACAATAGGCCTAGATGTTTCCATCTTTAGAAACTTTGGCCGAACCAGATTCAAAATATTAAATACCTCCTTCACATGGTTTTGATACAAGGTACCTGACAATACAACTTTTCTAGGTGTTTTTACCTTTGCAAGGGACTGCACCATATCGGTATTCTCATTCCGCGGATTATGTCCTTCATCTAAAATGAGAATTGAAGGTACCTTAAGCAATATATCTTGGCAAGATATTGATATGCTGTTAGTACTATCATCACAGACAATTGAAGAGAACTGCTTGTACCCCAAGAAAAGGATGCTCTTGCATTCCACCCATTGTTTCAAAACTTCCAACTGCTGTGATCTACTGTCTGCCTTCACAGTATAAAAATCATAAAGTGGTATGTCCTCCACTTGCCATGTCTGAAACTCCTTTTTCCAAGTAGATAGTATTCCCTTGGGAAGCACCACCAGAGGTCTAGCATTTGGGTACTTTCCTAGAAAACTTTGCATGAAACTGATTATCATGAATGTCTTCCCAGATCCTGGAGCATGGGCCAAGATGCAGCCCCCAGGATTGTCACCTACAAGGTTTCTAACGAGAAAATTGAACCCTTCAATTTGATGAGACTTCATTTGTTTCATATGCCTAGGATGTGCTGAAATTTCAGTAAACATGATGTCATCTTCAGCAATATTAATTCCATATACATCAACTTTTGTTTTGGCATTCCATGAATCAGCCATGTAAGTTCTTGTGCTCCTTTTAACCTTCAATAAGAAAATAAGAATAAAAAATCATTTTTGATCACTCGCTGTCCCCAGCTATAAGTAATCTCATGTTTTAGTCCAGAACATACAGACTTATGAACTAGGCAGTGTTTTACAAAGAAATTGAGCCCAAATAATAAATATGTCCTGCCTGCTATTATATTATTATGGTTCAGTAAAGAAGTTCTTGAGTGCATTATGAAGTTGAATCAAACAAATCACCTATTTTCCCACAAAAGAAAAAGAGGAAACCATAAACTATCAGAAGAGTTTTTGGAACACATTTCTAACTGTTTTAATTTAAGCACTGTTATGTCCTGAGTCAAACATTCAATCTACAAATCCAATTTCAAGCCGCATACTTAAGAAACTCAATTTCACAATAACTATTTTATGACCAAGATTTATAACATAAAAATCATTAACATTGAGACAAGAGTCTAACCTTGTACTGGAACTCAAATATGGTTTCAATTCCTCGGTCAATGACCCCACAAACACGACAAACATAACCAAGATCATCTTTTAAAACAAAAGAATGATCACAGTCGTCTTCTTTTTCAACTTCTTCCTCAGGTGGAGGATTCACAGAAGCATCCTAGTACAAGTACCAATGAAATGACATGAAAGAAGGAACCGATGAGTAGAAGATATAACGAATTGACAAAGACAGTTATTCTTACTGAAATGTGAAAACAAGTTAAAGTAAACATACCTTCGAACATTCTACGGCCATTGACATTTCCCTCCAAATATCATCAAGCCCATCATCTTCAGTATCAACCTCATCTTCCTCCTGTACACCAACATAAACACCTTTATCTCTCTGAGTTTTATCTTTAGCAGCCCGAGTTGGCTCAAATTTAGGATCTTCACTTTCTCCATGGTAAGCAATGGGAGCACGATACCCCTATAAAGAATTGATGCACAGCGAATTATAAAGCATGTCAGTGAACCAACTTGCATTGAAAAATAAAAAGGGAAATTTCAATCCAAATATACAGAATGTTACAAAGGAATCTACCAAAACACACATCTAATAATCTATATGAAGAATATTAACACAACACGCTCTGACAAAAAAATTGAAAACTCCATCTAAACTAATACACTATTCATGTTTCAACATTAAGGGTGTGCATATTACGAGTAAAGAATTAAAAAGGAAGACAGAAAATAGCAAACCATTTAGAAAAATATAAATCCAAATATGTCCATGATTTTTATTTTTTGTATCATCATTTGCATGAGTACCAAACTTATCACCAAAGGTACAGGAAACTTTATATGGTGTAGAAACATTTAAGTTTAGCAAGACAGCCAACAATTACAAAATGTCAGACTTCGGTGAAACTTATAAAGATCTAACATAGAATTACGCCATGGCACTAGAAATTAAGCACTTGTTTTTAAGAGAACTATGCAGTGTTGAGATAGCAAGGGATTTAGAATGCTTCAAAATTTCACTTGACTCTTCAACACAGTAATTTTTTCTAATGCTGCATTTCAGTCATATGAGCCTTTTACACAAAGAAGAAACTTTAATGTGGTTAAATAAAATCAGATAACTTTCAGAATTCTGTAGAATGGTGATCAGATCTCTGTAATTATTAAAAATGTTGGGTAAAGAGCTGAAAACATGTACATGGTTCAATGGAGAAACCTTCTGCAACAGCTAAAAGCAACATTTAGGCCAGCCAATAATACGCCTATTTTTACAGAATAAAGCCAAAGATGTATGTTGGTAAGTTATATATAATGGCACACATAATAATTCGAGGAGTAAAAAAAGATAGAATGAATCATATATAGACGATGGATATATAAATTACATAATTAACCCTATAAAGCCAGAAGATTCTGCTTTATACTTATGAAAATAAAAGGGCAATATATTTTTAAAATAACAATTAAGGGACAAATAATAATCAAGAAAGAGCCAATGATATATTTATAATCTTCTGCCACATGTGTTAAAATGAAATACTAAAGTTCCTTCAAATCATCCTAGGAGAAAACATGCCACTAATCCAAATAAAAGCTCACAGAGCTCACATATGTCAAGAATCACAAAACCAGGGGAACTTACCATCATCCTCAATGCAGGAGATTGGAGGGAGTTCGGAAACATTACTTCATTAAATGGAAGAGAAGAAGAATTTTTATCTCTATCATCTTCCTCATCCGAATCAATAATCACAACAGGCTGTACTGCAGAAGCATCCTTTTTAGTGCGCTCCTCTTCCAAATCTATTACTTTATCATGTGACATGATGGTACCTTTTTTATTTTCCAACTTATTACTTTCTTCACCGTGGTTCACAACCACTTTTAATGATTGAGTAACAAGTTTAGGAAATTTTGCAAAGAAAGGGCCCAGTACTTGCATTTTTCGGGTTATAAGGGCCTCTATGTCCTTTGTGACACTTCCAAACTTTCCACTTTCTAAACGATTTAAAAAATCAGAGATTGCAAATGGATTGCTGAAGTCTTCAACATTTGTAGGTGCCTCCGGTACAGCTTTATCATGTGCTGAGTATGGCAGACTATCACTGGACAGTTTCAGTCTTTTATGTCCCTGAGGAGAAATTCCTGGATTCAGAAAATGAAGATTGTCAACATCTATATGATACTAACATCCATAAATGTATTTTTTGCTGCAAATAATCTGGAAATTAAACAATTTGAAAGACATGAATAAATAGATAAATTAAATTTATTAATGGGAGAGATGACAGAAACTATATTCCAGAAACTAGAGATATCCCTTGCAAGTGTTCTATACTGAATATTAAGCAATTCCATAATCCATATAATCCACTAAATGCATGCATCCTGAGGAAACGAAATACAAGTAGAGCAGCAAAAGCAAATATTCTTAAGACTTGTATAATTTAGTTGGACATAAACGCGATCCTACATACACGAATGCAGTTTGAACTTCATTGAGCAGCTCACCAAACAAAATAAACTTATTAAATATAAACGTTCGGAGAATTCAGCACCCAACACATGATTCCATACCATTTGATTCTCAAACCCTACCCCTCTAAATCAAACACTCTAAGGGCATTACTCCAATTATGATCACTTCTCAGCCCACACCCCCACCCCCAATCAGTAAACAACCAAACCATGGCTAGAGCAATACGGGTTCTCGGGCAGTCTCAGTACACCCTTGAAGCACACTCAGTAACAAAAAAAGGTTGCAAGTTGCAAACAAATTACAGATACAAATGCCACCCACAAAGTTACATTATATCAATCATCAAAGCAAGCATTGTTTGATCAGAAAACAGAATTGAATAAGTGAAAAGGACACAACTTTAACGTGCACAACAGAAATTCAGAGAAAACAATTGACTAGAGAGGAAGGAAATGAAAATGCATGCAGCTGAAAAAACACAAAATACATAGTGGCATGTACCTGATTATCAGCATTAAGGAAAATAATTAATAGAAAAAAAGAAAAAGATAAAAACTTTTGAGAAGGGAATGAAGAATACCACTTGGAGCGGGACGTTTAGGTGCTAGTACATCAACTGCTGCCTCCATTGAAGAAGAGAAAAATGCAGAATTTTGATCGGAGAGTGTGTGTGTGTGTTGGAAGGGGGAGAGTGTGTCGGAGACAAGGGAAATGGTTCATGCCAATTCTTACATTAAAAAACCCAACATATGTTTTTCTAATTTTCATTTATCAATACATAATTGATCATTTTTTTTTATCGGTTCTAGTTATATTTTCTTTCCATATATAACCAAAAAATTCTAATTACATTTTGAAATATGCTTAATACCATTTTTTTCCCTCACTTATCACAATTTGACAGTTATAGTCCCTCAAAGATTTTATTAGCTACAACGTCGTTCCTCATGTTTACTAATTGTTGCAGTTTTAGTTTTTTTGTCAACTTTCATCTAATATTTAACGGTTTTTAATTAGAAAATCAATTAAAAATAAAGTTTGAAGAACAGTTTTATGTTTTCTAATTAACAATTTTATGATTTCTAGTTTTTTTTTAATTGAATTTTTAACCAAAAATCGTCAAAAATTAGATGGAAGTTGACGGAAAATCAAAACTGCAACAATTAGTAATTGTGAGAGACGTGATAGACTAATAAATTTCATGAGTCACCAGAACTACCAACTCGTGATAAGTGACTAAGTGAGAGACCAAAAATACTATTACTACTTTGTGAAATTTATAAACTTTAAAATATTAATAAAATACAGAACTAAATTTGGTGGAAAGTTTTTCATCAAATCTCTCATAACATTCATCAAATTTTATTTTTGAATTACTAGAATATTAGTACTAGTTTCACTAAAAAAATATTGTGATTGAAATTTCAACATGGATTATGATAATCATTATATATATATAGAATTATATAATATTGTTTTGCAAAACTTGAGGCTAAATCAATGGAATTTCTCTCCTTTTCAGACAACAACATATAACAGTTGTCTTCTCAAACGTGCTCTCACGACGCTGCTCCTCTTGCCGCCGGCCCCACCACCACCACTACTCCTCCATTTCCCTCACCATTCAACACCCTTCTTCCCAGTTTCTGGTCACCGCAACAATGTGTAGGTGGATGAAGACCAACTCAAACATGCTTCTATGGTTTCCCATTGTGGTTCTCACCTTGTTCCTTGCAACGGTGCAGTGCCAGCCAACGAATGACTATGATGAAATCGACAACCCTGCTGTTCTTCCTCTCATTACTCAGCTTGTGTATAGCCGACTTTCCAATTTGACTTCACTTCTCAGTCAAGAAATTGGCACACAGTCAACTTTCTGTGTCAAAGATCCGTGAGTGTTTTTCCACCTTTCCTTGCATCCCTTTGACAAATTTGATAGCTTTCTGAACTGGGGTAGGATGCATTTGCATTTGAGAGCTTTATTTCTAGGTGGGCAAGTAGATCAATGAGTCCCTGCCATGATCATGTTTGGATCAGCTTATTTTTTGTATGCAGAAGCTTTGTCATTAGAATTGATTTTGGCATTAGTACCAATGTTAGATGAATTTCCAAACATGGTATCAATCAATGTTTTTAATACATGGAATGTATTAGTTTACAAGAGGATGGTTCTTAACTCAAAAGTCAAAACTCATATCATGGATTTTATATTTGGGGGACATCACATGCTATTGGTGAGATTCAAATGTAATTGATTTTGATGCAAATCATTTGACTTTTTTTTTTCATTTTAGTTATCAAGCTTCAAGTGTTTCAAATTTATGATTTCATTTGCAATGAATTAAAAAAGAAAGAGGTGAATTTTGTGATGAAGGAAATCAAAGAGAGTCAATGCTTGTTTCACATCTAAATTTGTTGTTGACCCCCCAGCAATGAATTATGAGCGGTGGCTCTAGGTTTAGCTTCATGTAAGGAAAAGAAGGAAGTTGAATTCTGTTATGGGGTACAGTTTGATTCTATGATAACATTGTGTTTAATGGTGGGTACTGAGCTCATGGGGCGGATAATTATTCTTGTAAAGCCATTCCATTTTCAATACTAGCATTGCTATTGATTAGGTTGTGAAAGTGAATTTTCTTGTTCCAGGGATTCAGATTGGAATCAAGCATTTAATTTTTCTTCTGATTTGGGCTTCCTAACTTCTTGCATTAAGAAGACTCAAGGTATGAACACTGACAATTAGAACTAAATTATACTATTGATCCATCTTGTTTCCATGAAAATACATGAACCAGAAAAGACACATTTTTTCTTACTTCTTTCAAAATTCCGTTAGTCTGTTTGTCAGAAGCCCAAACTCACATGTTCATTTGGTTACAAAACCTGAATGATATCATGATCTTAGATATAAGGGAACAGAAATTTTTAGATGTACCACCACATATGCTTATTGGTTTGTGAGGAGTTTGTATCAAAACCAAATATCTAATATGAATGTAAGCTGTCAGGGGGTAAGTGTTGCCGTTTATTTTGATCTCTAGTAGGATTAAGCATGGATTTCAAGAATATGTTTGAAGTTTGAACTTTGAACCACTATTCACTTCATCTTCCATTTCATCCTGCAAAAATAAGTAGTGCAAGGGAAAAATTGTTTCTTGCTAAAATAAGATGACTGGAAAACTCTTCTTATGCTTTGGATTCTGGTGATCTGATGATTTAACAGGAGATATTACGAAACGCTTGTGTACAGCAGCAGAAGTGAAGTTTTACTTAAATGGTTTATTGGAGAGTTCTACAAGTGCCAATTATTTAAAGCCTAACAAGAACTGCAATTTAACCTCATGGGTCTCTGGCTGCGAGCCAGGATGGGCCTGTAGTGTTCCCTCGAGCGAGAAGACTGACCTTAGAAATTCGAAGGAGATACCTGCAAGAACTTCAAACTGTCAAGCATGTTGTGAAGGTTTCTTTTGTCCTCACGGCATCACATGCATGATACGTAAGTGTAATGAGAATTTTTAATTTTTTCTCTTCATTACTGATGACTGAAAATAGCTTCTATAAGACACTTTGCCAATTTTTATTCAACTTTTATGCATCTTCAAACTGTGTAATACCATCAGTTGTGAAGACTCAGTGAAGAAGTCTTTTTTATGTGGTCAAGGGTTTAGAAATAAGAAATGTGTGAGACAATTCGTATCTTTTGGAGCCACGTCTTATGTTGTGCTAGTCAGTAAAAAAAAATCATCTGGAGTTCCTTCTCCGAGATATCTATAGTAGTAAAGCATAATGACATCTATGTGACAACACAAGTTTTTGCCTGTATATCAGCTAAAATCTGTCTCTAACACATTTATATTTTTTGGGTACTGGAAATACTGTTCTTGAAGCATGTCCTCTAGGTTCTTATTGCCCTCTTGCTACACTCAATAAAACAACTGGCATATGTGAACCGTGAGTTCTAATCCTGGCCCACAGTTTTGTTTTATTTTGTTATTTCTCGAATTGTTGCTTGAATGCTGAATCAATCTGCAGATATCTTTATCAACTGCCCACAATGAAGCCAAACCATACTTGTGGGGGAGCAAATGTGTGGGCTGACGTCAGTCGCAGTAATGAAATATTTTGCTCAGCAGGATCGCATTGTCCAACAACTACCAAAAGAATTCCTTGCAGTAGTGGGTATTATTTTTCTCTGACACTTGATTACTCACAAAACTTACCAGAATTGGATCCTAGAAGCAAATTTTTTGCTATATCCTCCTAACATCCTTGTAGTACTTAACAAAGAAAGAATCAAATGAAAAAAGTGGATGTATATCTTGAGAAGATGAAAATCATTCAATACTTCTTCATTCAATAACTACAGTTCAGCAATATTATTAAGAGCATTTATAGGGCAAACCTGGTGCTATAAAGCTCCTGCTATGTGCGAGGTCCAGGGAGGGTTTGGGCCCACTTTGTGGATCTAATGTAGACAGCCTTATGTTGCATTTTTGCAAGAGACTGATATCACGGTTCGAACTTGTGACCGCAAAGTCACATGGCAGCAACCTTACTGTTGTGCCGAGACTCGCAAATATGATTAAGAGCATTTGTACGTGTTTGAAACTTTTGGATGAGCAGGCTTTGCATAGTTGTAGTGGAGTCTCTGAGACTTTTTACCCATGCAGCAAATAATATGACCACTTCATTTAATATCTGAGTATACTTGTTGTTCTTATACCTGCCTTGATAGTTAAACATAAATTAAGCTGCCTCTGTTCATTATTGGGAATTTCCTAAATATTTTCCCTTGAAATTTCAGGCATTACTGCAGGATGGGATCCACATCTGAGAAAAGTAAGATAACATGAATTACTAATTCTTGTTACTGTAGATCTGTTTTGGTGTCAGATTTACTAATCAATTTCTGACTATATACATGCAGAGTAGATGTGAATATGACCATTTACTGATTATCTTGTAGGTTGCTTCAAGTTGAGTTCATGTAATTCAAGCACTGCAACCCAAAATATGCAAGCATATGGAATTATGCTCATTGTAAGTTATGTCTGAGCCTGAATGTTAGGTATGGAACATAAATAATGGGATGTATTTGTGTTAGAAATAATAATGTAATGTAAAAACCGTTCACGTGTCTTCCTCCAATAGATCCCCTCATTGTTCCAATAAAAAAAGTTGGGCTTAATTGCACTTTTGGTCCCCCAACTATTGCCTTCCTGTGAAAATCGTCCCCAAACTTCTAAATTAGCAAAAAACGTCCTCCAACTATACATGTCGTTGCACTTTTGGTCTGCCGTTTGCCTTCCTTGAGAAAACTAACGTGAGAAGTTGATGTGGCTCCCTCACGTGTGTTTCACGTGACTTTCTTCAGAGAGCTTGATGACTGGACAAGTCACATATTTCTCACGTGACTCTAAAAGGCTCCAACAGTTATGAAATTGCAAACCCTAATTAGACCTGATTACCCCATTTTAGAGTCACGTGAGAAACATGTGACTTGTCCACTCATCAAACTCTCTGAAGAAAGTCATGTAAGACACGCGTGAGAGAGCCACATCAGCTTCTCACGTTAGTTTTCTCACGGAAGGCAAACGACAGACTAAAAGTGCAATGACATGTATAGTTGGAGGACGTTTTTTGCTAATTTTGAAGTTTGGGGACGATTTTCGCAGGAAGGCAATAGTTGGGGGACCAAAAGTGCAATTAAGCCAAAAAGTTGAATAGGTTGGCAGTGCACTGCATTGTCCCAAACCCCAATGGGTTCTTGCGTGAGGGGCGTATTTGAAATATAAATATTATATAAAACTATTGTGTCTTCACCCAACAGCTTAAGCCTTGGGGATAGTTGGTTCATGACAATTTGCATTAATTGGAATTTTATTATTATTTGGGTGTTATAAATAAATTGGGGATTATTTGGGCTTTTAGTAATTTAGTATTTCTTTGTAATGAAGCTAGGGGTGCCTACCTAAGGATGGCTTACACTGATTTTTGGAGACATAATGTTGAATTGAGAATTAAAAGTTTTCCTGTACATCTTTCTCATCCCTCCTCAGTATGCTTTTCACCTTTTCTCTATTTCTTCCTCTTTCAGTGTTTCTCTAGATAAATTCCTTCTTTCCTTCCCTTTCTCCCTTACTTGATCAACATCATTGAGGAGTTGAATTTAAATTTTAATTCACCACATTGTTTCTGCAATTTTTTATCTGAGGGAGCAGTACCAACATTTCACTATTAGAGAGCTATATTAGATATATACTCTGAAAAATTTCTGATATTTCATGTTTCTGTTTTTCATTTTCATTATTATTTTCATGTACAAAGATGATTATGAATGATGGTCAATGCTTAGTACCATGTCACACAGAGAAACATAGGTAGACGTATGCATGCACAAACAACACACAAGCACAGATCATGTTGTTAGAAGTTCACCCTCTTTGACTTCTTGTGCAGGCTGCTTTGAGTACTTTGCTACTCATTATTTACAACTGTTCTGACCAAGTTCTCACTACTAGGGAAAGGAGAATGGCCAAATCTAGGGAAGCTGCAGCTAGAAATGCAAGGAAGACTGCCAATGCACGGCAAAAATGGAAATTTGCAAAAGATGCTGCTAAGAAGGGTGCAAGTGGGCTGCAAGCTCAACTATCACGCACATTCTCTCGTAAGAAGGATACTTCAGATCCAGAAAAATTTCGAATTTTGAATCAATCAGCTTCTGGAACAGATGTTGAATTATTGCCACACTCACAACCTATCACTTCAAGCACGGTTGCAAGTCCATCTGTGGTGACGAAGGAAGAGGGCGAAAAAACAAGTGATCTAATGCACATAATACATGAAATTGAAAATGACCCAGATATTCATGACAACCTTACTACAGAAACAGGAACTAGAGTTAACATTGTTGCAGGAAGTGTGTCAAAGGAAAAACAACCACATAGTCATAGCCAAATGTTTAAGTATGCTTATGCTCAACTTGAAAAAGAGAAGGCTCAGCAAGAAGAAAATAAGAACCTTACCTTCTCAGGAGTACTCAAAATGGCAACAAGCACTGAGAAAAGGAAAAGACCTTTTATTGAGATTTATTTTGAAGATCTGACTCTCACATTGAAAGCTCAAAACAAACATATATTGAGAAATGTTACTGGAAAAATCAAACCTGGCCGCATTACTGCTGTCATGGGTCCATCAGGGGCTGGCAAGACAACATTGCTTTCAGCTCTAGCTGGAAAGGCATTTGGATGCCTGGTTACTGGTTCAATTCTTATAAATGGAAGGAATGAATCAATTCAATCCTATAAGAAAATTATTGGCTTTGTGCCACAAGATGATGTAGTTCATGGAAATCTGACAGTGGAAGAGAATCTCTGGTTCAGTGCACAGTGCAGGTATGTTACATTGTTTGTTACATACAGAATTTTCTAAACTGTGACCTTCACCCAAGTTGATGCACTTACATGGGATTTATATTCAACCATTTATCTTTTTTCCCCCCTTATCAATCATGGGTCATAATTCAATGCGATTCTCTATTGATTCAATGGAATATTTAAGTTCTTAGAAATAAAATATAAGACCATTTATGTGTCTTCACTCTTCACCTAAAGCCTCTATAGCATGAAAGATTTGGAGTTCGGTCCTTGTTGCCCCATTCTTCTAATAAAAAGTCGAGTTTCAACACAAGGTAGATGGGGATCTCACAGTGTCCATGCTTGCCCAAGGGTTCTTGCATGAGTGTTGTGTTGTAAATATACTATAATAAAACCATTCATGTGTCTTCACCCAAAAAGTGAAGCTTTAGGGATAGATTTTCATAGCATAAGCCATGAAATGCTTTCAGGTTTTCTCTACATTAATTTTAACTACTCTAGCAAGAAGCAAGACTTTTGAACGTCTCATTTACCAACTATACCAGCCTTTCTTTGCTTACTTTACTCTTCAGATACTTGTACATATATTTCTATTCATGGAAGCTTTTGTGTTTCTACATGTCACTGTGTGCTTATTCAAATGAATTTTTGTTTAAGGCTGCCAGCTAACATGTCAAAACCAGAAAAAGTTCTGGTTGTTGAAAGGGTTATTGAATTCTTGGGACTGCAATCTGTGCGGAATTCTGTGGTTGGAACTGTGGAAAAGAGAGGGGTCTCTGGAGGCCAAAGGAAGCGTGTAAATGTTGGATTGGAGATGGTTATGGAACCTTCTCTTTTGATCTTGGATGAACCCACATCTGGCTTGGACAGTGCATCATCTCAGCTACTGCTAAGGGCACTAAGACGGGAAGCTCTTGAGGGAGTGAACATATGCATGGTGGTTCACCAACCTAGGTAAGTTTCAACTCCATGTCTGTATCATCGGTATACTGCTCGCCTTATTGCTCTTTTTTTCAGCCATCATTTACAGTACTTTAATTTTAGCTTAGTCTTAACGTTTTTTTTCAGTGGGTTAATAAATTTCATGCAACTGATCTAACTATGATTTTGGCTCAAAAAGCATTATTCCAATGTAAGCCAGGAATAAAAGCAACTAAGATTTCAAGGGGCTGTTTAGGGTTTTAGGATAGACAAGACCAATTAAGTGGGGGTGTAGTACTTATTAGTGGAATATAAGGTAACTGTGATCTGCAAGCAATAAGATGGTGATCAATGGATAAATCAGGAGATATTTGGCTGCCAGGGAGATTTGCGAGGATATAGGGCTACATCTAATGAACGTGGAATTAGGACTTTCCAAGAAAAATGGTCAAGAGAAGTTTGTGCAGATTAAATATAAAAAAGCATCTGTCGAATACAAAGACACAGCCAAACACGCTTTACATCTTGGGAATTTGGATAAACCGAAGTTCAAAGTCCAAATAAAATTTAATAAGATTCATAAACCTAAGTCCAATTACAACCTTTGATAAATACAAAGCAATAATATGTATACTTCCTCTAATGAACTGGAAAAAAGTTCCTGGTGGCTTCTAAACTCTAGTTACTTGTAAAAACTTGAATAACTGTAATCAACACTGTACCTTATGATAATATTATTTGAAACATTGTATGGGAATATATCATAATACACTACTTATTGCAAATTGACTAAGTTTTGGTACCCCTTTAGGCTTTTATATTGTTTTATTCTCCTCATATTTTTTAGCCATGTTGTAAACTCATGCACGGCGCACCTTATTACTGTAAATATACCTTTTTAGATGCTCCTTTTTGGGTCCCTGAATGGTAAATATGCATGAGAAACCATTTTGAAGATTGATATCATACTTCATGCTTTAATTTGGTTTTATTAACAATAGGATTATTTTCCCCTTGATTTTCTAATGATTGTTCTTTCTGCTTCAGCTATGCTTTGTTCCAGATGTTTGATGACTTAATACTTCTGGCTAAAGGTGGCCTTACAGTCTATCATGGACCTGCCAAGAGAGTTGAAGAATACTTTTCAGGCCTGGGAATCAATGTTCCAGACCGAATTAATCCTCCAGATTACTTCATTGACATTTTGGAGGGCATAGCAGTACCTGGTGGAAGCCCAGGGCTCAGTTATCGAGAGCTGCCTGTTAGATGGATGCTTCATAATGGATATCCGGTACCTCTTGATATGAGGCAGAATGCAGCACAAGTTGATATGTCCCATAGTGTAAATTCAGATTATGAAATAGATCCCAATGCATCTGGTCGTGCGAAAAAAACCTTCACTGGAGAATTATGGCAAGATGTGAGAAACAATGTGGAACTGCAGGGGGAGAAGATAAGACTCAATTTTTTGAAATCCAAGGATTTATCTAACCGGGAAACTCCAGGTTTATTCAAGCAATATAAGTACTTTCTTATACGGTAAACAATTCAATGTCCTCAATTTTTTGCTAGCATAGAATTTTTTTCAGTTTACTAGAAGGCTTGCTGGAATCTCTCTTAGTTCCTTAATATTTGTGAAATTTTCGCTGAAGAACTACTAAGTGGCATGCTTAAGTAGTTGTCGTTTGGAATTTGTGACATGAATAAAGTAAGTAGATTCGCTAATGCTGGGGATTCAATAATTAATTTCTTGCTATGGTTTATGTTGGTGTCGAAAGTTCTATGGGTATAAGGGAAGTGCGAAGAACTAGAAGGAAAAATACAAATAAAAACCTTTTCTTCTTAATATTCCTTGTGTTTTGGAAGCCAAAAACAATGTTAGTATCAAGGAACCATATAGCAATAAAGGCAAACCAAGTTGAACTTGCCTCTGTTAATTATATCACCATTTCTCTTCTGGTACTCCATATAGTGTTGTGATCTGTTAAACGAGAAAGTAGCTTATAAACTTTTAATAATATGCATGTCTGTTCAACTTGGCGTCTGAATTTTCCTTTCTTAGTTGCTGGTACTTACTCCAAGCAAACATTATTTCAGGGTTGGCAAGCAGCGATTGCGGGAAGCTAGGATCCAAGCCATAGATTATATTATTTTGTTACTTGCTGGAGCCTGCTTAGGATCACTTACCAAAGCGAGTGATCAAACGTTTGGTGCAGTCGGGTTCACCTATACGGTGATTGCTGTGTGTAAGTAAAATAAATATTGAAAATAGTCTACCCTGCAGGATTCATGTGAGCGATTCTTATATGTTGTTGTTAATTTCAGCTCTTCTGTGCAAAATAGCGGCTTTGAGATCATTTTCTCTGGATAAATTGCACTACTGGAGGGAAAGTGATTCTGGCATGAGCAGCTTGGCTTATTTCCTATCCAAAGACACAATTGATCATTTTAATACTGTGATCAAGCCTATGGTGTACCTCTCTATGTTCTATTTCTTCACCAATCCACGATCTACTTTTGCAGATAATTATGTTGTGTTGCTTTGTCTTGTGTACTGTGTGACTGGCATAGCATATGCATTGTCCATATTTTTTGAACCAGGCGCCGCCCAGCTGGTGAGTATTAGAAGCAAAGAAACTTCTACAATCCCCGCGATTGAAATTTACTCATGATTTTATTCCTCCTCTAATATGTTTCTGTTTCTGGCAGTGGTCAGTACTCCTTCCAGTTGTTTTGACCCTCATTGCAACACAAACGAAAGATAGTAAATTTTTGAAGGATATAGCTAACTTGTGCTACTCGAAGTGGGCTTTACAAGCATTCGTCATTGCAAATGCTGAAAGGTAATCTAACAAAGACGATTATTGATTTATATAATTATAAATTTATGTCTCTGCTTAATTATCTTGAAGAAAATCTATGTTGATAAGTTTGCCTTTATGGAATTGATGCTGTTATTCACAATTTTTCACCAAATGCACAATAATAACAATAACCGAGTCTTTTCGCATTGGTTGTTTGGATTTACATCAATTGCATGTACTATTTGTCCCTTAATAGCTTTAGCTTTTAAGCTGAGTAGCTATTTCATAGGTTTGTTGGTAAGGAGCTCAATCCTTAACAAAATCTACTTTTAAATATTAAAATCTTGGCATAAAGTAGAATTTGGTTTTAGTAGTAATAATAATGAACTTATTGTAGTTTCAAAAAAGGAACTTGTAGTATATATGAATGGGCTCTTCTCAGTTCCTAATGGTAAACCCTCTGTAAATGTTTTAGACCATCATATCCTAACATATTAGAACTCAATTTCTTGTGGGATGAAGCTTATTGATTGGACAGTATGATATAAATACACAATTCAATTCACTAATTTTAGCTAGAAGACCTGTTTCCGAATTTCCTGTAGAAGAGGACTAGTCAGAAGGAGTAGCTTAAGCCCAAATTTCAATTAAATAATGAATTATTGACCAAATTGAGGGTTGCATTTAAATCATGAGACATCAAAGGGACTGTTCTGCATCAAATATATCAGCGTTTATGTAAAAAAATACAAAAAGAACAAGAACAAGAGGATACATAACCTATGGTATTGCTTAATTATTTAAAGTCACACATTTGAATCTGGATACTGAACATGCTGTTAATGACTTCTATGCTGCAGGTATCAAGGAGTGTGGCTTATAAGTCGTTGTGGTTCACTTCTAAAAAATGGCTATAATCTTCATAATTGGAGTCAGTGCATATCCATCCTCATTCTCATGGGTGTAATTGGCCGGGTAATAGCATTTTTTTGTATGGTCACCTTCCAAAAGAAGTAGGGCCAAGCTTCTAATCTACCAAAGTTCACGTATCACCAAAAATATAGAGGGTAGTATCACCAAAATTATTAGGAACTGCATTAGGATTCTCGTGATTTCAAGAATATATCTGGTTAATTTTTGGGGCTTGATAGTGTCTACAGCTAGTGTTTATGTTTTGTTTGCTAGTAATGTACTTAATACATTTTTTAAAAATATTACTAATACAAGTATAACATAGCAAGAGTTTTTTTTTATAAGCCACGTAGCAAGAGTTTATTTGAACCAGTTTGTGTGTGTGTTTCCATGTTTGGAAGAGCTTATTTGTACTTATACAAGTGTTTGGAAGAATTTATGTAAATAGATTATGACCCACCTATAAACAATTTAATATTAGCTTATGAATAAGAGCTTATGTTTATGTATAACATATTTACAGTTTATTTCAAAAAGTTTTTCAAATTTAGCTTCATTAAACAGTTTGCTATTAGCGGATCAACTTCTTTCCTCAAAATCAATATTTACATTTGGAAGCTACTCAGAAGCTTCCTTTTGGAATGATTTTTAATAAATTGTAAAAAGGTTTTCAACGTACATTAAATTGAACCTTTTGCACTAAATTAAGAGAATTATAAGATACCAAAATAGAGGGTTGTGATTGAATGATTGGGTAAGACTTATTTACACTGTCAGTGCATAGAAATTATCTCCTAAATTAATCCTCAGTAAACCATATCAATCAAATTAAGTAAAAACTAATTTTTTTTCTACCCTTTCAGCGCATAAACCTTTTTTACTTGCACTTCATATATAATTCGTCAAACATAAAAAAACAAAAATCACATAAAAACCCCAAGACAACATCAAGTCTTTGAGTTTCTCCATTCTCAAAAGCTCATCAAGAATTACTTTTACTAGGTGTGTGTTTGGTTTCAAATCTGGAGAGGTCAAACATGGATCCAGAAATCCAAAAACAACTATTTCGTGTGTGTTTGGAAAACTCATTCACGATCCGCGTTTGGCCCCGATCCACGTTTACAGAAGCAAGAAATAGTTGCTTTTGAATTTCTGGATCCACGTTTGGCCTCTCCAGATTTGAAACCAAACACACACTTCTTACTTCTGTAAACGTGGATCGGGGCCAATCATGAATCGTGAATGGGTTTTCCAAACACACACTAGGTATATATAGGCCCCTAAATTGCTGAGGCACCCTAGTAATGTAGGATCCATAATAATCTCAAACATGTCAGAAGACATTCACTAATGGTTTAGTGGAAAGCCCTAAACAATAACAAAAAAAGACGTAGAATATAAAAAGGATAGTGAAAAATTGTTCTCGATTCCAATAATTTGTCATTATCATGCTTACTTAAAATAATTTTTTGCAATTCCACTTGTAGAACATGTTAAAAAAATGTCCATAGTTAATTTTTGTTGTACGTGAATAAAGTTGAGAGTTGAGACTAATATATTTTAGTATATCTGAAAGATAAATTACTCTCTTTATGGATTAACCTCTGGATCTTTTCTCCCCGATGCATATGTTCTTTAACTCCTACAACTTAAGCTATCATTTGATGACAGATAAATACATTACTAGGGATGTATTTTTTGTCTTGTCTAACCCAACGGTCTAGATATGCCATGATCGAATCATGTGTAGCTAGATCAAATTTGTCTTTATCCTCTCTCACATAATCAAATTTACATGAGTTACATTGAGCCCTGTGATTAAGTTGGAAGCTGTGCATGTATAGTGAAGGTGATGTGAGGATTTTCTCAAACTCTTTAAAACTCAGTTCACAAATATTGTCTTGGAATGTTGATCTCAAGAGATTTGAACCAATTTAGAGATAAATTTGTCAAATTTGAAAGGGTAATGCACCTTAACTAGAGCCATAAATTACTTCATATATATATAGGAACCAAAAGCAAAAATAACAACCCATGCCTATATCAACTGGGGCTCCTCAAAGGACAAACACCACCACATACATTTATTCTGGTATCAGATTCCAAATTCCTTCTTACCTGCAAGCTCTATCTTGTTGGCCATGAACCGGAGATAGGACTCAATGTAAGACCTCAAATCTTCACAAGTTCGCCCCTCCACCGGATCACACACAAACCCCCACTCCATCTTGCACCCTGCTTCAGCCGCCATCGCTATCGGAACCACACTCATTGTTGCCACATAATTCGTGAATCCTATGTTGCTGTCAATAACTGCATAGGACAAACAATGCTGAACAGGATCGTTCACGAGGAGCTTCTCTTTGGCCCACTTGATTTTTGTTGTTCTTGCTTTCTCATCCATTACTGCGCTTCCATCTGTTTTTATGATGGAAGTGCAGTAGCGGAAGAGACCAGGTTGGTCTTGATCAACCTGGTAACAAGTGTCAATGGGGATCCACTTGTGGAGGTTGCAGAAATCCGACACGACGGCCCATGCTGCTTCTGCGGTCGTGCCTGGTAGCTCAACGGTGGCTTTACCTTCCCATTTTGGCTTAGATTCCTTTGCTGCCATGATTCTCTGCGTTGCTGTTGTTTGAAGCTAGGAATGTGGGGACACCTTAGAGACTTCAGTCTTCAAAGAAATTATTGTAGGCAAGCGCATGCACCTGATTAAATATATATAGCTAGAGCCAGAGGCGGACCTACATGGTGATGAGAGGGTTCACTTGAACCCCTGAAAAAAAAAAAAAAAGAGTAACACTTACCCCTTATATAAATTTTACCCCTTTATATAATTTTTTTTGAACCCCTGAAAATTTTAAATTGTACTAGTAGTTTAAATTTTGCACATATTTGCACCAAACTCAAACTCACTTACCCCACTCTCTCGCATACGCATGTGTCTCAGTGTCTTTATTGCAGGAACTGTGTTTGTTAGTATTGGGTAGTCACAACGTCCAACCCATAGCATTACAACAAAGCATCATTATCATGTTGAGTTATTTTTTACCGTGATAGATATGCAACTTTAAGAACTTAATGATAGCTTTGGTGAGATTAATACTCAATAGCTCATTTGTTTGACTTCTTTGGATCCGTGTAATTTGTTCTCTGCTTTTGATAAGGCAAAGGTGTTGGAATTTGTAAGTTTTTATCCAAATGAGTTCACTCCATTTAATTTAGTGGTTCTTGACTTCTTGGTGTCTTGTGATGCACTAGATTCTTACATCATCGGTATGCGTAGGAATGATGAATGTACCTCTTTGAAAGGACTCTAACAACTTTCAGAGAAGTTGGGTGAAAAAGGAAAACATGTAGTTTATCCACAAGTTTATCTTCTTTTGAAATTTGCGCTGATTTTGCTTGTTGCTATGAATATTGTGAAGAATAGGCTGCGTAACCGAATGAGAGATGCATGAATGAACGACTGCTTATTTACTTACATTGAGAGTGATGTATTCAATACCATTGACTTCGAGCTTATTTTTCAACGATTTCAGAATATGAAATCACGTAAAGGACAATTATGACTTGTATAATTTATTTGTATAAACATATTTAAGTTGTTTTTAATTAAATTTTTATCGATGTGTTCGTTTGAAAAATTTGAACCCCTGACCTGGGGTCCTGGATCCGCCACTCCTAGAGCACATGCACTTTATATGATTAATTACTACAAAGTTTTGTTTTTATGTGTGTGTATATAAAGGGTAGAAAAGCGTGGCTTTAGGGAAGAGATTAGGATTGGTTTGTGATCATCCTCGTGACAAGGAGGCAATTCATGAGCTGATGCAAAATATTTAAGCTAACTATCGTGAATAACTTTTTTTCTCTAAAAAAAAGTATTAAATGGTAGAAAAATTATTGATTCAAATGGAATATGTTTATTCCTTTTTTAGTAGGTATTGAGTTCAAGTATAATGTATGTTTCCACTCAAATATTTGTTTCTCGTGGAGAATACATTTTTTTTATTAAAAAAGATAGTTCAGGTAAAATTGAACATAGATGATAAAAAAAATTATAATAAGTGGCTTATATATTCATCGTTGACTTGCTTTAGGATGCTAGGCATTATGAAGTACTTTGCCACGAAATGCAAGAATGGTTGTTGCGTCATCTTTGTCTAAAAGTTGTTTGTTAATGTTAGTGACTCGATTAGAGTTAAGCAGGTTTCATGTTTGTTTCTAACCCCCACAAATTGTAGAGTTCATAAAGAAAATATAATTCTAGCTGTCCCAATCCCAAAAAATTTTGCATATTTTTTCATGCATACATGAAATTTGTGTCAATTTGAGACCGCACATAATCGTTTCTTAATGTTTTTATTTAACTTGGCAATACATCACGGTAAAAAACCAATACAAAGTCTTATGTCACTCGCATGTCGCAATTGAGCAGGGTTCAATAATTACTTTCCCATGAAAAAACAGAGCACACTCACTACAGGGTTAGATAGAGATTTTGTCTTTATTATTGCCATTACAAACTAGACCAACGTGTGTGCCATGCAATGGAGATGAAAACATTGTCCGCATGATATCAAAGCTGGACTCATCAAACTCATGACGTGCAGGACAAAATGATGAGAAAACAGGATGATTCACATTTTTTTTTTGTATGGTTCTCCAATTCTTATTTCATTATTGTTTTGAAAGTCACATTTTTAGACACATGAATTAGAAAGAACAGAATGGGAAGAATAAACATGATTCACATTATTCCTAACAGGAAAATTTTCAACAAACCTCTCTTTTTATATAGTTTTAGAGAGTAAACAAATAAATGTTATGCATCAATTGTGGGTGCCTCTCGCGTGAGTTAGCTGGCATATTTTAGTTTTATTTATTTATTGAATTCTGTTTTTTTTTTCCTTTTTCTTTTTACTTATTTGGATGCACGTTTCTAAAAATGATTAACAATTTAACATATATAAACCTAAGAAAAGGGTTGATTATTGTGAATATTTCCTTCATACAGGAAAAAAAAAACCATGAAAGAGCAAACTAAAAATTTTGTTTACAATTGCTCCCTATTTATACCTCAAGGTTATGTATGAGTATGTTTGGCTTCCTGTTGAAAAATCTCATAACCAATTTGGGTAAGTAAAATCAATTATGGATGAAAATATCAATGTTTGAGGGCTATTTGAGATAAATGATCTCAGACCCAAAATCAATTCTGATAAAAAATAGACTGAATATAATCAATGATGAGATTTTACAACAGAATTTCATAACACTACCCAACAAAAATCACTTTTTCATAAATGTATCCAAGCATAAATCACTTCACTTTAAACTCATTTTTACTATAAAATCAATTGTAACAAATGTTGATCCAATCATGCACTAAACGCCTAACACCAGGTAAAATCTAAATGATGCAGTCCCTTCGACCTAAGTTGATATCAAACCACAGTCAAAGTGCAATTGTATCTCAGAAAACCGATCATACATTTGTTTAATGTAGTTCTTTCTTGTGTGTGTGACACATATACAAGTAAACATTCTCTTGAGAGACCAAAAAGAAGTTTAAGTAAATTTACAATAAAATGTGTTTTTAATGGAAAAAAACCAAGTAATTTTCTGGTTCTAGCTTGTAAATATTGGAAGTCACTGCCTGTTAAGTGTTAAGTACTGCCAGCACCTAGAACTTGAATATCTCAGCAGCTCTACAACTTCACTATAAATATCATGCGCCGCGAGTCTATGGTTCTCCATAAAACTGCCAACTTCAGTAGGTTACTAAATTTATCCCAATGATACTAAAGAAAAGTAGAAATTACAATTTTGCATAACTATAATATTATCTGATTCTAAGCATAATTTTTCTTAACCAGGATAGTACAGTAAGCTTAGAAGATCAAATTGTATCTAGAAAGTACTATGATACACTTAAAAGAGCATGTTACCTGATCATTACGCCAATTACTGTATTGATCATTTCCAAATTATGTCACCCAGAAATTTGAGAGCTGGAACACCTCTTATCTCTACATCAACAAGGGGTGCTTGAATCATCAATAAGGAGGAGAGTTCTGGGTCATTCTGAATCATATCAAGAGCACGCGTCTGATCCTGAAAAGTTAGTTTATTTTACAGTAAGTTTTCACCCTTCAAATAAAAATGAATACAGCAAATGCAAATGTTTCTAGTTTGATCACTTTACACTATTTTTCTCAATTCAGCGTAGACCTGTGCAAAAAAAAAAACGATGGAAGTACCTTTCTTTTCATAGAACAAAACTTGCAATCAGATGCAGATGGTGGAAGAATCTGATTGACGATAAGTCTCTTCACAGGAACACTTTCCTTCTTCAAGGATGCACTCAATCTAGATGACTCACTAACTGCCATCACCTTGGGGATAAAAGACACAAAGATAAAATATTACTTAGACAGTAGTTCCCTCTTTCCAACATAACAAATATGAAGTTTAAGAACTACATAACCAAGTTGTCTTTCAATCAGTATTCAGAACAACCACAAACTTTTTTCTGCTGGATGGAATTGGTTACGTAAGTCCAACAATGACATTGTGTTTCTTCTAAAACCAAACAGATTTAGTTGTCTTTTTCTTTTAATCAAAAGACTTAGTTTATTATTAGTGAAAGAGATCTGGCAACAAGACTAGTTCCACATCCATTTTCTACAGGAAATCACTGAGCCAAATAACCTCTATTATATTCCTTTTCGCTTCTATCCATCCCTCAAAACGCCAAGCACAGCACACTTCTATTTTTCAATTTTTTACTTCTCTTGATACTTATTTCTTGTTAAAACATAATGTAAAAAACCAAAGCCCTATTATTTAACCTGGTTTCATTTGTTCAGAAGAATTTGAATCCCTTCAAAGTCTTCTGATCATTCTTGGTAGAGTTGGTGACACTAAATCATAAGTAATCGACCATTATATGCATGTTATTCAAAGTTTAGTCAGCTGTGGAACAAAGTTCATACCGTGGGGATTGTAACAATGACAAATTCTGTCGAATCCGTGTCACGAAATAGGTCACGCACTTTTATCATCCTCTCCCTAAGTTTCTCCAATTTGTCTGCCTGCACCATCAGGATATAATGAATGGTAAGCATAGTAAGATGAAACTACATGCAACGCTAGCCCCATAGTAAGAATCTTACAGCATCCTGTCGAGTTCCTTCTTGTCCAAAAACGGATTTGATTGCTGAGGTAGCAGAAGCTATCTTTTGTCTTAGCTGCAGAAGAATAATTGGTATCAATGACCATAAGCCATAAGGATAACCTGAAGATTGGAACTTAACTTTGAAGGTGATTTTTTTTCGGGGGGGGGGGGGTCTGGATATTCATCAGTAGAAGCGAAATTTCATAAGTTTAAAGCATTGCAATAATAGAAACTTTGAATCTCTACCACCTATCAGCTAACCTCTGATGAAATCTCACCATGAATCAGGCATACATAATGCTTGCACAGGGGCATGGGAGAGGGAAGAGGGAATTGTCAATAGACAAATGTTAACAATTTATTCTTTCTGCCTCTACACAGATGTTATGTTATAAATAGAAAAGATACAGATTTACATTTTAAATAATAGGATGCATATACAAGTTTGGCAAGAAGAGGGGGGAAACAACTGAGTATGAAAGGAAAAATAGAATAGTAACAATTTCATAACATAATTTGGTAAAGACATCCTCACAGGTAAACTATCAATTCAAAACTGGCTGGGTGGCTGGAAAATTTACATCCAGTGTTTATAGCTCCAAGAACATAATCAGTGTATTTCAAAAGATCTCAGGCATTGCATTGGGTATTAAATTCAGTATTTTATCCAGGGCTTCTAAAGGAAGCGAATCAATTGTATTTCAAGTAAGAAATATGTGCACACACGCAAGGGCACATGTAGACTTTCCTCTACTAAATTTAGCAGCCTTACCTTTAGTATCTTCCCGATGGAGGCATCCAAGAAATCAGGTAAGGACAATAACCGCAATGTATGACCCTATTCACAAAAGTGCGTAAATTCTATCAGATAATGTCCAAAACAAAGGAAAGGAGATGTGAAATATATATATATATATATAAATACATATATATATACATATATATATATGTATAACTATTAACATTTTGCTCACCGTAGGTGCCGTGTCAAATACTATACGAGTAAACATGCTATATTCTGGTGATTCAAGAAATTGAATGACCTGATAAGGGAGTTTTAATTGTCATGAGAGCAAAAAGGGTTTGTTGCATGAATATTTTAGCAATGAAACAAATCATCATAGCACATAAAAAATGCATGCCTTGGAAATTGCAATAGCTTCATCCAGTCCAGGAGGAGGTGTATCCAGTAACTCTCCAAGTTTTAGCTCTCCCAGCTTTTGCAACCAAGAGAAGCAAAAACCCATCTTAGTGAAGCGAGCTTATAAATTATAATGAAGTTTCCTAGTTATAACATTAATCTTGCTTAACAAAATTTCATAAAAGTTAAACATGTAAAAAGGTATGCAGTCGAGAGATAAATACTAACGACATAAAATATTGTCTCGGAAAGATACATAACCAGAAATGCTGATAACATCACAGTAAAGCGTTACCTGGTCTACAATCATTCCAAGACCCATTCCATCCATGAAGTCTTTGACTCCACCACTTCCACCATTTGTTTTGGCTGCATTTCGAAACTCTTCCCTAGCCTTCTCGGGGTTTATCTGTAACGGAAGTGACAAACTTGAAGTAAAGACGTAATTCTCACAAAAATACCAATCATGTAAGTCCTCATGTAAATATCAGCTGATTTATTATACAGCACTGCCAGCTTACTTCAAGAGCAAAAAGCGGAGAATCAGGTCCTTCCACTGGAACCAATAGCCCGCCTGTCAAATCCTAGAGTAAAATAGGCAAAACTTGTGTTACACAGAGCACATATGCAACCAGATATTGAAGCACCTAGCACACAAGCATCATCAAAACTAGAAAATGTGTAAATAACCTGTGCAAAAGAATCGCTCAAAGAATGTGCTGGATCAGTGGAAACCACAAGAGTGGGGTGACCATTGTTGGCAAATTTAACAGCAAGCGAAGAAGCACAACTGGTCTTCCCTACCCCACCTTTCCCACCTAGCAAGTAATACTTCCTCTCAGTCCCAGAAACCATGTCATCAAACCCTGCTACAGCTTCTGCAGGAGCAGCCACCGATCTCACTAACAACAAAATCAGGAAATAACCATAAAAATGAGTTGTCAAACACTCAATAGGTGCACAATTTCCTAAGCAGAGCACCCTCTTTCTAAATATCTTACCTGAAAGAAATCACTAAATTTAAAGCAAAACTACATTTACATTACCAAATAAACAAAGGGATAGCTAAACTGCATCATCACTCAACACATCTAACCCCCCCCCCAAAAAAAAATTGTTCTAGTCAAATGTTAACTAATTATACAAAATGATACTAGACCTACCCATTGGATAAAAAAGAAAGAGAAATGAGATTCATGGACAAAACATGATAAAAAATAAATTCACTAGCATATCCCCTCTATCCTTTACTTAATCCCTTTCTACACCAATGTCTAATAACTAATTCACACCCTCACATAACACTCACTAGTCACTACTTAACTAGATGAATTAAAAGGGCATCAGATCAATTTGGTAAGAGCAACAAAAAAATAATACATAATCATAATAATAAATACAGGGTTGAGCTCATTCAATCGAAATAATGTGAAAAACATGCAAGAAATAAGTGGCGATTCCACCCATATGAACAGTTGAAGCTGAACAGAAAAATGAATCACAAAAACCCAAAAGAGAAAAAGGAGAAAAACCTTGAAGAGGCTTGGTGGGGGGTTTTGGGGAAGCACGGAATGAAACAAAGGTGAAGTTCTGGGGAAGATGAAGGAGAGGAGGTGAGGAGGGAGCGAAGGAGAGGACACCCTTGATGGCCATGGCCATGGAGTTCGTTGTGCGAAGAGAAGATGAAGTAGCAGAGTAACATGAAGCCATTGCTTGCTGTTGTTGTTGTTGTATACGTAATCCTTAACACTTTGGTTTGGTTTTTATGGTTTGGTCTCTCTTTCACTCTCACACCGTCTCTGTTTTGAGGTTTTCCTTGTTCCAACAAGGGGAAAAAATCAAAAAACAAAGCAAATCATGTTATCACTTTTTTTCATAGGGAGTTACTGTTAGTAGATAAAGCTTCATTTTTTTATTTTGCTATGTAACCAAATAAATAAATTAAACTTCAATTTTTACTTTTTTTTTTTTACATTTGAACTCTCATAGTGGATGATAATAGATTAATACAAGAGTTGAACATGAGATCTTACTTAAGAGGTTAGATCTTTATGGACTCAATCAATCATCTATTAGCACTGTAGTGAAACTCGGATCGGCCCGGTCGATTCGACTAATTGGGCTAGAAATAAAACACATGATCAAATTGATTCAATCAATGAATCAAATTTGCAGTCAACTCGTTGTTGACACTGTAGAACTGAGTTAATAATAGAACTTTCACCATTTAAATGAGTCGAACATGAGATCTTACTTAAGAGGTAAGAACATTATGGCATGAATCATTCATCTGTTAGAACTAGAGCGAAACTCGGACCAACTCGACCGGTTCAACCGATTGTGCCAGAAATTGAACACATGGTCGGGTTGATTAGTCAATGAACTTGATATGCAATCCACCCACTTGAAGCTTGAGTCTTTCTACAATCTTTTAAAATGTGATTGATTTTTGTAAAGGAGCAGTCTTGTGCAAATGGTGTAAGTGGAGACCAACAGTGCAATTAAACAAAATAAATATTGGGGATCTATACATTGAATTTAATAGCGATGAAGAATGGGGGGAGAAAGAAGAAGGGGAAGAAGCTAACCGTGAGTGGAGGTGGAATTGCAGTTTGCAATGATAGGAAGCATGGAGAAAAAGGTACAAGGGAATTTGAAGATGGAGTATGCAAATTGCAGTAGGAATCACACGCATTATTCGAACTCGAAATTGAATTCAAATCAGAATGTTTATCTGAATGCTTCAAACACCATCGGAATGGCATGTACATAACTTGTCATATAGTGTTGGATTAAAGAAATGTTTGTTATCGTCCATTAAGATGTTTCTATTGAATGGGAAGTGACAATTAATTCACTTTTTTTTAGAATATAAGAACTTTTATAGTGATAGATGAAATGTGAAGGTGTTGTTAGGTGTTTTAGTGAGAGGTATGCAGATGAGGAAAATAATTTTTGGTTAGCATCAGGCAATACTACTCGACCCAAATGTGATAAATCTAAGAACTCCTCATCGAGTATTAATGAATTATGATATATGAACCACTATGTAACAGCACTCACATCACATCTATCGCTTATCTCGCTTCTATTCTTTTTTCTCATTAATATTTAAGTGTCTTAGACACTCCAGTAGTATATCAATCATTAACCAATAATAAACCTTACTTCTATTTTCAAAATGAAAATGAATTATAATAATGAATATAGTACTGACAATGTTTCCAAACAACAACCAAATAGGTCAAACATCAACGAAATAGTACTTGTCCAAACACATGCAGAATTAATGTAACATTACACATTTTCTTCAGATGATGAAGATGGGAAATTCATGGGAAATCCATCAGCTAATTTATATAGTGGACCATCCCCAACTGCACCTTGAAAGGCAAGACCTAAAGTATACCCTAAAGCTCGAGCCACCGGAACTGCAACTGCATTCCCAACTTGAATGTACCTAAAACCATACCAAACGTTTAGGAATGTCCTAGAATTAAAAAAACAGGATATAAACTGAGAAATACACACAATCATTAATTCAGGTTGTAGATATCTTAACAAACCATCGAAGTAAGACATGTTTGAAGAGCATAGAAGTAAGCTAGGTGTTAAGTGTTTAGACTTTAGAGAAACTAAATTAAGGGAGGGTGTTGTGATGTAATTCAACTTCATGGTTGCTATGTTAGTTAGTGTGGTAGTTGGTAGTTCTAAGGTTGTAAACCACCACTGCCTATAAAAAGTGTATTATGCATTGTCAACAATTAGAAGAGTTAATATAAAAAATATTTTCTTCTCTCTTCTTGATAGTTTCTGTGTGTGATTGCTCTCCACTGTGTCTTTGTGTGAAGCACTGCATAGGTTCAGTACTATTGTAGATTCAACATCTCTTCTATTCTTATATCCCTATAGGTGTGGAATGGAAACGGGTGTGAAGAGATTATTTTCCAATTTTTGAAGTTTTCTTCATGACAAGATTCTCAAACCTTACAGATTTAACATATATTTCGGTTGACATGCAATAATTTGTTCTACTTTTCATGAACATAAATTGTATTAACAGAAGATAAGAAACACTAGAGTTACCTTTGTTTGACTGGCCCGCATAGCTTATAGTAGTCGGGGAAACCTTGAAGTCTTGCATTTTCACGAATTGACAAAACCCTATCTTGCTCTGGATGCAGAATTGCCTGATAAAACATTCAAATCTGACAGGTTACAAATCATGTTGATTCTTAAGAGCCAACACATAATACACATTCGAAGTTGGTTTTTCATACTTCTTTATCGTTACTAACGTTTCTTAACCTGGTGCTTCAGAATTAATTTTAGTTTTAATATTTAAATTTAAAATCCACAATATTTTAATACAAACAAAAAAAACTTGTGATTTTAGGTCATTCCCCATAGAACCATTCCAAAGACTTTAAAATATGAAAAGTTTACCTGATTATGAGGTTCTGCTCTAGTCACAACTGTTGGAACAGTTTCATCCCACCATAACCGAGCAAAAGGTCTGACGTATGAGTATAAAGCATTTCCAAAGTAACTTATTAGGAGAATAGAAATGCAAAGCATTCACTACAAAATTATAACATTAAACAATAATTCTCAATCTTGGTGTAACACTTACTTTGATGACGTTCCGCCCACAAAAGACATGGCATAATCAGGAACCTAAGGCAACAATCGAAAGAGAAGGGTCAGGTGGTAATTTAGAAGTTTGACCACATAATGAACACTTAATAGCATTAAGTTAATGGAGGAAACTGAGGTTTATTTTTAGAGTTTCATTCAATTTTTGAGTTAGGGGTAGGTAGTAGTTTGTTTTATCTGTCCCCTTAAGTGTGGTGTTGAGCATGCCAGGGCCACAATTTCTTTTAAGGGCATATCATAACCAAAACAATTCTTTAACATAGCATTGAAATATTTCTAATTTTTGTTCTATAATGCAATCTACAAAACATTAAACTTAAAGTAGTCGGATCATTCATTATCAAATTCCTATGATACTCTTCATCCACTTAAAAACATAATTACAAAAAGAGATCCCTGAAAATATATATGAAAAAGACTTATTACCAATGGTTTTCCTGAACCCAAATAGACTCGTTTTACATCAGGATTCCATTCAACCTTATTATCTGGTCGCACACGAACACCTGGTAAATCTCTGAAGCATCCACCCTAAGAGCAACAAAAAAAAATTCATTATTAACAAATAAACTTACACATTGGATAATAAACTTATTTTGCAACAAATAAAAGCAAAAAGGATCAACAACAACCTTCTTTTTAGGAATCCGACACACGCGTTGATAATCATCTGCATTTAATTTTAGTGAACGATGATCGTAAAGCATAGAATTTGAACTTTTTCTAGTTGGAATACCCAGCATTTCTGCAGCCATTAAACAAATAACAAATCACTTAGTTTGTCATGTCCCAATGAAAAGCTAGTAAAGGAAAATTGTTCATATTTAATATTAATGTGTATAATACAAGCATTGGTTAAAAAACATATCAAACCAGCAGGCTTAACCACACAATTTATCAAATTGTTGATAAATCAATTTAATAACTACTTTACCTTAGTGCTTCCAAAAAATAACTTGTCAAGCACAAACACAGTTAATTTTATATAAAACAAAAACAAACATTTAATAATCTATTACCATTTTTGCTTAATCTAATGAACTTCTGGAACTCAGTCTGGGGAGACTTATCATATTGCATCTCATCTCGCCTTTCGTTATTATCAATCTGAATATATTCACAAAATAAAATATATTATTGTAAGCTAGCCCAAAAAAAAATCTAAAGAGCAAGAAATAGAAAAGAAAATATCCACAACAATCATAACAAAATGAATAGATACCGGAGGAAGGTCAGAAATAGCATCTTCCAACAACAGTTTTCTTTGCAACTGTTCATTGTGTCCTTCATTATATGCAACTGTGTTTATCTGCATGTATTGTAAACACACTAAATCAAATCTTGGACCTAAAACTTTAATGAGTGTCGCAAGGCATCACAAGCTTCAAGTTCAAAATAACTAATTTCCAATATACTAATTACTAAGTACTACTAATAAGGATTTTGAAGGATGTTGTCTTTCATGTTAAGTTCTGTGATTTAAGTATTCAAATTAAGCTATTAAAACAAACAAAAAAAAAGATGAAGAAAGGATATAGTTGTTTAATACAACAATTAACCATTACATTTGAAGGTAAACAAACAACTTCAGGTGTACTAAATTACAATTATATATCACATAATCAATAACCGTTAACAATGAATTAAAAGTACCTATTGTAGAACATAAATGGGACCTCACAAGTCACATCTACTTTATAATTTTCACTGCTAAATTATAAGTTTATAACTAATTAGCTTCATTTCAAGTCGATCCGCACCCAAATTATGACATCTAGATTTAGCTCATCAAAGGAGAAGAGTGCAATTTAAAGAATAAAATTCAAGATAAGATTGTGATAGAATTTATAAGCAAGTAAAACATACTATTAAGTTAAATTTTCACAATTACATGCCACCCACCCTACGATTACGTCAACACACACACATATGAAATGATGTGCTTTTATATTACAACTAATCTAGCATTACTCTACTAAGAAAATGTGGTTGAAGACATTATATCCATCTACACATACCTCAAACTCCACAGGAATGACACCCCTTAATATAACATCATGTGTTGGAAGTGGAAACTGAGGAAGCTTCTGCAATACATTAAGAATACAATTTAATATAAATCTAAGTAAAAAATTCAACAAAATTATTAATCAACAGTTTCTTAATCAACTATAAATAAAGTTTAAACAATAAATTTTTATCATATCCTATTCTAAAGGAACAATATATCTAGTCCTTATCCATATAGAATACAACATTGTTGTTGATTCCATGGAGAACCAATCAGCTTTGCACTTATGCGCTAATTCAAACTTTGATGAGAGAACTATGTATATATAAGGTGATTGTCATTTTATCAGACTGAAAATTCTTTGCAGTGATATTAAAACGTGGCATGTTTGCTCCAAGGATCAACTTGCTATACACATTCTAAACCAAGATGCAATTCAACACCAACAATGAACAAAAAAGACTTCACAACAAAGATGAATTGCTAAGGGAAAGAACAAAATAATCATAAATTGGATAAGATGCATGCTAAAAGAGAAACAAATTCGTCAAGAAGTTTAGGCATAAACAATCGCAACACATAAAACTAATCAAATACCTCTGTAGGTGCCGCCCCCCAAATGAAGACACGCAAGCGAAATTGAGGAAGCCCATAAGCTCCAGCAGCCATAATTCCCAAGCGACTTTGATAATTCATTTGAAGAAGACGGCCCAAAGCATACCTTCCCATAAAGCCTTTTGAAAATCTTAAAATATCAACTACATTTTCCATCAATGCGAATTTGGGCTTAAGATATTGTACAATATCCATGTAAACCACTAGCTGCTTGTTCTTCTCATCATCCAATGGGTTCTCTTCGTTCCGAAAGCGGTTGAAACCACTAATACCTTGGCATGGAGGTCCACCACATATTACATCAACGTCACCTTGAATTTATTGTGTGTTGGAATAGTTAAACATATGATATAATTTCAAGGACATTTTATCAAAATCATTTGCTACTTACCGGCAAAGGTAAAATATTCAACTTGAAGCCTTGAGTGACAAAATCCTTTATTTTTTCCTTGCAATTACTGTTGAGAAAAAGAATATTTAAATCAGTATAGCAGCTATAGCTTAAACCAACAAAAGGTGATTTCAAAAAAAAAACAAGACAAAAGGCACCACTATTCATCATAACCCACGTGTTTGTGCAAATACAATTCTGCTTGTTCTTCTCTATTCTGTTCAACTGGAGCAGTTGTTATATTATTTTTTATTCAACTATGTAAAAGTTCTACGTGCTTTTTTAAGTATGATATGAAAAAATAATCAAATTATTATTGTAAAATTATTATTACATCATCAGTCATATTTTTTTTGTGACATTTTTTCACTAACCGCAATAAATGGCCATTAGAAAAACTAATTGTAGCTTACCTTAAACCACTAACTGGCTCCCAAGAGTCTGCATCAGATTCATATCCCTTCCAACGAACCTAAAACGGATATAAAGAAAGAAAAAACATTGAAAATAATCATGTTTAAGAAGAGAACACAAGGTAGAGAAATAACTAGTAAATGTAGCATAAAGTTAAAAAAAAAATTGACAAAAGTCAAACATCAACCACCTTGAAGTATAAACATTGCTCATTTTCCTCATTTGGATGACCATAGCGTATAGCAAGCAATTCCAAAACTTCAAACACTTCATCATCATCTTCATCACTACTTTCAACACTCTCAGTCTCATCATCCTCTTCTACACTAAAAAGATCCACATATTGCTTATGTGGCACCTTGTTTTGGACTAAAGAGAAGTAACTACATAGCTTCTCCCATTCTTTTAATAATGAGAGGAAATTTTCAGCTTTTTCATTTCTAACCTGATTAGGAGTGTAAACAATAGAGGAATTCAGAATTCAAATATAATATTATATCAAAAAAACACTAGCGCTTCAAAAAAAAAATTACAATCAAAAGCACACAGAATTACCTGAGTTTCAGGATGGTTTAATTTAAGACTTGCACAAGCATATTCGCTCAAGTCTACTGCCCATCTCTATTCAAAGAGAAAGGCTTAAGGTTAGATCAAAATAAAACCAAAGCAAAAAAATCCAATGGATTGCATTGCTACAATTACAAAGAAGCAAAGGACTCACTGTAACAAGATTCGAACCGGACAAATTTGCACCGAGGCATAAACCAGTTGACATCGCGCCACACCCAGAGTACAAGTCTAGCAACTTAAGCTCTGAATCTTTCTTTTCTTCACTATTGGAAGTATCCTTATGTTGAGAGTCCACCTCAGATTTTCCAGTTACATTGGTTTCAGAAGATATTGTGGACGAAGTATCACTACTAATTTCTTTGCTTTCTGAATAAAAGTTTGAATGAGACTCACTTAAAAATAAAAAATTGACAACATCAAATAAAAGTCCAAGGAAAGAATAAAACCTGGTGGAAATTTCACAAATGTAGAGTATGGCAAAATATACTGGGTGTCACAGTAATAATCACATAGTGGAATAGTTTTCTCCTTTTCCGCCAAATCCACCTGAAATATTACTTAATTAGGACAAATTCAAGAAATGCAACAATACTACATATAAAATAAAACTAAAGATAGCAAACCAAAAGATAATCATAACATGCTAACATACATTTAACGTCACTCTTGCAATGTTTAACTTTTCTAAAAGACAATCCAGTGGATTGTCATCCTTAACTTCTGAATAAAAAATTCGCCTTGGTTCTTCAATAAGAAAGGCAAGGTTTTTAATGACCTGAAAAGTAGACAAAGCATCAAACTCAATAAGCACCCACCCAATATTACTTTGGTTAAATATCGTATTCGTATAGCATCTACAAACAAGTAACATAATATAACTTACAGTGTCTTTTGCTCTATAGTACCATTGTGCAGTGAAATGTAAGGTCCCATCACATGCCTCAAACATCTCCACAATTTTACAAATGTAATTGTCATCTCCTTCCTCTGCCTGAATATAAAAATTGAACCAAACACATCCTTAGACTTAGCCAAAAAAGTACATGAACATCACAACAACAACAACAAATTTCAAGCATATACAACATAGGGGTATGCAGCGAGTGGTAATCAAATCAAATAGTAAACATATATGAACTCAAATACTTCATTCACATTTTAACTCACTTTAACATGGGCATCGTCATAAAGTTTGTAAAGCGTAGACCCATCTACTTCTGCCTCTCTATAGTGCCGACGAGCTTGGAGAATATCATCATCACTAATGCAAGGCATACAAACATCAGAAGAACATCACAATTTACAAGTATTTACTGATAACATAATGTCAAAATGTAATTCGCGAAACTTAGAATGTATACCTGCTTGACTTTGACCTAGCAGATTGCTTCTGTTTCAAAATCCAAATCCATGAATAAAACAATATCAAATTTCATGTTTGCTAAAATTATGAACTAAACAAAAATTATGAACATGATCATGAGTCATCGTTTATATAAACAATATAAGAAAACAACAAAGAAACCAGATCATAGGATAATACGAAGCTACCTTCTCCTGGTACCGGTGAGGCCAGTGCTGCCTTGCTTCCTCGGCAGGGACTGGATCTCCGACGAATCTGGTGTTACTTCCTTCACTGTCATTGACGACAGCAGCGTTGATCTTTTCGACGGCAGCAGGAGCTGATTCAGCTGCGGAACTCTTCCGATTCGTCTTTCTCCTTGACTTGTTCGGAGCCTCGCCGGAGGAAGCACATGCAGCGGCGGAGGGTGTGGGGGTTTTGCGCTTTCTAGGCATGGTTGCAGAAGATGAGGAGTTCACTACGCCGGAGGTAGCACAGCGGCGGTGGCGACGGCGGAAGAGGAGGAGGGTGAAAATTTGAAGGTGTGAGCGGGAAGGAGAAAATTTAGGGTGTTATTTAAATGTAACAAATTGAAACGACGCGCCTCTTTGCATATTTGGCCAAACGTCGCTTCTGTTGGTGGTGGGTTTTGGGTTTTTTGCAACTGGGCTGGTCTTTACTTGTTGTTGGCCAATCATTAAATTAATTCAAATGAGGCGAAGACGACAATACATCAAGATGAACCAAATGGTTCGCAGCATGAGGAACATCATTTACCTAAATAGCGGTAGGGAAAATTGAGGCCTTCCTCGCCAAGTAGTCTGCAACTAAGTTACTAGAACGTCTCTCAAAAGAAAAGTTAAAGAAGTCAAAAGCCAACATTGAAGAACGACAATCACGAACTATTGAATCTAAATAAGATAAACCAGTTGACCCCTTCTGCCACCATTCAAAGAGTTGAAGTCAATCTGTTTCAAAGCAATCCGAACGAAAACCAAAGTCCAACGCTAGCTCCATTGCCCACCTCAAGCTTGAAGCTTCACCCATCAATGGTGAAAGAGCATGAACTGGAAACGTTGCAGCAACTCCCATAACCTCACCCCTCGCATTTCTTGCTACCATCCCCATGCCTCCAACACCTTCCTTGACTGAAGCATCAAAATTAATCTTGATAAACCCCCTCCGTTGGCCTTCTCCAAAGTCCAAACCGCTGGGCGAGTGTGTTGATTCTGCTGCTGAACATCGACTAGACTCACTGGGGTCATGAGAGAACTCGCCCGGCGCAGCCCCTCTGACCCTGTTGTTTCGAGGTCTAATAATAATAACGTGAAATAAGAGATTTTAAAGCTTTTATATAAAGTGTATATACAATTTACAAATTTGTAGTCACAGTCACTACTAATACATTAGGGTTAAATATCTTTCAGATTTCACATATAAAGTCAAATTTAAATAGATTAACTCGAAAAAATTTCATCAACAATTATCATGAAACATATAACCAAATTGATTGAAATACTTTGAATCTCTTGTGAAAAACTTGTAAAATAAAATTCCACTAAAATGCTCATTCACTACCATGCTCATTGATCACTTGTAATGACTTAGAGAAATAAGTTGGATACCCTTCTATAAACAATTGAGCATCTGTGAAAAGAAATAAGGAGGCTAAAAAAATCTCCAAATTATAAGATTTAGGATTTCTCGAGTAACTTGTGTAAAACAATAGATTTTGATTTTCAATCATCATATACATATTATTCATCATCATAAATCTTAATGTCCGCACACAAAAATGTTAGAACATACCTTCGATGATATGTATCTGAGAATGACAAAAGGCTGGAATAACATGGGTTCAATACAAATATGCAACAATTAAGAATAAAAACTCGCCATAATTTTTACTACCACTTGATGTAAGGAATTTGATATTGATGACACTAGAGAAAATTGAAGAAAAGAAACAAGGAGGTTAAAAAAAATCTCTAGAATATAAAATTTAGGGTTTCTCGAGTAACTTGTGTAAAACAATAGATTTGGATTTTCAAACATCATATACATATTATTCATTATCATAAATCTTAATGTCTGCACTCAAAAGTGTTAGAACAGACCTTCGATGATTTGTATTTGAGAATGACAAAAGCCTGGAATACACATGGATTCAATACAAATATGCAACGGTTAAGAATAAAAACTCTCCATGATTTTTTACTATCACTTGATGTAAGGAATTTGATTGCAAGATAGATGAGACTAGAGAAAATTGAAGAAAAGAAATAAGGAGGCTAGAAAATATCTCCAAAATATAAGATTTAGGGGTTTTTTTTCCGAGTAATTCGTGTAAAACAATAGACTTCGGTTTTCAATTATCATATACATATTACTCATCATCATAAATCTTAATGCATGCGCTCAAAAGTGTTAGAACATACCTTCCATGATTTGTATTCGAGGGTGCCAGAGCCCGGAATAACATGACATGAGGTTTAATACAAATATGCAACGATTAAGAATAAAAACATGCCATCATTTCTTACTATCACTTGGTTCATTTGATTGCGAGACAAACGACACTAGAGAAAACTGAAGAAAAGAAAGAAGACGGGCGGCGGCATATGGTTAGAGGAAGATCAAGGACGTGAAAAACACGAAGAAACATTTAGGTCATCGACCTCTATTCTCAAATAACTATATATATATATATATATAGGGTCCCTATATATATATATATATATATATATATTATTTTTGTATTTTAGGGTTCGGTAAATCGTGCATTTCTTTCACAATTAACTCTTGAAGTATGTTAATTTTAATTGTACACGCATATTTTCAATCTCCACATTCGAAGACATCACATGAAAGCATTAGGTTTTTTATATTACTTTTTATTTTTATTTTCTTGATGAAATTTCACTATTTAGTTTTGCCCGATAGTTTTCATTAGAAAAATAGGTTTATTATCCTCTTATGTTGTCTAAAATTATGTTTTTTTAATAATAGTTGTGAACATGTATTAAACTTGAATATTAAAATTTTAAAATTGTACATATGAGACATCGTCCATCCATCATGTGGCATTGTTCAATGAGGTGTAGATCAACATTACCGGTCCGAATTTAATAAGATTGTTTGCTAGTAAATGAGTTAGTTTGGTTTGAGTTATCTAGTTAGCATATAGTTAAAAAAATTATTTCCAAGTATTATTTCTTAGACTTTATTTCTCATATAAAGATCATTCTTCCACTCTTCAACATATCCTAGATGTATCAATACTCAACTTTGTGGATTAGAGAGTACCATGATAGAGCTTTTTCAGTGGGTTTGGTTGATGAGCATGTTATGTTATTATTTGTATTGTTTATGCTATAGCATTGCATAATCTCTCCAATAGGATTCATTCATCTATTTCTCCATATGTGAGTGTCATTTGTAAGTGTCATTTGGCTGACTATAAGTCTTAATGAAATCTTTTTTTCGATATAATATTCTCATATAAAGTTAATTATTTTAACAAATAGTTAGAGTATTTAAAATATACTTTCAGTTCACAAATATTCGACAACTCACTAGAACATTGATAAAAAAAATAATGAAAACCTTAACAAACTCATATTAGCTCTTTGCTGCGACTAAATGAGGCACATACTAATATATGCCTTCGTTTCAATGAAAATCCACGAATTCCTTCTATGTCACTCATTTATATCACACTCTCAAGTCTCAAAGGAAACATGATAATCAGACTTTCATCATGGCAGGATCTGATCTGGGGTCAGCATTCTCCTTTGAGCAGATAGAGCAGCTACAAGAAAACCACATGATGCCACACAACTATTTTCTAGGTTGTTTCCTCCAGTTCCTCACTTCCCAATTACATACAACTACATTGATCTTAGTAAAATGTGATTTGCATGCGCGCGGAGCCGTGGATACAAATTAATGCTGGATAAACAAGATTTTGGTTATAATTTTCCTAGCAGACGCATTTTATTTGGCTGTTTAATGTTTATGCATAATCTCAAGCATTACTTCAGTAAGCACAAAAAAACAATTAAGAAAATGTCACTTTTTTAGTATCAGGATAATCAAGAAACAGAAGAATTGAGTTGCAAACACCAAGTCAAGTTACATTCCCTGACCCTTCCAAAATCTAGGTGCTACCCTAATGCAGGCTGTTTTCCAGCAATATCTTCCAGTGTAAGATTCAGTGTATCAATTGAACCTTTCTTTACATCTTCTCCACGTGCAGCCAGGAAGTCCTCGATGCTTCTGGGTTCACCAAACCATCCAAGGTGATCAGCAATCAAGTGATGATTATTACACCCTCCGCACCTTGCTACCACAACACCTTTCTCATACGATTCACGACAAACTGTTTTAATAGATCTCGTTTCACAAACTTTGCAGGTGAAAATCATAGCAAGGTCATGCCTTGAGGAAGTTTTCAAACTGGAGTTAGCAGAAAACTTTACACCAGACTCAGAGTTCTCATTAGTGCTCATGGATGTAGGAGCATTATCTGGGATCACACTAGGCTTTGAGGAGTCAGCATCTTCACAAACATGTTTGTCTGGATTTGTATCCGTAGAGAAGAACCCCTTTTTATGAAGTCCATATCTGTCTAACATTGTACCGATAGAAGAATGCCAAGAGGATGCTGCCAATAAACAACATAACCTATTAATAAGAAAAACTTCCACACATGGGAAAGAATAGTACAAACATCTCCATTTTTTAATGCACAAGATCCTCTTAGGTGAATGATCAAAAGTGGCTTTAACTTGAAATGAACATTAAGTTAATCAGAATCATAATTTACCTCTAAATGAATAAAGAGGAAGAAATCAGTTTTTTTTTTGTTTATATAAAAACCGCTGCTAAAAGCCTAAAACAAGGGAAACTAGCCCAGCATACACAAAGTACTGCAGAATCAAACATAAATGGAACTACACAAAAGTCAGGTGAAACATCATAGGCAAGGATAAAGCATTCTTAGCAAAGGCATCCGCCACAAAATTAACCTCCCTGCAAATATGCTTCCAAATTCCAATGGATAACTCAACTGAACTCAGCGAAAATGAGGTATTTTAAAAATAACCGGGAGTCGTAACCATCTATCACAGGTAATTTAAAGCATGCTAACTGAACTAGCATTAACCATTCTAAGAGCAGGTTCAACTCAAGCTTACAATATCTAATCTTTCCTGTTAATCTGAAAACACCATTTGCTTCACATTTGAGTAGATGCAAAATTCCAAATATTAAAATATATTTATAAACCCTAAAAGTGTTTTCCCCCCAAAAGCTTCATTGCTTTTAGACTCTTATCAAATTCAGGGTAGTACTGAAAGCACTTGAAGCAAAAAAAAAAAATTCATGGTGGTTAAGAATAACAAGTCTAGATAGCACTGAATTAGCAGTTAATTGCAACATTATCTATCAATAATGATATGAAGCCAACCATTCATGCATGAAAAATAGTTTATTAATTATTTTGCTTCCAATCAATTATTGAACAGTGGAATGGACTAAAATTTTATACACAAGTTGAAGTAGCCATGGAATTTCCGAATTTTCTAAAACCAACAAAAGGGTAGTATGAAAAAGCTTGAAGTTGAGAAAATCTACAACAACGATAACAGCACACACACAAAACAAACACAAAATTTTTGCAGAGGTAGAGGAAAATTGAAGGCATGCCTTGAGTGATGGAGTTGCCGTGATTAGGGATTTGGCTTGAGATGAATCGCCTCCGCAACTGCGACATGATTGCCGGCGTCGCCATGTTACTGCGATTGTTGCTCCGCTCCGATGGCGGTGGAGAATGGTCACAAGCTATTATAAGGTGTTTTGGGCCATGGTGCTTTCTTGCTCCCTAATTTTTGTTTCAGCCCATGGGTTAAAAATAAAATATCGTGTGATGTGATGGATAGCTAGATAAACTTGATTATAAAATATTGACCAAATATAATAAATATTGAACAAATTTTTTTGACGGGAAATATAAAAAACTTGACAGAAAAAAGATTATGTACTTGAAGATTGAATTTAAAATAAATTGGATTATTTTTATAATAGTTTTTTTCATAACTTTTAGCAAAGCGCCACAATAGGGAAATAGACAATGAAAGGTAAACATACCCCCGAGGCCCCGACCCACTCCTATTGTGGCGCTTTGCTAAAAGTTATGAAAAAAACTATTATAAAGCGCCACAATAGGAGTGGGTCGGGGCCTCGGGGATATGTTTACCTTTTATTGTCTAAGACTCTCCGTTAAGAGCTAAGGTGAGTTTAGAAGCGGTCATGAAAATATAAAACCTAATTATGTTCATGTCGACTTCGGGAAAATTCCATGTACTCCTTATTTTTAAAACTCTTTCTTTGACCTTGTTCCCTTTTACAAATTTTTAAATAAACCAAAGACATTTTCATTCAAATAATTTATGAAAATGGACGTCATTAATAATCTTAAAAGTATAAGTAATTTTAAAATTTAATCATATTTTTAACAAAATATATAAGCTAAGTTTTTGAAGTATAGCTCAATTGGTAAGTAATTGTGGACATATGGATTGAGATTTGGGAATGAAAAAGTCCAGAGATCAACCCTAGACGGTTATAGTTTATCTTGTCGATGTAAAAAAAAAATACAAGCTTATTATTATTATTATTTAACTACTATTATAATTCAAATTATAATTATTGTACAAGACATGTTCACTGTGGATATCAGTATCTCAAAACTCATTACCGTCACTGCTTCTTCGGGTTCGTTTTTCCCTAAACATGATTAAAGCAGGTTTTCTCCATCAAAATATAATTTGGGTTTTGAACTAATTTATTTCCCCTTTTTGTCAACAACTAATTTATTTCCCTCATAGCATCCACAAGAGAGTTATTTGTCTGGATTACTTAATAATATTTTTGTAGATACAAAATGTCATATAACATTTTTTAAGTACATGGACAAAGCCCTAATATGAACATGACTCTATCCAATTCCATTACAACACATATCAATGAATCATTGAATCCTTCAAATTCTAGCCCAAATTCTAAAATACACAATTGGTCGAGCTTCTATGTATTAACAAGATATTGCAGATTTTCATAAGGAAAAAACTATGGTACTTACAATTACATTCACCCTTTTTTATTGTCACTTGGTTCATTTGATTGCGAGACAAACGACACTAGAGAAAACTGAAGAAAAGAAAGAAGACGGGCGGCGGCATATGGTTAGAGGAAGATCAAGGACGTGAAAAACACGAAGAAACATTTAGGTCATCGACCTCTATTCTCAAATAACTATATATATATATATAGGGTCCCTATATATATATATATATATATATATTATTTTTGTATTTTAGGGTTCGGTAAATCGTGCATTTCTTTCACAATTAACTCTTGAAGTATGTTAATTTTAATTGTACACGCATATTTTCAATCTCCACATTCGAAGACATCACATGAAAGCATTAGGTTTTTTATATTACTTTTTATTTTTATTTTCTTGATGAAATTTCACTATTTAGTTTTGCCCGATAGTTTTCATTAGAAAAATAGGTTTATTATCCTCTTATGTTGTCTAAAATTATGTTTTTTTAATAATAGTTGTGAACATGTATTAAACTTGAATATTAAAATTTTAAAATTGTACATATGAGACATCGTCCATCCATCATGTGGCATTGTTCAATGAGGTGTAGATCAACATTACCGGTCCGAATTTAATAAGATTGTTTGCTAGTAAATGAGTTAGTTTGGTTTGAGTTATCTAGTTAGCATATAGTTAAAAAAATTATTTCCAAGTATTATTTCTTAGACTTTATTTCTCATATAAAGATCATTCTTCCACTCTTCAACATATCCTAGATGTATCAATACTCAACTTTGTGGATTAGAGAGTACCATGATAGAGCTTTTTCAGTGGGTTTGGTTGATGAGCATGTTATGTTATTATTTGTATTGTTTATGCTATAGCATTGCATAATCTCTCCAATAGGATTCATTCATCTATTTCTCCATATGTGAGTGTCATTTGTAAGTGTCATTTGGCTGACTATAAGTCTTAATGAAATCTTTTTTTCGATATAATATTCTCATATAAAGTTAATTATTTTAACAAATAGTTAGAGTATTTAAAATATACTTTCAGTTCACAAATATTCGACAACTCACTAGAACATTGATAAAAAAAATAATGAAAACCTTAACAAACTCATATTAGCTCTTTGCTGCGACTAAATGAGGCACATACTAATATATGCCTTCGTTTCAATGAAAATCCACGAATTCCTTCTATGTCACTCATTTATATCACACTCTCAAGTCTCAAAGGAAACATGATAATCAGACTTTCATCATGGCAGGATCTGATCTGGGGTCAGCATTCTCCTTTGAGCAGATAGAGCAGCTACAAGAAAACCACATGATGCCACACAACTATTTTCTAGGTTGTTTCCTCCAGTTCCTCACTTCCCAATTACATACAACTACATTGATCTTAGTAAAATGTGATTTGCATGCGCGCGGAGCCGTGGATACAAATTAATGCTGGATAAACAAGATTTTGGTTATAATTTTCCTAGCAGACGCATTTTATTTGGCTGTTTAATGTTTATGCATAATCTCAAGCATTACTTCAGTAAGCACAAAAAAACAATTAAGAAAATGTCACTTTTTTAGTATCAGGATAATCAAGAAACAGAAGAATTGAGTTGCAAACACCAAGTCAAGTTACATTCCCTGACCCTTCCAAAATCTAGGTGCTACCCTAATGCAGGCTGTTTTCCAGCAATATCTTCCAGTGTAAGATTCAGTGTATCAATTGAACCTTTCTTTACATCTTCTCCACGTGCAGCCAGGAAGTCCTCGATGCTTCTGGGTTCACCAAACCATCCAAGGTGATCAGCAATCAAGTGATGATTATTACACCCTCCGCACCTTGCTACCACAACACCTTTCTCATACGATTCACGACAAACTGTTTTAATAGATCTCGTTTCACAAACTTTGCAGGTGAAAATCATAGCAAGGTCATGCCTTGAGGAAGTTTTCAAACTGGAGTTAGCAGAAAACTTTACACCAGACTCAGAGTTCTCATTAGTGCTCATGGATGTAGGAGCATTATCTGGGATCACACTAGGCTTTGAGGAGTCAGCATCTTCACAAACATGTTTGTCTGGATTTGTATCCGTAGAGAAGAACCCCTTTTTATGAAGTCCATATCTGTCTAACATTGTACCGATAGAAGAATGCCAAGAGGATGCTGCCAATAAACAACATAACCTATTAATAAGAAAAACTTCCACACATGGGAAAGAATAGTACAAACATCTCCATTTTTTAATGCACAAGATCCTCTTAGGTGAATGATCAAAAGTGGCTTTAACTTGAAATGAACATTAAGTTAATCAGAATCATAATTTACCTCTAAATGAATAAAGAGGAAGAAATCAGTTTTTTTTTTGTTTATATAAAAACCGCTGCTAAAAGCCTAAAACAAGGGAAACTAGCCCAGCATACACAAAGTACTGCAGAATCAAACATAAATGGAACTACACAAAAGTCAGGTGAAACATCATAGGCAAGGATAAAGCATTCTTAGCAAAGGCATCCGCCACAAAATTAACCTCCCTGCAAATATGCTTCCAAATTCCAATGGATAACTCAACTGAACTCAGCGAAAATGAGGTATTTTAAAAATAACCGGGAGTCGTAACCATCTATCACAGGTAATTTAAAGCATGCTAACTGAACTAGCATTAACCATTCTAAGAGCAGGTTCAACTCAAGCTTACAATATCTAATCTTTCCTGTTAATCTGAAAACACCATTTGCTTCACATTTGAGTAGATGCAAAATTCCAAATATTAAAATATATTTATAAACCCTAAAAGTGTTTTCCCCCCAAAAGCTTCATTGCTTTTAGACTCTTATCAAATTCAGGGTAGTACTGAAAGCACTTGAAGCAAAAAAAAAAAATTCATGGTGGTTAAGAATAACAAGTCTAGATAGCACTGAATTAGCAGTTAATTGCAACATTATCTATCAATAATGATATGAAGCCAACCATTCATGCATGAAAAATAGTTTATTAATTATTTTGCTTCCAATCAATTATTGAACAGTGGAATGGACTAAAATTTTATACACAAGTTGAAGTAGCCATGGAATTTCCGAATTTTCTAAAACCAACAAAAGGGTAGTATGAAAAAGCTTGAAGTTGAGAAAATCTACAACAACGATAACAGCACACACACAAAACAAACACAAAATTTTTGCAGAGGTAGAGGAAAATTGAAGGCATGCCTTGAGTGATGGAGTTGCCGTGATTAGGGATTTGGCTTGAGATGAATCGCCTCCGCAACTGCGACATGATTGCCGGCGTCGCCATGTTACTGCGATTGTTGCTCCGCTCCGATGGCGGTGGAGAATGGTCACAAGCTATTATAAGGTGTTTTGGGCCATGGTGCTTTCTTGCTCCCTAATTTTTGTTTCAGCCCATGGGTTAAAAATAAAATATCGTGTGATGTGATGGATAGCTAGATAAACTTGATTATAAAATATTGACCAAATATAATAAATATTGAACAAATTTTTTTGACGGGAAATATAAAAAACTTGACAGAAAAAAGATTATGTACTTGAAGATTGAATTTAAAATAAATTGGATTATTTTTATAATAGTTTTTTTCATAACTTTTAGCAAAGCGCCACAATAGGGAAATAGACAATGAAAGGTAAACATACCCCCGAGGCCCCGACCCACTCCTATTGTGGCGCTTTGCTAAAAGTTATGAAAAAAGCTATTATAAAGCGCCACAATAGGAGTGGGTCGGGGCCTCGGGGATATGTTTACCTTTTATTGTCTAAGACTCTCCGTTAAGAGCTAAGGTGAGTTTAGAAGCGGTCATGAAAATATAAAACCTAATTATGTTCATGTCGACTTCGGGAAAATTCCATGTACTCCTTATTTTTAAAACTCTTTCTTTGACCTTGTTCCCTTTTACAAATTTTTAAATAAACCAAAGACATTTTCATTCAAATAATTTATGAAAATGGACGTCATTAATAATCTTAAAAGTATAAGTAATTTTAAAATTTAATCATATTTTTAACAAAATATATAAGCTAAGTTTTTGAAGTATAGCTCAATTGGTAAGTAATTGTGGACATATGGATTGAGATTTGGGAATGAAAAAGTCCAGAGATCAACCCTAGACGGTTATAGTTTATCTTGTCGATGTAAAAAAAAAATACAAGCTTATTATTATTATTATTTAACTACTATTATAATTCAAATTATAATTATTGTACAAGACATGTTCACTGTGGATATCAGTATCTCAAAACTCATTACCGTCACTGCTTCTTCGGGTTCGTTTTTCCCTAAACATGATTAAAGCAGGTTTTCTCCATCAAAATATAATTTGGGTTTTGAACTAATTTATTTCCCCTTTTTGTCAACAACTAATTTATTTCCCTCATAGCATCCACAAGAGAGTTATTTGTCTGGATTACTTAATAATATTTTTGTAGATACAAAATGTCATATAACATTTTTTAAGTACATGGACAAAGCCCTAATATGAACATGACTCTATCCAATTCCATTACAACACATATCAATGAATCATTGAATCCTTCAAATTCTAGCCCAAATTCTAAAATACACAATTGGTCGAGCTTCTATGTATTAACAAGATATTGCAGATTTTCATAAGGAAAAAACTATGGTACTTACAATTACATTCACCCTTTTTTATTGTCACTTGGTTCATTTGATTGCGAGACAAACGACACTAGAGAAAACTGAAGAAAAGAAAGAAGACGGGCGGCGGCATATGGTTAGAGGAAGATCAAGGACGTGAAAAACACGAAGAAACATTTAGGTCATCGACCTCTATTCTCAAATAACTATATATATATATATATAGGGTCCCTATATATATATATATATATATATATATTATTTTTGTATTTTAGGGTTCGGTAAATCGTGCATTTCTTTCACAATTAACTCTTGAAGTATGTTAATTTTAATTGTACACGCATATTTTCAATCTCCACATTCGAAGACATCACATGAAAGCATTAGGTTTTTTATATTACTTTTTATTTTTATTTTCTTGATGAAATTTCACTATTTAGTTTTGCCCGATAGTTTTCATTAGAAAAATAGGTTTATTATCCTCTTATGTTGTCTAAAATTATGTTTTTTTAATAATAGTTGTGAACATGTATTAAACTTGAATATTAAAATTTTAAAATTGTACATATGAGACATCGTCCATCCATCATGTGGCATTGTTCAATGAGGTGTAGATCAACATTACCGGTCCGAATTTAATAAGATTGTTTGCTAGTAAATGAGTTAGTTTGGTTTGAGTTATCTAGTTAGCATATAGTTAAAAAAATTATTTCCAAGTATTATTTCTTAGACTTTATTTCTCATATAAAGATCATTCTTCCACTCTTCAACATATCCTAGATGTATCAATACTCAACTTTGTGGATTAGAGAGTACCATGATAGAGCTTTTTCAGTGGGTTTGGTTGATGAGCATGTTATGTTATTATTTGTATTGTTTATGCTATAGCATTGCATAATCTCTCCAATAGGATTCATTCATCTATTTCTCCATATGTGAGTGTCATTTGTAAGTGTCATTTGGCTGACTATAAGTCTTAATGAAATCTTTTTTTCGATATAATATTCTCATATAAAGTTAATTATTTTAACAAATAGTTAGAGTATTTAAAATATACTTTCAGTTCACAAATATTCGACAACTCACTAGAACATTGATAAAAAAAATAATGAAAACCTTAACAAACTCATATTAGCTCTTTGCTGCGACTAAATGAGGCACATACTAATATATGCCTTCGTTTCAATGAAAATCCACGAATTCCTTCTATGTCACTCATTTATATCACACTCTCAAGTCTCAAAGGAAACATGATAATCAGACTTTCATCATGGCAGGATCTGATCTGGGGTCAGCATTCTCCTTTGAGCAGATAGAGCAGCTACAAGAAAACCACATGATGCCACACAACTATTTTCTAGGTTGTTTCCTCCAGTTCCTCACTTCCCAATTACATACAACTACATTGATCTTAGTAAAATGTGATTTGCATGCGCGCGGAGCCGTGGATACAAATTAATGCTGGATAAACAAGATTTTGGTTATAATTTTCCTAGCAGACGCATTTTATTTGGCTGTTTAATGTTTATGCATAATCTCAAGCATTACTTCAGTAAGCACAAAAAAACAATTAAGAAAATGTCACTTTTTTAGTATCAGGATAATCAAGAAACAGAAGAATTGAGTTGCAAACACCAAGTCAAGTTACATTCCCTGACCCTTCCAAAATCTAGGTGCTACCCTAATGCAGGCTGTTTTCCAGCAATATCTTCCAGTGTAAGATTCAGTGTATCAATTGAACCTTTCTTTACATCTTCTCCACGTGCAGCCAGGAAGTCCTCGATGCTTCTGGGTTCACCAAACCATCCAAGGTGATCAGCAATCAAGTGATGATTATTACACCCTCCGCACCTTGCTACCACAACACCTTTCTCATACGATTCACGACAAACTGTTTTAATAGATCTCGTTTCACAAACTTTGCAGGTGAAAATCATAGCAAGGTCATGCCTTGAGGAAGTTTTCAAACTGGAGTTAGCAGAAAACTTTACACCAGACTCAGAGTTCTCATTAGTGCTCATGGATGTAGGAGCATTATCTGGGATCACACTAGGCTTTGAGGAGTCAGCATCTTCACAAACATGTTTGTCTGGATTTGTATCCGTAGAGAAGAACCCCTTTTTATGAAGTCCATATCTGTCTAACATTGTACCGATAGAAGAATGCCAAGAGGATGCTGCCAATAAACAACATAACCTATTAATAAGAAAAACTTCCACACATGGGAAAGAATAGTACAAACATCTCCATTTTTTAATGCACAAGATCCTCTTAGGTGAATGATCAAAAGTGGCTTTAACTTGAAATGAACATTAAGTTAATCAGAATCATAATTTACCTCTAAATGAATAAAGAGGAAGAAATCAGTTTTTTTTTTGTTTATATAAAAACCGCTGCTAAAAGCCTAAAACAAGGGAAACTAGCCCAGCATACACAAAGTACTGCAGAATCAAACATAAATGGAACTACACAAAAGTCAGGTGAAACATCATAGGCAAGGATAAAGCATTCTTAGCAAAGGCATCCGCCACAAAATTAACCTCCCTGCAAATATGCTTCCAAATTCCAATGGATAACTCAACTGAACTCAGCGAAAATGAGGTATTTTAAAAATAACCGGGAGTCGTAACCATCTATCACAGGTAATTTAAAGCATGCTAACTGAACTAGCATTAACCATTCTAAGAGCAGGTTCAACTCAAGCTTACAATATCTAATCTTTCCTGTTAATCTGAAAACACCATTTGCTTCACATTTGAGTAGATGCAAAATTCCAAATATTAAAATATATTTATAAACCCTAAAAGTGTTTTCCCCCCAAAAGCTTCATTGCTTTTAGACTCTTATCAAATTCAGGGTAGTACTGAAAGCACTTGAAGCAAAAAAAAAAAATTCATGGTGGTTAAGAATAACAAGTCTAGATAGCACTGAATTAGCAGTTAATTGCAACATTATCTATCAATAATGATATGAAGCCAACCATTCATGCATGAAAAATAGTTTATTAATTATTTTGCTTCCAATCAATTATTGAACAGTGGAATGGACTAAAATTTTATACACAAGTTGAAGTAGCCATGGAATTTCCGAATTTTCTAAAACCAACAAAAGGGTAGTATGAAAAAGCTTGAAGTTGAGAAAATCTACAACAACGATAACAGCACACACACAAAACAAACACAAAATTTTTGCAGAGGTAGAGGAAAATTGAAGGCATGCCTTGAGTGATGGAGTTGCCGTGATTAGGGATTTGGCTTGAGATGAATCGCCTCCGCAACTGCGACATGATTGCCGGCGTCGCCATGTTACTGCGATTGTTGCTCCGCTCCGATGGCGGTGGAGAATGGTCACAAGCTATTATAAGGTGTTTTGGGCCATGGTGCTTTCTTGCTCCCTAATTTTTGTTTCAGCCCATGGGTTAAAAATAAAATATCGTGTGATGTGATGGATAGCTAGATAAACTTGATTATAAAATATTGACCAAATATAATAAATATTGAACAAATTTTTTTGACGGGAAATATAAAAAACTTGACAGAAAAAAGATTATGTACTTGAAGATTGAATTTAAAATAAATTGGATTATTTTTATAATAGTTTTTTTCATAACTTTTAGCAAAGCGCCACAATAGGGAAATAGACAATGAAAGGTAAACATACCCCCGAGGCCCCGACCCACTCCTATTGTGGCGCTTTGCTAAAAGTTATGAAAAAAGCTATTATAAAGCGCCACAATAGGAGTGGGTCGGGGCCTCGGGGATATGTTTACCTTTTATTGTCTAAGACTCTCCGTTAAGAGCTAAGGTGAGTTTAGAAGCGGTCATGAAAATATAAAACCTAATTATGTTCATGTCGACTTCGGGAAAATTCCATGTACTCCTTATTTTTAAAACTCTTTCTTTGACCTTGTTCCCTTTTACAAATTTTTAAATAAACCAAAGACATTTTCATTCAAATAATTTATGAAAATGGACGTCATTAATAATCTTAAAAGTATAAGTAATTTTAAAATTTAATCATATTTTTAACAAAATATATAAGCTAAGTTTTTGAAGTATAGCTCAATTGGTAAGTAATTGTGGACATATGGATTGAGATTTGGGAATGAAAAAGTCCAGAGATCAACCCTAGACGGTTATAGTTTATCTTGTCGATGTAAAAAAAAAATACAAGCTTATTATTATTATTATTTAACTACTATTATAATTCAAATTATAATTATTGTACAAGACATGTTCACTGTGGATATCAGTATCTCAAAACTCATTACCGTCACTGCTTCTTCGGGTTCGTTTTTCCCTAAACATGATTAAAGCAGGTTTTCTCCATCAAAATATAATTTGGGTTTTGAACTAATTTATTTCCCCTTTTTGTCAACAACTAATTTATTTCCCTCATAGCATCCACAAGAGAGTTATTTGTCTGGATTACTTAATAATATTTTTGTAGATACAAAATGTCATATAACATTTTTTAAGTACATGGACAAAGCCCTAATATGAACATGACTCTATCCAATTCCATTACAACACATATCAATGAATCATTGAATCCTTCAAATTCTAGCCCAAATTCTAAAATACACAATTGGTCGAGCTTCTATGTATTAACAAGATATTGCAGATTTTCATAAGGAAAAAACTATGGTACTTACAATTACATTCACCCTTTTTTATTGTCAAATAAAAATAATAAATGATAAGGATTTTAACTGGGTTAAAAAAAATTCTGACCCACGAACTATCACCGTGGGGCCAACGAGACCGAAAAGTCAATGTTAGTTCCCATCTTCTCTGCCCATTTCTTTGACTCCAAATACAACTTTGATACCTCATTCGAGACCCGACCCATATCCGGTCTCTCATTCGGATCCTCCTCCACACACCCCAACCCGACCCGAATCATCTTCTCCGCCACCTCCACCGGAAACGAATCCCTCAGCCTCTTATCCACCCACAACCTCACACCACCACCGTGCTCCTCCACCGCCTCCCTCGCCGTCTCCACCACACACACCTTCCGGTACCCTCCGTCACCACCAAACTCAAACCTCACCGCCTCCTCCCCGCTCAGCAGCTCCAGAACCACCACGCCGAAAGCATACACGTCGGTCTTCATCGTCGCCACGCCGCTAGCCTGAAACTCCGGCGCCATGTACCCCGTCGTCCCCTCCAGCCTCACATTCCTGCTACCGGATCTCCTCAGTTCGGAAGACGGTTCTCCGGTAACAACCTCGCCGCAAAGCTCCGACGTACCGAAATGGCAGATCCTCGCGGCGAGACTCTCCTCGGCGACGACGATGCTTGAGCTTTTGATATGGTTGTGAACAAAACCCGAACCCGAACCGGAGAAATTGTGGACGTAGTCGAGGCCGTGAGCGAGATCGGAAGCGATCTGCATCCTCGACGTCCATGTAGAGAGGCTGGTGAAGCTAGGATTGTTCCGGTTGCGGAGGCAATCGGCGAGGCTGGCTCCGGGGGTGAACTCGTAGACGAGGTAGATGTAGCTGCCGGAGATTGAAGCTCCGAGGAGCTTCACGAGGCTGCTGTGGTGGCTCCGGCAGATGATTGCGAGGCGGTGGGGGAGATCCGGGAGGTCGATTTGACGGCGTAGCTTGCGCTGGAAGATAACAACGTCGCGGGATCGTAGCGAGCAGCGCCAGGAGGAGGGGGAGAGGCGGTTGCCGGAGAAATTCACAGTGGCGGCGGTGATTTCAGAGAAGTGGTAGATGTGGGGATTCTCCGGGAGGGAGTGTTTGAGGCTTGTGAGAGAGGTGTGGCTTGAGATGGAAGATGAATTGGACCATTCCTTATCGCCATAGATGTAGCTTCTGGATTCTGTGATGGGGACATCGCTGGTGGTTGACGATGAAGGTGTCGAGGTTCGTGATCGTTGAGGTTGGCGGTTTCTGTTTCGGATACTGGGTGGTACCACGATGGTGCTTCTTTTGGACTTGCACATTGAAGTGAAGTGAGAGCTTCCTGGTAGCTTCATTACATTACTATAATAATTTAGTTGTGAAGAATCATGGGGTCTTTTCAATTGTTGTCGTCATTGATCTTGTGTTCTGTAATGGCGTCTAAAATGGGGTCAAATATAATATTCAACATTTTCCATTCTTCTGTTTTCAAAGACAATGGATTGGTACAGATGAAACTCATACCACCTTAGGGGTTCACAATTTAGGATTAGGGTTCGCAGTTCCCACACGACTAGACGACTCGCATGAATTAGAGAGGCCGGACTTGAGAGGCGAGTACGTAGAGTGTAGAGAAGAGAAATAGTTAAAAGTGAAATGAGGCTCTGAAATGATTCTAAAGCAGTTTTCACATGTAACTATAGGACTAGATTACAACATTTGAGATAAAAGTTGAAAGAATTTCCAAACTAGTCTATGAAAAACAAGAGTTAGGTTGTGCTGCATGTGCGATGAACTCAACTGTTAAGAGTATTTAACAACTGAATTTACTAGCCAAGAGGAATTCATAGAAAGTACATACAATCATTTCTGAGAGCACATGCCTTGTTTCATACCCTCAGCTTTCTTGTTCCCCTTAAAAACAAATGAAGTTAATGCAGAGTAATATACAGTCACAATGAACAACTAGCTATCCTGAGAGATCAAGGACCTATCAACTGCGTCAAAGAACCATTAAGTACAGGCAATCAACAAAGAAAGCTAGCAGAGATAATCACATGACCAAGCAACATGATGTAAATCCCTCTAATGGAGAGTTTTCTCTCCTGAAGAGGCTATTGCAAGATCTCCTGTCTAAGAATCTCAAAAGATCAAAACTCAATGATAGTTACCAACTCTAGCTGCTTTAGAATAAATTGGATTTTGAGCACCTACAATACAGCCATTATACCCTAACTTTACAGCTATCAAGAATGCTTAAGTCAGACATGACTCTATGCCTCACTTCTTCCAAGTCTAACTGCATATGTGCACGCTACACGACGGGGAAAATACAAGTCTGAAATGAATATTATATCTCAAGCAGGAGATTTCACATAGTGCCCTGTTTTCCGTCTGTGCCTGCTGAAATCTGATACATACCTGAATGAAAGGCCACATCCCTCTACCTTGCATTGGTAAGGCTTCTCGCCTGTATGCAGCCGTAAATGCTCTATCCTTGCCCATGCCCACTTGAATGACATGGAACAACCTTTCCACGGGCACTTAAGGGGCCTCTTATCTTCATGAACACGCTGGTGAATTATAGCATATCTGTGGGAACTGAACTTCTTACCACACCCTTTATGTGGGCAGAGGTTACGTTTGTGCAACTGTAACTCGGCCTTGGTCATGAAACTCATATGGCAGCCATCAAGGTCACACTTGTGGGGCTTCGTAACAACATCTTTTTTATTCTCATGAGGAACCGAAACTTCAGAATGTCTCCGTGCCCTTTTAGCTACCGGATTTTCTTTGTCACTTTGGCTAATGTTGACCCCACTTTTTTCTGTGGCAATCTTTCCAGCTCTTCTTGGCCTCAGCCCCTCACATGGACCTCTAATAAAGTTGTGGCAATCAAGTTGGTTCTTTGTTGTCTCTTCCACTTTCATTCTTCTTTTCTTTACAGCATTTGATCTGGGAACTGCTGTATTCAACTCACAGCTTTCCAGCTCCCTATTTTCCTGTGACAAGTGATCCTCGCTTCCGTTTCTGTTTTCTCCACCACACACCATTTTCTCAATTTGAGAACATTCCTGGATTGATACAGAAGAGTCCTTCAACGCTGTCTGAGCACCAGGGCAAAGTTCCACATCACTACAATTAACTGGCTGGATTTCCATCTCATTTTCTCTATCTGAAGTAAAATGAGTACATGAGTCCTTTTCGGGACAGGTTTCAACTGAAACTTCAGAACATCCTATTTCTGATAGAGTTTCACTTCTATTATCACCTTTTGCAACATAACCAGAAGTGGATTCCTCATTAATTCTGTTCTTATTTTGGATCTGACACTGCTCGACATCCAATATTACTGTATCATGCAAGTCTTCAGCTGCATAAAGCTCTATTGGAACTTCACCAACTTCTCCATTTGGTTTATCATCACTTGGAGGTTCCTCGCCCCTTTCACTCTTAGAATTTATTTCTTCCTCAGTTGTCTCCTCTACGGGCATAGCATTGCTAATTCTTTCTGCAGAATTATTATTATATGGACTTTCCGAACTTCCGTCCCTAGAGGCAACAGTAGGTTGGTTTACCAATGAATCAGCTGATGGAAAAGTTTCCTTCTTGTTGCTTTTGCACGAAGACTGATATTCTTGATGCCCTTTATCATCCAAATCTAAGCTATTACCTATGCTATCAATGATTATAGCTTCTGCATTTTGATTCTTTCCAAACATGTCAACATTTCTGTCTGTTGCATTTGAAAGTGAGCTAGAACATTTCTTGTCTGGAGACTCCGGACAGTCCAGGCTCACCTTGCCACATATTTCTGAGACATTGGTGTTGTGATGCATCTTATAACGACTGGGTGTTAAATCATTTTCTCCATCTATATTTAACTTCTGTATGATTTTATTCCCAATCACTGCCCCAACTTTTTCCGTCATCAAAATATCATCAGGAAAGGAATTTGAAAGTGGTGGCGTAGCTGTGCCTGTGTGCAATCTCATAGTAGTGGGCACTTCAGCAATCTGGATTTCTGTATGTGTTGGAGTCATTGCAGTAGAAGCAGAGACACATGACAATACACAATCACTCCTGAAATTCTCCGTATTAAACCCATCTTTCAAAACACAATTGGAATGATCCCCACTCAAGACAGCTGACTCATTTTTAGACTTCTCTTGGAATTCATGGACCATACTTGCAACAGACAAACAACTTTGCTTTGACTTGAACCTCCTTCTTGAATATTGAATTAGCTTCTTTTTAGTGGTGGAGCCATCTACTCTTCCCTCCAATGGATCATCCTTCTTTCTCTGACTTCTGTCATAAGGTTTAGTTTGAGCTAAGCGATTTGACCTCTTGGACCGAGTTCTCTGTGACTGCCAATTTAAAGACGAAATTTCTGAACCAGGACGTTTATCAGAGAACAGCGTCCCTGATGCTAGTGTCCAAGGAACTTGTTTGGATGGAGTGTTGTTTTTTACGTTGACACAATACCTGAGGTTAATGCCTAGTTTAGATGTCCAGTCTTCACATTCATTATGTTCTTCATTATCAATTGCTAGATCTATCAGAGCCAAATTTTCTGGGGATGCAATATCTAATGAAACCTCATTATAATCAAAAACCCCATGTATCTCTTCTGCAACTGCCCTGGAATGTGCCTTTATTTTTTGATGGTCTACAAAAATGTAAAAAATGAGTTAGAACCTACAACTTGCATATCAAAATCTGATCACAAAATTATGCAGGCCAGATTGCAACACGTTACATATATGGATTCCATCTCTATTAAACACTGTTGAAATTATAAGGTTTAGGTAGGGAAAGAAGGGATGGACAATTTTGAGAACGAATAATAGTGATTCAATGCAGGGTTTTAAATTGCCGTCCACAACCATAATTGCAGCCGCAACAAAAAGAGTTTTGGAGTACCCAAAATAGCATTGCAACCGCAATTGCAGCCACATCAACCCACATTTGTCCACAATTCCGCAATGCGACCGCAACCGCGACTACAATTTAAAACCCTGATTTCATATTCTTAATTAAAAAGGAAATAAATCATAAAATATATAAGACAACTTCAAAGAGATCATCTAAGACCAAGATACTTTAAGATAGTCTGAGGTTCAATAATGATATTATAATATATTTTCTAGATATACTAACAATTCATTCTGAAACATTGGTCACATTGTTATATAAAAGAAAGAGCTCCAGGCCTTCCTAAGGAAATTGTAGTTGGAAGGTGCAGATAACAGGAAGTCATACATCACTAGCAATGTGGTATTTCATTTTACCAAACTTCAACAGAATGATAACTGAAACAGATTCGTGATCTGTAAACAAACCTGAATGGCAAATTAAAAGCACATTGGCTCCACCTTTGCACTGCAACATCTCCACTATCTGAACAGCATGCTCCAGGCAGAAAATCCGTGGTCTCAAAAATTTACTGGAGGTGTCCCAACATTTATTGAACTTGTTTAATGATTGATGTGTCGAATCCTTTGCAGAAGAAAGTCCAGAAACAGAAAAATCCCCTGAAGAGCAGCACATATCATTTCAGTACTTAACACACATTTATATCAGATGTTCTTTTTGGAAAGTTTTGGTCTTATGTCAGCTTCCATAATATCATAAATATACAATGGAAAAATGCAAATAAACTTTTTACATAATTGATATAATTAATTTTCATTTCTTCTCCCAATCATGAGAAAAAGGGTAAACAAAATTTTCAGTAAACACAACAGAGGATAGATGGCTCGGGGGGATTATATGAGCAAGAATATAATAGCTATATATACTAGGGATGACAACCAAACCTAACGGGCATTCGTAAAAAATTACCAACACTAGTTAAAGGATATCACCCATCAAATGGGTTGGGGTCCAAATTTGGGTATTACCCGGAAAATTGTGTAGGTACAGTACGGGTACGGACAATATTACCCCCACATAGCATATGTAGTATGTTTTATAATTAAGATTTGTAAGATTAAAAAATTTGTAAGATTAACATGGAGGCTGCTGACAAGTTCAAATTAACCACAATGCAAAGTTTGCATAAATGAAAACCTAAGATGAAAATGGGATATAAAAAATAAAACCAAATTATAGGACAAAGTATAAAGGCACTACTTGAGACTGAGCTGTGCAGGGAGGCAGTCGACTTCAGAGATGAATCTTGAACTAGATGATGATTATCTTGAATAAGTTCCATTATGGCTTTCTCAGTTGGTTGTATGATAGCCATAAATGGAAACCCAAGGATTCCGCAGCCCACACAAACCAATGGTCCTGAATCAGTTTGGAAGTGACATGGAAGATCGTCACAACCAAAATATGAGTCCGTCAGATTCTCCATATACAAACTCATCTCGTTAAGCAGATAATGACTATTCTTATCAGCTGAACTAATGTATGATGTGTCTGCCATACAGGTTCCAGTGGTGGAAGCTATAGCAGGCAACTGACAGTCTTTGCTGGAATGTGGTAATAGATCAGCATTCCATAAAACAACTTGTTTAGTTGCTTCCTTTCCAAGAAGAATGGATAGTAGCTTGTTTTCCTGCACCATATCTTCTATAAAAGCCTGTTTTACTAAAAGCTCTCTTTCTTCTTTTTGACGGTCTCTTAGACGGGAACTCCGCACACCAGGTAATAGTGTTCTTGGCACTCTATCAAACCAAACAGATCACCAGGAGAAATAAAACATAATTAGTTACCCACTTGATACTTCTTAAATAAAAGCAAAATGCATGTTGCAAAGCCTCAGAATATAAGAACAATATTTGTGATAGAAAACCAGGAAATGTAGACAGATCTATACAATCCAAAAGCTAACAGAGATAATTTACTTCAAGATAGTGCTGACAAAATATATCATACATTAATATAAAATATATTTCATAACTGACTTATATTAGTGTTTAACATAATCTGAAAAGGACCCAAACATAACTAATTCAGCTTAAAAGACAACTTGGAAGAGCTGGTTTCACAACTAGTCTTGCCTGCCTACCGACTAGCCCATCCATGTTATTAAGCTTAATTGACGCAGTAATTAACTAAGTCACCAATCGCAAAAGTTTAAAACTGACTGACCAAATAATTGAAAAGAAGAAAGAGGCAGGCATTCATAGCTATGATAATATAGCCTCCAGTAAAATCCACGCATACAAGCAGTGGTGGAAGATTATTAGCTCACCTTGAAATAAAAGACATGGTCAGCAAGTAAAGCAGTTGCTGATGGGAAAGCATGGGAAGATGATTCATCGTAGCTCTACGCACAGCAGCTTCCTTAGCTACTCTAAGCCATTGTGGAGTCCCAAAGTTAGCAGCTTCCCCGCAGTTAAAACCTTGAATTCACCATATTGTATACAGAAAATAATTATGTTTAAGATTGAAGGGTGATAAACCTCAAGAGACAGTACAAATGAGATAAAACAAAAATAGAGAGCTTTTAAGAAACCAAGGGGAGACTCTTTAAAACTACCAATGCTATGATTCAGATTTAAAACTACCACGATTTTTCCCAAATGGTTTCTCATGAAAATTCCAAGCGAAGAACAAAAAATAAGTTGAAAAAGAAGTGACAAAAACAAATCTACCAGAAAATTACAAATAGAAACAAACAGAAACAAAGACAAAAAGAAGTTTTGACTTTGAATGGTGTTAATTATGAATGTGGAACTTAAAAATAGAAACAAAACATGCAAACTAACTTTGTGAAAGTACATTGTGCAGTTTTTCAATATCCTTTTTAATCTTCCTTTGCAGATAACTTGCACCAGTTCTTGAAGTTAATCTCATCATATATACAACGAGTCAACGACAACAACAACCAAGTCCCACTAGACGGGCCAGCTAAATGGATCGTGTGCCGCCTTAATGCCTTTGCTTGAATGAAATTCAAAGAATATCCATTTACCTCTAAATGACTTCGAGCGGTTCGGCTTATAGTTGACCTCGGTCTCCCTCTACCTTTAACTATTTACCTCTAACTATTTGACTATCTACTATACTCTTCAGTGCTTCTCTTTTACCTATGACTTTCGGATTTCATGGTAGTTGGGGTGCAACTTTGATCCACCTATATTAAAAACTTTATGAACGTAACTCTTTCATCTTCCCCTGATATCTTATTCCATGACTAATAAGTTTCCCCCATCATCCTAAATGCATTTTACAAAGTTTAGGTTGAACCTCCATGGCAATGTCATCACTCATCACGAAAATTTACATGTTATAATAACAACAACCAAGCTTTCTTATATGACAAGATAGATTAGGCAAAATTGAACAGTCAGCACCATTGAGCTCTATCAAGAACAAATTTTCAGAAAACCATTTAGAGCAAGTGCTTTGTAATGATATCTCCAAATGGTTTAGGAATTCCTAAAGCCCCTTTTAAATGAACAATCATCCATTTGATCCGCTAATCTCCTAGAGACTTTATCTTCCACTCACATGACCAAACCACCTTTTGTGAGTCTGCATCATCTTCTCCCCAATAATTGCTACCCAAACTTTGTCTCAAATATATTCATTCTAATCTTTTATTGTATATCAACTCATCTGGTTCAACATTCTTATCTCAACTACACTTACCTTTTGCTCTTGATCCACTTCATAGCCCAAAATTCTCTACCATGGAGTATCATTGGTCTGATTGATAGTTGACAGAGATTTAAAGCTTGATAGGCACTTCGTGATCTCAAACTATGCCTGAAGCATTTCACTATTCAACCAGCCAGAGCGTATAAAAATTACCAGCAAATTCTAATTTTAAATATTCGTATTCAGAATTTGAAGGGCAATTGGCCAGAAACAATTCCAACGCATTAGAGGAAACATTGTCATGCTATTCTACTAGTCACACATCACAGAGAATATACTGATATTCCAAAACGAAAGCAACAAAACATTTTATGAACAACAGCAAGCTGTAGTCTTCAAATGCATGCATTTTCTTCAGGTGCCATATATCAAACAGCTCTATAGAGCACATATAGTAGAAAAGCCTTTATGATCAATCCATCATTTACAGACTAAACCTATAATACCAGTATTCTGTAAAATATCATCAATGTACATGAACTTCAAAAGCAATTACCATGGCTGAATCCTACATGATAAGCTCTTGGAAAAGTCACAACAAATTCACCAGGATTCTGTATTAACCTAGATTGAAAAACCAGCACAGACATAAGTATAAGTACAACAAAGAGAATTGGAGATATAGCAGAAAAACCTAATTTCCAAGTATAGAACTTAAATAATCCTAATTTCCAAGTATATATAATTGAACATTATAAGTGATTCGTGAATAGAATATGAAATATGTCAAGAAACTGACCTGCAACAAGGAATCCCAGATGCAATCACTACCTCAGGAGATAAAAGAGTAGTTTTCTCACCCAAAAGTTTTAAAGCAGCTGGCAAAAAAAGAAATTGTATTGGGTTACAAAAGCACAGTAGAAGCTATAGTATTCAAGTACATTAAAGAATCGAGTCTTGTTATAATTTTTACCTTCCATTTGCATGAAAAAACTTATAGAAGCATTTTAGTAAGAGAATCTGATGAAATTATTTTGTGTCTTCAACCTTACAGGTGCCAAATTTAATATAAAGTGGTAGAAACAGATAATCAAGGAATTCACATACCTAAGTGATCAATATTACCACCATAACCCTCTGACCGGATGGCTTCCTCAAAAGCAAAGGCATAATCTCCAGGAACAGCATACCAAGTCTTTGATGAACCAGTGTGAAGAAAATTCAAGCTGTGAAGCTCATGATCCTCAACATGCCAGGCAAACCAACTAAACAGCATGCCAATGTATATCATGGGTGAGGTAACACCAGGAATATCATCTGGCATGAAGCGAGTTAGTGAGCCAGATGAGCGTGCAATAACTTGCAAATTCCAAGGACTGTTTGAAAGCTTCCAGCCAGCAGTGCCTTGCATATCATCACTGGCACCTGAAATCTTTTCCTTCGATGATTGTGAAGCTTCATTTGATAAGGATGTTGACACGGCCATAGGTGATTTTGACCTCAGTAAGCATATGTCTGCTTGACTTTCAGCAGAATCACCCTTAGTCTCATCATTTCGGGCATCAATTACGCTATTCGTTTTATTTTCTTTACAATCAGTACTGTCTAGTCTACTATTATAATAAGCCCTTTTTCTCCGCCTTCTATGACTAATATAATGTTGACCCTTGGATTCTCCAAAAGCAGAGCCAGGCACATCATTGGCATACTCCACATATATAGGCTTCTCCAAAGCCGCCTTCCAAAACATAGCTTCTATAACCAGTGGGGAAACATCCTTCGCCGTACCAAGAACGCTTCTCGCAAAAGCCTTCGATTTGGACTCGAATTGTTCCAATGTATAAACCTCCCCACTTTGCCATACTTGTCTCTTAACACTCGCCGGCGGTGGAGGATTCTGAACTGCCCCTTTGGTTTTCCTCACACTCTTCCCCAATTCTTGATGCCTAGTAGTAAACACAGCGCGCGCCGCCCCATCACTACCACTATCCCCAGAACCCCCCGTTTTCAAAGAATGACTAACCCCTAAGGAACTATCATCTGAACCCCATTCAGGGCACTTCAACAGGGACCTATTCAAATTAGAGAAAACATACTTCTTTGAAGGCTTTGGCAATGGTGGGATAATCTTACAAATCCCAAATTTGCTAGCTTGTTTCTCAATCTTTGAAATATAAGCAATTGGGTCAGCGAATTCAGTATCAGTAGGGCGAAATTCAGGTGCTAGAGGCAACCCTTCAAGCCAATTGGGGATTTCAACATTACCCATTACATGAAAACCAACAAAGGGAAAAACTTGAAGATTGAAAACAACAATGCAAGGTGTATCAGGAGGCTAATTCAACTCAATCATGCACAGAACCGCTCTCTGTTGAAATTCTCATGAAACCCTAAATTGCGAATTGGGTGAAATTTTGCGTACCTTTGAAGCAATTGAGAAGTGTTTAAGCAAAAGAGTGACATGCATGAGTGAAATTGAGTTGCAGAAGGTGTGAGAGCAAGTTACTGTGCATGATTTGGCCCCCAAAGTTCAAACACAGAGGAGAGAAAAAGATAGAGAGAGAGAGAGGTGGATTTTGTCTACGTTGTGAGTGACATTTTCCATTTGTTCAAGTTAGTCTTCTCTTATTTCACAAAAAAAATATAAAAGTTTTAACCAAATTACATTAATAATTAATAGATAAAATAAAATATGTATTTAAATTTTTAACACCAAATATTTTTAATATATAATCATCCTTATAATTATTTCAAAATAATAAATATTCTTTTATTCTTTACCATTAAGAGAATTTCTCATATAGTATTCAGTAGCACCTTTGGTCAATGGAATGGTGGTTTCTATGGTTTCTTGGAGGATACTAACATCTTGCACCTAGAACTCCTTGCTGTGTATCATGGTTTGCGTTTGGCCTGGGAGCGTGGGGCTCGAAGGGTGGAGTGTCAATCGGATTCCTTGGATGTTGTTACCCTTGTGCACTCGATTCCTTGCTCTACACATGTCTATGCATCCCTTGTGTGGGATATAAAGGATTTATTGGGTCGTTATTGGCGTGTAGAGCTTTATCATACTCTTAGAGAAGGGAATGCGTGTGCGGATTTTCTGGCTAAGTTTGGTGCACATCAAAGCCATGATTTGGTGACCATCGATCACCCTCCTCTGGAGCTGAGTTTGCTTTTGGTGGCGGATGCCATGGGTGTCGCCTCTGTGAGGCCTTAGTTTTTCTTTTCTTTTATGCACTGTACCAAAAAAAAGTTTTCTTTTCTTTTGACCAAAATCATTATGAGTATTTGTATTTGAATGAATTAATAGTAAATAAAATATAATTAATATACTTCTTATCCTACTCATTATGATTATTATTTATTCAAAAAAATTATTCAAAAATTTCCACCTTCAAATGAATCCCCTCTACCTAGAAAATAATTATGTTAACCCATGTTTTTTTTTTAATAAATCAAACCATATTTCCATTAGGATTTTTTTTGAACGTATATTTCTATTAGGGTGAATGTGTATTATAATCGGGTTGCAAATATGTAAATTTATTATGGTTTCTGAAACTTCTTAATCTCTAAGGTCATGTTTTTGAGTTTAAGATTTCACTTATTATGGCTATAATCAAATAATTATCTCATTTTTTATCTCATTAATAAGATTGTGTCGTGTCAATTAAAAATTATTTGTTAAAGTTATAAAGGCAAAATCTATATAATTCTTGACATGACACGATCTTAATGATTGATATAAAAGAATAAGACATCATTTGAAAATAGAATCTCAATTATACTTTCTTATATAACTTTTAGTGTTGCAAAAAAGTGATGTGTGTTTTATAGTTGTAGTGATTTAATGACATGGATCAACATTGTATATGTATATTATAGAAACTTATAGGACAAAATTCAATTAATCACTCTGTTACTCTTCAAATGTGGTGGTTATGCATGTGGTTACTGTGTCTAGCAGTTGTTCCTCCATCAACCATGTAGTGAGTTTTGTCAGTGGTACCTGCGAACACACTCTGACATCCAAGTTACTCAATGTATATGATACATGGAAATAAAATTACATAGATGTGGCTGCATTTGTTTGGTTTGTCTTCCTTTGATATATGAGAAGAGTTTGGGCGCCCTAGAGGTTAAGTCAACACAGTTGTAGTCTCACGTGTAGTGTGGGTTTCGGTCACCCCGGTCAAATGTACTATGTTCAGCTGATTGAACGATAGGTGCAAGAAGTCTCTTGCTTTGCTTTTCCCTCAAGGGCGATGTTTGGTTCTAGGCAAAAGAGTCGTTGACCTTGGGAAATTCGAATGGGAAAGACATTAGGGGTGGTTAAACCATTTTTGTGGTTCAAGTAACAACCTTGTGTAGGCTGAAGAATGTTTATCTACAAAGTCGGTCATGGATACTGGCATACTGCCCCAACTTACTAGGGCGTGTAATGAAGCGTCATGTAGACTACAAAGGGGCATCGAATCATGAATACTTTGTTGTTGATACTTGGTCCTGGTCCGATCAAGCGTCATGACGGATGACCCTCAATGGATGTGCTTGGATTTAATTTCGAACACGTTCCAATGTTGATGGACACATGTCATTAGGTGCTAGCTGACCATGTTTAAGCGCACCATGGACATTCTTGTTGAACGAGGAAGAACCTTTCTCAAAACAAGAGTCCACTTGCTATGACCTTTAAGAGGAGTGATGGTCGAGATAAATGGATCAAGAGCATCTCTGTTTTCTAGACAAAAAGAAATTACACCCTATGTTTTAAGATGATTGTTGTTTTAGCCACTTTTCAATTTTTCCAAAAAATTTATTATTTTAGAAAATCAATGTATTTGTTTTCAATTTTTTTTTCATCTCTATCTTCATTTAATAATTTTTTTTACTTATCATTTTTCATATTAATCAACCACAACTCTTCTCTATCAACTATATCCTTGTCAATCCAAGGTAAAATTAAATAGTTGCACATGTTATTAGTAAAATTAAATATATAGAAGTGTTTTAGGAACATTGAATTATTAATAATTGTCATCTTACTCTTTGTGTTACAATCTTAAATAACAATTTTTCTAATAAACGGAGGAAGTACATTTGTTTCTTATACATAAAGCTGTAAGGAAATCTTCAACGTATATGCTCAAATTGCTAAAAGGATAATATAAAAGAATGTTGGCCGTGACCTGGAAGACCCTTCTGAAAACTGCCAGTTAACTTATCATATTCCATGTGAAAAAGACTTCTTAACCTCCAACATGAAAAAGACTTCCTAGACAATAATAGTGGCATAAAACCAACGGATGTTTTGCGAAACTGTTGGCTCTAAAAGAATATAATGTGTCACGTTGGGGATCTCTTGTTCATGATATTCAGGAAACAACAATCTGTTGGCTATTTTATTTGGATTTGTGTTCACAAAAAGATATAGACATGCATTCATGCATTGAACTCAATCCCCATGATTTCTGCATGTGTGAATCTGCATCAAACTAATCTGTCATCAATCTTAAAGACAACAATATAGTATATCTAACAATGCAACAACTATAATAATCCCTATACAGAGGAGAGTATTGATTTCCATTTACATTGATGAAAATAGAAAAACACACATTTCAACGTATCAACAGAAAATTTAACTTATACCACGTTAATTGAAACGTGAATTGGTGTTGGGTTCGATGAAAATACAAACATACACTAATCATGCATCCAGTTAGTACAATGTTACTTGATTTGAAAAGATTATCATAAAATTTAAAAACAAGATAAAATATGCATAACAATAGTGAGTGGCATCTACTTCTTAGGCATCTATGTAAAAAATATTTATATTCAACTAATCATATTCATTGTTGATATTAAAGAAAAACTTCAATACTAAAATGAAGTAATTAAAAGCATTTTCCTACATTGTAAGGCGATCAAGGAGAGAACTATTAGGATTAAAACCTTCTTGTTATTATGCCGTCACAATTAAAATTTAACATGTATGTTTGTAAGGGTTTCACAATTGTTTTTTTAATTGAAATGTTAATATTTCATTGGTAGAGAGATTTGAAACACCACATTTATTCTCACCCCAGTGTCCTTCCAAAATAGAAATCACAACTTGTACATTCGTATCAATTATTCCTCCTACTCTTGCTTCTTCCAACTACTTAATTTATCCCTCATGTGTGCCTTTTTCCTGTCACTCCCAACGTGTGGGGTACTTCCCTGCATAAACCACTTTATCAACCATATATACCATGGTCCTCTTTCGTACACCTATAACAGTATTTTTTTTTTGGCTAAAATTTTTATTGGCTTTCTATAATTATTAGGCACCCTTTTTGTTTTAACCTTCATATATATAAGAACTATATACACTCCTCTTCTCATACTTGCCTACATCACCATATACCTCACTTCTACTTCCACTTCCCAACTTTTCACACTCAATTTTGTGTCACTTTCTATTCTAGATTATGAAGTTCAAGCTTCTCAAAAGTAACTCAAGGGAGCTTTCTAAATTCAGAAAGGTCAGAGCTAATAATGTTCACAAATGTGCAATTCTGGAACATGTTTGCAAATGGGTTTCATCATCACTCTGTTTCTCTCCAGAGAAGTCACACTCATATGTGCCCAAAGATGTCCCAAAAGGCCACCTTGTTGTCTATGTTGGTGAGGATTGCAAGAGATTTGTCATCAAGGTGGGTACACTCCATCATCCACTCTTCAAGGCTCTGCTGGAACATGCAGAGGATGTGTTTGGATTCACCAATGATTCTAAACTCCGCATTCCTTGCAATGAGAGCATTTTCCTTGACATTCTTCATTGTGCCGGTGACCTTTTCCAAGATCAGAGGCTCTTAATATGCTAGCTAGCAATTTTTACATTCTGAGCTAATTTTCTACCATCATTTTCTACATACACTTTTTGTGGCCATTAACGGCCGCTAAGTTTTATGACAATTAAAATTGTCACTAATGTTATGTTTTTGTATGTTCATAAAAAAAGTGTATGAACACTTATAAGTCCTTTTCAATTCAATATATTTTGTTCATCTAGCATAGCTGAAAAAGAAACTATTTAATTATAAGGTAGCTAGATTTGATAATTGGCAAACGCTTATTTAATTTCTAGTTTATCTTTTGTATAAATATAATATCTCTAATTTTCTTGAGGGAGTTTATGAATTAAATTAAAGTAGCAATTTAGATATTAACAGTTGATTGGTTCAAGTAGAATATATTTAATTTTTTGAAGTCTAAAGTAATGTTTCACGTTCAAGTTTTATGTATCACAAATATATCCAATCATTAATATGTCAATGATAATTCTTTTAAAATTATTCAACTAACCCATAATATTAATTAGTAATTTATCATTGTTTTAAAAAAATTTATATGAATAAAAACTAGTAATTTCTTTGCTTTTCTATTCAATACCCAAAATTTTCAATTAATTAACATTAAAAAAAATGGAATATTGCAAATCATCATCAATTATATTTTTGAAAATTCCCTTTTTGTTTTTTAAAAAATGTTTAAAACATTTATATTTAAATAATTTTTATGTTTTATAACAATACTCACACAAAACTTGCAAACTCTTAATTGAAAATATATATCATCTTCCAATAATTCACCATTTGGATTTTTGTCTAGATAATTTTGTTCTCGATGTTATATTAAGTTTATTGATAATTCCTTCTAAAACTTGTTTTATTATTTGATTTTTGACAGCATGGCCACGTGAACATATACTCAAATTAAATAAACATTTGCATGAACATGACAAAAAGAGATAGAGACAATGGCTATGTCTAATAAAACACAATAACCCACTGCCCATGCTCCATGTCAGGTAACACACACCAAACTTAAATGGTTGCCTAATACAAAAATGGACATGCAAATAATCAACTATGGTGGCTGCTGGCGGAGTAGTTTTAGGTGTGTTTGTGAGATATTTTTAGGGGAGGGGAGAGTAAGTATTAAATTTGTCTAGACCTCATAATTTGGGGAACTCCACGAAATTACTAGATGGGAGTTTTGAAGGGTTTTCAAAAGTTCTTCAAACCTTCCCACCCTTTTTAAAATGTCTGAAACAAAGCCTCTATTTCCTTCCCCCTCCAAATAGGGGTGTACAAGACCCGCCGCTGGTCCATTTACATGGCATGGCCCCCCACACGTCATTGGGTTTCTCTAGGTCTAGATATGAGTTCAAGTTTAAAAAATAGGTCCGATTAATATTTAGGGTCGAGCGAAAGACAAACATAACTTGTGTCATGAACACCCCTAGTTACCCACTAGTTTCAAAAATGATTTTGCATGTGCACGAACTATGCACATAGGGTTAGAACTTTCTAAATTAATATCAATAGAGATTTTTAGCTTCATGTCATAATAGCTGCAAGCCTCTAACAGCTTCGTATATATCTACGATTAAATATTATAATAGAATTTCATCTTATTCTATAGTTAAATAGTAATCTTGTTACATGTAAAATTTAAGGCAAATGCTACCATACCACAATTGTATCATACCTGAGTGATGTGGACCAATAGGAGTTGTTTTGACCGTAAACTTTGACTTCTTTATTTTTCTTTTTAAAAAATAACGAAAAACAAAAAAAATATTTGTATTAATTATGTTATGGTCCTAACATTTTTGTAATTTTGTTAAGTGGTAACCCAATTTCATGAAACTTCTTTTTTGTGCGTTTTAGGGTTTCACATTCAGGAAAAGAGATTAAACTTCATCTTAACCCAGAAATTCATCCTTCATCATCATCTTCTTCATTAACATCTCCCTTACTAAAGTCAAAACCCCATTTAACCATCCATAATCCAGATCTGAAAAAAAGAAAGATAAAAAACATGAACACCAAAACCCAAAACAAGAAGTGATGGCGGCACCGGAATTAGAGAGGGCGAGTGACGGCGGCGCTGAACTAGGAAGGGGAAGTGATAGTGATGGCGGCTCTGGACTCGGAGAAGAGGCTGATCTACAACCCAAGATCTGCGTTTTAGGGTTTTCTGGGAAAGAGGAGGTAGTGATGGCGATTTCAGATCTGCAACCCCATATCTGCCACTTCTTCTTCTTCTACCCCAGATATGCAGTGAACCCACTTTTTCCCCCAAATCAGAACTGAGAAGAAAAGAGGCTAAGAAAGGGAGATGTTGGAGGAAAGGAAGAACATGAAGAACAAAAAATTTGCTTCTGAAACCCCAAATCTGTATGTTGTTTTTGGTTCTGAAGAACTGAGTTTTATTTTACAAAATTGATGATTTTAAATGGACAAATTTAGGGAAGAACAAGTCACTGTAACAGAGATAGATATGACTTGTGAAATAGTAGGAGAATGGAAATGAAATTGCAGATTACCAGGATGTGGATTTGCTGAAGACGGAAAGATTTTTGGAGAAGGGAAATGAAATAGTAGGATTCTCAATTAGTACATTAGTTGAGGACTAATTAGTAAATAATAAAATCAATATTAACCTATATTTGACAAAAAAAAAGAGTACTTAATTAATTACACTCTGAATTAATTTAATTGGTACACATCATCTCATGTATCATACCCCAACTAAATGTTGTGGTATGGTAGCAAGCACCAAAATTTAATATATGCACGTAGTTTCTTTTATAATTTATTAATAGAATTGAAAATTAGTGTTTCCAGAATGAGAAGTATTTATAATTTTTTGGTGGAATTTGAAATTGATATTCAGCTTGTCTTTTGACCCAAATTCTCACCTCATCAAGTTTCTTCATGTTTAAGGACGTGTTTGGATTTAAAACTGTGGCTAAGCCAATATTTAAGATCAGGTGAAAGACAAATTCAATTTTTCCCACGAACACTCTACCTCCAAAACTCAATTCAGAATCACACACTTAAGAAATTCGCAGAGTAAATTGTTAATACATAAATTAAAAAAAAATAGTATATATTAATAGTGTCAAGTTTGATAGAGATATTTACTTTTGAAAATGGGCCCTTTCGCTGATGGGCCTATATTACACAATGGGCATTACTATTCAAATTTCTTCCGGCGTTGACAAAAAAAGAATTCTTCTGGCAAGTTAATCTCTTGGTTCTATCTTTCCACTATAGCAGTTTATAGATTATTGAAAGTGTTTTGGCTTTACACTATGTTGGGACTGTTCGAATAACTCCATTGCTCATTCTTTATATCTGTCATAGCTTTCATTTAATTTGGTTTCCATTCATAAGTTGTGTTGTACTATTGAGCACCATTTAATTTTTCATCATGATCATTGTGAAATTCTAGAGTGACAATGCCAAAGTTAATTCACTAGTTATAGCTACAAGGGGCCTATACTCCAATGAATCATCAATAAACACACAATAACTGCATAGGCTTGCATATGAATAGAGGTAGTTTCAGAGAATAAAAATCCTTGACCAAGAGTGCCCTTAATATGTTTGAGTAATTGCTGAGCTACTATAAGTTGAGGGGTCCAAAAATGGGATGCAAACTTAATCAGCTTAAGCTTATGAACAAAAAAGCTAATGTTAGGCTGCCAGATCATATTGCTTCTATGGCAGAAGAATACCTTTGCTAAAACTGACTATTTTTAATTTTCCGATGGAGCAAAAAAAAACTGACTATTTTGAGCCCCAAGAAAAAACTGTAATTTACAGATTAGGAATTCAATTGGCCTTTGATAGCTACAATCAACTGTTGACACTTGATCTAATAATGATGATGCCATCTACATAGACAAGAAGTGTTACGAATAAGTCATCTAAGCCCTTGGTAAGTAAAGAGTAATCATTCTTGGGATGAACCAAACCATGTGGCATTGAAGATGGTGTTGAACTTGGAGAACCATTGTCCAGAATCTTGCTGCAAGCCATAATTTGATTTGTTCAACTTTTAATCCAACTTTACCCCCTTGAGCAATCATGACTTAAATGATAACTTTGTGGTAGGTCTATATAAGATCCTATAAAATCTAGGCCTACTTGTTGAGTGAAGCCCTTGGCAGCTAACTGTACTTGGTATTTATCAAAAGAGCCCTCAATATTGTCCTTAATGTTGTGGACACACCTACAATCTCTATAGTATGCTTATTAGGTGGAAAGGAAACAATGCGCCGTTATTATTAGCCTCCATTGCCTTCAATTCTTCATCCTTAGCTGCTATCCTCTTTGAAAGTTTGGTTTCTTGGTGATAAAGTTGTGGCTCAAACTCGAGTTTGGTTTCGGTCGTGTGGTGATTGTTAATTGAAAGTGAGATAATCAGATATAAGTTATTGTGAAGTATAAGGATGTGTGATGTGACATCAATGAATGTGTTTTTGGTAGGCAGGAAGTTTGTAGGATCATGTGGATCTCCTTGGCTGAAAATATGAGGACAGATGTTTGTCGTGTTGGTAGCATGTTTGGCATGGGAATGAGAATGAATGAAAATCTTGCTGTCTGAAGTCTTGTTATTTTGTTTAAACCACATGTAACCTTCACTCCACCGGGACAAACTGTTGGAGCCGGATATGACCACTATGGGCGGCAAAGTTCTCTCTATCAAGTACCTAACGAAGATACATTCACAGAAACTTGAACCGTAGATCTCTTCTTAAGCTAGAACAACCCCACACCAATTAATCTACGCCCTTGGTGGTTTGTATGTAGCCTTTTGCTTGCAGTCTTGGAAGATGCTCTAACAACAGAGGCAAATTGATTTGAAGCAGCAGAGCATGGGGTGGTAGCATTTATCTCTTAGCGGATATTGAAGTCATGGCAGAGCTTGGTTTTCTCTTTTGTCACATGCATTGTAGTTGTATAAAACATGGAGGTTGTAGTTGTAGATAAAAAACATACACATAGTTTGATATCACAGTGTAAAATACATGTCCAGCAACATTTTAAAAACATTACAAGAAAAGGAGAAAAAAAAAGAACTTCCATAGGGGAGCACCATCTTAGCATATGGGTAGAGGAGCACCATTCCACTCCTTAAGACAGTCCATCATTGGGTCAATAAACCTTCCATCACACAAAGCAGAGAACACCTTGTCACATTCCTCACCAGGTGACCTCACTTTCTCACCTGTCAGCAAAGCTGTCCCCAAACTTTCCCTCACAAACTTGTATAATGGATAAGACCTGCATTCCTTAACTCTGTTAGGAAAAGCAGGAGTTCCATTCTCAACTTCAATCCTTGCACTTTCAACCTCTTTGGGCAGAAGGGCCTTGAGCTCTTCCTCAAAAGCTCCAATCTTTTGGAAAATTGAGGTGCTTGAATTTGCCTCCTTGTCACCATTTTGCAGTGCATGATCAACCAGGACATGTCTCAACTTCTGCATTAGAGGGTAGGTTGCACTGCAGGGGTCATCAACATAAGCGAAGACATGCTCGCGGTCGACAACTTTGAGCAAGTCCTTTTCACAGAACCTGGATGGATGCAACTCACCATTGAGACCAACTGTTAGAACTCTCTTTGCCACTTGGCTCACAGTGTTCTTCACAGTGCTCCTCAAGTTTTCCTCCAAATGCCTCAAATCAATGGCTTGGCACAATGCAACTAAGAAAGTGGAGGACATGAGCTTCAATATGTCGACCGCTTCAGCCGTCTTTCTTGAGGAAATCAGGCCTAAAGAGTTCACATCCTGGTTATGCTGCTCAGCACTCTGGACATGGTTGGTGACAGGGTTAGCAAGGTATTGAAGCTCTGAGCAGTAGGATGCCATTGCAATTTCCGCCCCTTTGAAGCCGTAATCCAAGCTCGGGTTGCGGCTCGCGGTTAAATTTGAAGGCAAACCGTTGTTGGAAAAGTCGTTCACGAGCTCGGTGAACTGAGCAAACATGAGTTTCCCAATTGCAGCAATGGCGAGACGAGTGTTATCCATGGAAACACCAATTGGGGTGCCCTGGAAATTCCCTCCATGAAGTGCCTTGTTCCTTGAAACATCAATGAGAGGGTTGTCGTTCACCGAGTTTATCTCCCTCTCGATCATCTTGCTTGCATGCCTGATTACCTCAATCTGGGGTCCAAGCCACTGAGGAGATGTTCTGAGAGCATAATTATCTTGTTTAGGCTTCTGAAGTGGATCCATCTCATGCACCTTCTGTGCAGCCTTAATAAATGAACTTCCCTCTAGAATATGCTCCATTATAGCTGCAGCTTCAATCTGGCCAGGGTGGTGCTTCAATTTATGAGTCAAGTGGTCTGTGAACTCTGGTTTCCCAAGCATAACTTCAGCAAAAATTGCTGATATAACTTCTGAGAGCACAGCAAGTGTGTTTGCTTCAAAAAGAACTAAGGAAGCTAAACCAGATCCTACTGCAGTTCCATTCACTAGTGCCAAACCCTCTTTAGGTTGTAACTCAAAGAAACCACCTTCAATCCCAGCTAGTTGAAATGCCTCTTTAGCAGTTAGAACTTGTCCATCAGGTCCAATGGATTTTGAGTTTGGCCTCCCAATCAAAAGACCAGCAACATAGGACAGAGGAACCAGGTCACCTGATGCAGTGATTGTGCCTCTTAGAGGGAGGCATGGGGTTATGTTTTGGTTTAGAAACTTGGCCATTGTCTCCATGAGCTCAAATCTGATTCCTGAATATCCTTGAAGCAAGGTGTTGATTCTAACCAGCATGGCTGCTCTTGTGGCTGAGTGTGGCAATGTGTGGCTTGATTCTGTGCCATTGCCAAATATGCCAGAATTCAAAAACCTGTTGCAAACAAAACAATTGTCAAATTGTGTCGGTCAATGTCAACTACACTACTTTGGAAACTCAGAAACAACTTCTCTTAGCTTTAACTACTCCATGGTAATTTTAACTTCACCCTGGTTTTGGAACAAGTTCGCACTGAATTACACTAACATAATTAAAGGAATCATATGTGATGAATGAAAAAGTCTAAACAGCTAAGAAACATGTTGAGTTGTTTACTGCAAACAGAGATAATGGCTCACACAAAGTCAGACAAGTGTGTTCCATAAAAGTCCAACCATCAAAGTATATTAAATTAATAATCCAACTATATATAGAGCCAAAAACCAAAGCCTGCAAAATGAGTGGACAATTCAATCATAGTCATTTAATTCTACAACTCAATTTTTTTTAGAAAAGTAATTTTTTTTTTATCAAAACACTGTCATAAAATAATTTTTAATATACACCCTGCACTTTTTGAAAGCAATATCTCATATTCTCATTGAATGTGAGCACAGTAGGGTGTACTTTAAGTGGTTGTGGTGCCACCAAGTGGTGGACCTAAATCACCTAATAATGGAATAAACCAGAATATCGGTTACTTATTAATGTTTTCTGTTTTTTTTTTTATAAGCACTTATTAATGTTCTGTGACAGTATGGAATTTTTGGCCCACTCCTAACTCCATGAATTATATCATCTCATAAATAAAAAGTTTGCAGCATTACCCTTATCGTTTATATTTACTGTCGCGTCACATCATAACCTTTGCATTATTTCACATGCAATCTGATACATCTGCTGTCACACAAATTGATTATTTTGTTCCTTTTACAACTATTCACTTGGCCTATGTATGAGTGAGTGAGAGTGATACCTTATGTGAAATAAACATATATTTTATTTTATTTTCTGAAACAAAAAATGATTTTTCATCACTCAGTTACCATGACTAGGCAGCGTTATGATTAGACAAGTGCCTTTTTACCATGACCTATTTATCCTTTTCTCTTTGATTTATTCTTTAAACCCAAGCTAAGTATAATAAGTAATTATAGTAATGATAAATAATTTGTAACAAAAAAATTCACCACTTGAGTTTATGAACTTTATCACATGCAATTCTAGAACTGCAGATGACCTGGTTTGTGCTCAATCATTGAAGAATGAGAAAGAAGAAAACAAGAGAGGTATCTGAAGGGGTTGAATGAATCCCACTATAGTTTCTATAAAAAATAGTTTTTTTTCCAAATTAATATAGAAACTTTTCTCTCTTTAATTCACATAATTTGGAGGAGATTGTTTCGTCTATAAATGCCTCACCTAACTCACCAATATTGCGTGCCTTAGATTTGGATAACAGATTGTCCTATAATTGCCGCACAAGACGGTGTTGTGAAGTGTGAACTACGAGGGAGTTCTTTACTAAATAAAGTACTCTTATTGTCAATCAATTATTTATTTATGTAACCAAAAAAATTATCAATTATTTAATAAACTTTAAATATTTGAAAATCTTTTTTTTTCATGAGTCATGAAAATAAATCATCAACACAATTTATAAGGTAAATCATGTAAATTGTTTAAACCTAAATAGAAGTTCTCATCAAGATGCTCTCAAACTTCAATTGCCAAACTTAATTCTACTAAACTTAATTTGTTGTAAGAAATTTGAATTTACTAAGGCTAGACCTAACAGTTTTCATCTTCCATTCTTTTGTATTTGATTTTTCATAAGTTTTTAGGTTTCATGATACAAGTAATTTTGAGTAGTCAGATTTAATAATTAATATTTTGATATATATATATATATTCTTACATTTAAATTTTAATCATTAAAATTTATAATTAAATATTTATTTATCTCATTATCAAAAATTGTAGATTTGTTTTACAGACAAATGTCATAGTTAAACTCTTTAAACATTTAGTTCAGAATTTAATGGCTGAGCGGTGTATAAGAAGAAGACCAGTGAGAAGAGACATATCCCTTAATATGATTTCCGAGTCTATTGAGAAATCAGTCTCATGACTAAAAATTTAATTTTTTATCACATTTTTTCTTTGCATACTTTTTTTTATACATTAGAAGATAAATTGCACATTCTAAAGATTGACCCCTAGACTCCTTCACCAAACTCACATGTCTCTAACTCTTACCACTTGAACTATCATTTGAGACATTCACATACTAATTATCCTATAAACTAAATATAGCACATAAACTAAATATAGCGCATCATTTATCACTTCCGATAATAAAATGATCTAGGACCCACATACATAAGTGATTGTGTATCTCTCTTCTTCAAAAGTTACCTTTTTCATGTTCAGCTACTAAAATATGAAACCAAACAAAATTAGAAAACAAAATACACACGATATTCATATCTAATAACAAAAACCACACGAAAAAATAAAATTTCCAAATCATGACACGACCCTCTACCTAATTACACGTAGTAGATCACTGGAAACACACCTACCCCCAAACATAAACTACTTAGTTTACACATAAAAATAAAACCATCCATCCACTAACTTATAAAAACAATCATCATTAGTTAATAAACTAACCAAATCCTAAACACAAGTTATGTCAGCAACAATAATCATATATAAAAGGCTTTTTCTACGGTGGAGTAAGAAAATTTTAGTTCCCAAGTCAAAATAATTATCTTTAAATTGATTGTAATACTTAATGGGCATAATAAATAATATTTTAAATATTACTTTTTATAATACGTAAAAATATGGTATATTATTGGTGAACCAATTTTTAATATAAAATTGCCCCATATAAAATGTTCAAAACTCACTTGTACTAAGAGCAGTTTGGATATGAGTTCGTTGCAGCTTATTTACTAAAAAAAATCACTAAAAGAATATTTGCATTGAAACGAGTTCTATGAAAAAATACTATGATTCATAGATTACAGCACAATGCATATTTATGATACATTTTTCTCTTAATCTCTTCTAATCACATCACATCATATATTAATTTAATCATTTATCTTTTTACTTTTTTTTTCTACTCTAGTGATTTATACCCGACTCGAGCAAATACATCTTAACTTCTTTTTTTTCATCAAAGATGGTTCCTGAACCTGAACCATCTTTGCTAGAACTACATGTTCCTTACTTCTTACAACTTGAATTGGTGACATACATCTTAGTTTTTAAGTAAATAAAATGCGAAAACACGCAAACTCAAATATGTAAAAGTTAATAAATTGAGAAGATTCACAAAAAATCAATTAAATTACCTAATTAGTTCGTTTTGGAGAGCAACACCCTGTTTGGTTCTCCTATGAGAGGTTGCACCGAACCCCGTGGTAACTCCATAGCTATCGGTGCCTTTGTTCATGCCATCCATGACCCAGTCACTGCTAGCCTTGACGGCGGCCTGAGTCTCCTCAGCCAGCTCCACCACCACGTCACTCGAGCGGGTGGCCACGGCGGCCACCTGAGGTATGGTGAGCGTCTTGCCGCCCAACATCACCAATGGTTTCCGGTACTCCTCCACCATCCGCTTCACCTCATCAAGGTGGCTGCCTCTCAAAGCCTCCGCAGCCGCACCCCAGTTCAAAGGATCATCATGATGATGATGGTGAGTATTGCTTTTCCCACCACCATTGCAAAGGTTCAATGACCCATGATTGCCATTGCCATTGGAATACTCCATTTCCTCAAAAATACTCAAATGGGGTGTGGGGAAATTAAATAAAATAATTGATGTTGGAAATGAAGGTTTATATGTGTTGTTACGACTTACGTGTTGATATGTTATATAGGTGAATGGTAGATAGGTGTGATCACCGAAATGGAAAGGAACAAATGGGAAAGTGTGGGATTCTTGTAAGTAGTGATTGCATAAAAATGATGAAGTGGAAAATTTTCTATTTGTGAGTAATTTAGGAAGTGATAGAAAATTTTCCTGAGAAATATGGGCCAAAGATGGGTGGGTATATATAGATGGGTTGGTGACATTGAGTGTAGGTGGGTAAGCCGATGGGTTAGTTGAGAACGAGACGTGGCCGTTGGATCATCATGGGATTGGAGGGTCAGGATGGTGACACGTGGGAGGGTGAGTACTTTGGTTTTTTTCTTGGTCAAGATTGTATGTAAACATAGGGGGAAGATTGTAGTGGGGGTGCTGGCCCTGTTGGGACCAAAGGTTATGCAATAAAGATTTGAGAAATACAATATGTAATGTAATAAGAAAAGTTTTTTTTTTTGAAATATGAAATGAAGAGATAGAAACATAAACGGTTGGAAATCAAATGAAGAGAATATTGTATATGTCAATATATCAATACCGTAAGTTATGTTGAGGGGTAAGCATATGAGAAGGGTAGAAATTAAGGAGGGTTGGTGGGGATTGGAGAAGAGAGGATTTTGAAGAAATGTAGAAAAATTGGGTTTGATGATTTTCATAATCAAGTAACAATAATACCTTTCTCTTGTATTTATTTTTTATGTTTTTCTTTACACATCCTCACTTCATATATAATATCTACCTTTCTTTTCTTTTTATCTATGTTTTTCAGGTACCAAAATGTCCTTTAATTTCCATACCTTGTGCTTAATTAGTGCACATGTACTTGGATTGTATGCTAATTATGTCATGTGCTAACTTTTTTTCTTGTATTATAACCAAGTATCAGCAAGCTTGAGTCGAATTGATCGTGTCATGTGCAATGTCATTAATGATGGTTTAATAATGTTCATTGATTTGGACTCTTCTCCCTTCCCAACTACGAATGAGATTGAGAGGAGCCCCAAAAAATCAAGAACGAAAATGGAAGCCTTTCAATTCACTCCCCATTCTCTCTTAATAAACTCGTCCTGGGAAGGTCGGCCGAGTCTTTCCATGTTGTTATGTTGTTGTGAAACTAATTCATCGTCTCACTGTTAACACACTAGCTAGGCTTCACTGTTAACACACTAGGCTGTAGAAGATTGACCAATGAGTTTTTTTTTTCTTCATTCAACAGAGTTAAGAATTGAACCTTCAACCGCTTACTTAAAAGATGCAATGCTAAACCACTACACTAATCCACATGATTATATCATGTGCTAACTAGTGTAAAGATCAAGGAAACCAAAGTAAAGATTATGAATTAAAAAAATTCTATGACATATTAATCTATTTAATATACTTGTTAAATCATTCAAATAATTTTTAATATATACTTACTTGTTAGATCATTCAAATAATTTTAATACTTACTCCTCTATTTTAGTTGGACTCTTGTAATCATGGCTTAATAAAACGCTGTCCAAACCTAATTATATGGAAATATACTGCCAAACAATTTGAGCATATAAAACATACTTGTATGTTAAAAAACATCTTCACACATTACCTCTTATTCAGGGTATATGAGTGTACTCAACCTTCTGAGCCTATGTATCATGTGTCGGGAGATTATATATATGCGTTGCAAGGGGATGCAGGTGTATTAGATGGTGGTATTCATTTTTCTTTCATTTTATTTTTACCAATTTTTTTCTTTCTGCATTTTATATCATTTCGTCTATGATCAGAGAGTTGTAGTTCATTCACAACCATTTTGGCTTTCATCATTTTTTTATCTACTTTTTTTTTTAATATTTCATATTACATCATTTATCATATTTATAATTTATTTCTCTTTTCTCTATTCTCCCTGGCTCTAGGTAAAATTAAGGTATGGATGAAGTATTATTGGGTTGATAATAGTAAAAATTAAAAGCCACTCATCCTGACAAGTATTAAACTGTGTCCTCAATTAATGTATAGTAATTAGTTTGTGGTTTGGACCCAAGTCTAATATGTTAGCTCTTATTATGTAAAGAATAACTGATCAATGAAATATTCTCAGATTCTCTTAAGTCATTGCCTCCAATGAGTGCGACAAGCGCCACATTACTAAGATCCTCGTTTGAGGCACTACCTCTGATAAGCGTGACATTACCAATGCAAGTACTTTGTTCGAGTTACAGTATTTAATAATCGCGACATTGTCTAAGTCTCTCATCTAAGGAACTGCCTTTGATGAGGACGACACCATATATAACTAGCTAAGTCCTTCATTAGATCTCATGTTGGATAACGCCCACGTAGCCCCAAACGTAGGATCACTTCATCAACCAAGTTCCATGTCAAAGACACAGCCTTTGATGAATTAAAAGAAAAACAGTATGAAGTACCAAAGTTCTTTATTTCATTAAATCTTTAAACATTACGTGATATAGATGTACTGGAGGGCAACTGCCACCCAAAAATAGGCCTAGTATTTTAGCTCAATATTAGTTGTGTCGATCCTACGCACATGAGGATAAATATTCCTATATATTTGAGATAATATCAACTATTATCGGATAGTATATGTTACGTACATATCATCATATTTCTATCATACCTTCCGTACGTGATTTCCTTCAAGTTTGCTACATCCTAGTATATATATAATACACTATATAAAACGAAATTTCTGCTAATTTGAAAAGAAAAAAAAAATACACAGGATCAATACTCCTCTTTCAACACCAATTTTTATTTTTCCGTCAATTTTGATAGCTTAGAGTGCTTGCAATATCCTTTTCTGGTGTGCCCACATAATTAGTAGTGCAATAGAGTACCTTTTCCATATTTTTGTCAAACGTCTTTATTTACGTTCGGTAATCACTCATCAAAACACTTTCATTTTTATAAAAGGCTTAATTCCAGTTTAGGTCCCTGATGTTTCACAAATGTTCGATCTGCACCCCCTGTGTTTAAAATGTGCGGTCAAACTCCCTCATGTTTCTAAAACGGTTGATTGAAGCCCTTCCGTCCATCTCTGTTAGTTGACCAAACGGAAATACTGACGTGTCACTTATTTAATTCATAATATATAGGCTACTAATTGGTGACGGAAATAATCCGTCACAAAACCCTTCAGCCAATACATTTGTCTTCTTCCTCACACATTTCTTGTTTCTTTTTCTCCTCTTCTTCTTTCTCGCAGGTACTGGTAATGCAGAACAAATAATTAAAGCTTCCCAGACCAGAAAAGTACTCAAATCATGTGGCACAACTGCAAAACACTCAAAGATATGTCACAGGCACATGTGGCGAATTAGCTGGTAACTGCTTCCATAGCTCAGATCCTGGAAGTAACACTGTCTCCTAACTCAAGATTTTCCCTCTGGTAAATCTCATACTTTTTGCTGCATCTGAGTAATTTTTGTACTCTCTATCCCTCTCATACTCATTATTTTCTTAATTTACCAAAGATATTAACTGTCCTATCTTCTCTTCCCAACTCCCCAAGAAAAATATCAATTTGGGTATTCTCTATTTACTCAAGATCTGCTAAATTCAAAGTGAAAGTTTCTTTTTTTTTCTTACCTCGAAATTTTATTTGCACTTACCAAAATTCTGAAGTGGTAATATCTTTGATTTTCAGTCAATGGCTTGGACTATTGGTCATGGTTAGCATTTTCCTATGCTCTGTTTCCATTCTCTAAATTTTCTGTTGTTGGGGACTGGGGAGTCTGCGAGAGTGTGAGGTGAATATTTAAAGCTGAGATTTTTTCAATTATCTTCAACTTAGCAAGTTTGGTTTTTTGCTTCTTTATCTTCCAGAATTCAATTTTCTCAAATCATTTCCTAAAGACACTATCTTTACTAGTTATTCAAAGAATCTTTGAACTTGAACTGTTCATTTGTGTGCCTTTGACATGTAGGTCTCAAGTAAATTAGATTTACTTTGCAGTTGTGCTTCTTTACAGGTTTCTGATTCTGAACGATGAACAAACAAGTTTATGGGTATGAACGAACAGGTTTCTGGGATCTGGGTTGGTTTTTGGGGGGTTTGGATCGATGGGGTTCTGCAGGAAAATGGATTCTGCATTCTGGTACGGTCTGTGTCTATATAGGTTTCTGGTTTTTATTCCCTTTGGTGGCTGGTTGCAGCGTGTTTGAAAGAAAAGAATGTGATAATTCTGAAATGTGTGAGGAAGAAGACAAAGGTATTGGCTGAAGGGTTTTGTGACGGATTATTTCCGTCACCAATTAGTAGCTTATATTTTATGAATTAAATAAGTGACACGTCAGCATTTCCGTTTGGTCAACTAACAGAGATAGACGGAAGGGCTTCAATCAACCGTTTTAGAAACATGAGGGAGTTTGACCGCACATTTTAAACACAGGAGGTGCAAACCGCACATTTATGAAACATCAGGGACCCAAACTGGAATTAAGCCTTTATAAAAAAATGAATTAAATTCGACTGTGAATTGTGGTGGAGGAGTGCACGTACGTACGTTTCCATGTTGCAACCTATATATGTTTCATATTTGTTTGACGAGAAGAGGATGTCATGCTGTGGTTTCATCTGTTTGCTTTTCACCAACTTCCACGTCCTTATTTCCCTCTGGGTATACCAATCATGTTGACCTCTTTTTCTTATGTTTTTGAAAATATGTAAAAGGTTCATAACAAATTAACAACTAATTGGAAAATCACACTTTACAGGAAAGTAATGTGTGCTGATGTTTAATTTGGCCAAGCATCAAGCTTTCTTTAATCCCGCTTGTGGGTCTAAGCCTTTGCTTCTCACAGATGCAATGAGTACCTCGTTTGAAATCAGAGTACTTTAGTTAATATCCATGCTCATTTCCCCACTCACTAAGTCCTAAATTGGCTAAAGATTCAGTCATCTTGTTAAAAATCTCGGAGACATGTTGGTGACAATTTTATTATTCCTCCTCAAATGGTTTCAATTTCAATTTATTCGGTTTATGTAGCTTTTCGGCCGTTGATACAGGAACTTATATAAATTGAGTTAGCTCTGTTGTCTTCCTCCTTACTATTAATTTTTCTATTAAACTCTAATTTATTCCTTTTTTTAGAGACATGATATCAACGAAATCACCATTATCATTTATTTTTATTTTTATGGACAACTCTTATAACTTTTATTATTGACAATGTCAACCTAACCTAACCCTTAACTCCTAATTAGGTTTGATCCACTCTATCCAAAATAATTGTAATTTTGTGGATTCACACCATATTTCCTATAAACAGATCAAATAAAGTTGTATTATATTGTGATAGAAATTATGGAGGTATAGTGGATGATAATTAAGTCTTCTTACGTTTGTTAATTATCCTATAACTTGTACTATTTTTCTTTGAAGAATAACAATATATGTTATGTTTTAATTTGTTTTCTCCCACTAGTTATCCTCGTACATGAATTATGACACACCGGCACCGGGCGGAAACCACCCCACCAACCACCATTTGAATAAAAGTCGCTTTGTAGTTGGTAGGAAGTTGTGGAGTAAGCATCTTTGTGACTTCAAATGGCCAATCACAGTAAAATAATGATCCTTTATTTATTGTTTTAATTTAATTACTTTATATTCGTCATGAACTAAAAAAAGTGCCTGAAATTACATGATTAATTATGAAAAACAGGATAAAGATATATTATCTAACTAAAGTAACACCATGACTAATTAATTATATAATGCACATCGATATCATAATAAAATTAAATGTAAACTCTTACCACAAATTGGAGCTTCTAAGATATTTTACTAATGATTTAATTTATAGCTAATATGTCTTGTATAATTAAAAATTAATCATGCATTCTGTAATTAAAAATGTCTAAAAGTGCAGCTGTCAGTAAATGTACATAGTTATTGAGATGCATGTTACCAACAAATTGGAATGAAATGGTGTTTTAAAATTGGCTAAAAAACATTTTTTGGCCCTGATGTTTTAAGTTTGTGCAAATTCTGCCCCTATTCTATTTTTGTCGACGTTTCTACCCCTCATGTTTTCAAACAGTGCACTGTCTACCCCTCCGTCAGTCAGGCTTTCTCATGAGAGGTTCTTGAGTGGATTGGAGAGATGAAGAAGAGTATATGAAGTTGATGATGATCAAGGATATGATATAAATTAAATTTTCTTGATGTATATATCAATTATGCATGTAATTGAACTGGTTAAATGCATGTTTTGCTACTTACAGGTCTTGAGTTTGAATCTCCCTTGCCCATTTTTTCCAATTCCACTTGTAATTTCCACATGGCAGTTCGAAAAAATATAAAAAAAAAAGCAACATCAGCTCATTCCGTTAGCTTTTTAACGTTTGATTGATGGAAGGGTAGACAGTGCACTGTTTGAAAACGTGAGGGATAAAAACATCGACAAAAATAGAGTAGGGGCAGAATTTGCACAAACTTGAAACATCAGGGTCAAAAGTGCTTTTTAGCCTTTAAAATTAGATCATAGGAAGTATTCCCCTCCTTTGCTTTATATGGAGGGCGGGGGTGGAAGTCTTCTATATATGCTCTAGCTCTCGTTGAGGGATCATGCTGGCCTTTGGGTCTCGGGTTTTTGCAGGAACTTGGGCACTTTTGGTTCTGCAAATGCCTTCCTTGCGGAGTTGTGGGTGGTGTCTGCAGCCATGCCTGTGGATATCATACTTACTTTGGACATTCCGCAGGTCATCATTGAGAGTGACTTTTTGGAAGCTATCCAACTTATCTTATCTCCCCTATATGAGATTCATACGTATGCTGATTTGATTCTTCCTATGTGCCAGTAGAGCATATATAGTTCATGGGGTGAATGAGGTTTCAAGTTTCAACATGTGCGTAGAGAGTTGAATGCTATAGCAGATTACTTAGCCAGACACGAGTTTCCTTTTGGTACTCATCATTAATTTGCTTAACTCCCATTTGGGTAGTGTCATAGGCTAATACACCATGCAAGTTAGTTTGAAGACACTCTGCTTCAATTTTAGTTTCCAATTAGCCTTTTGTTTTTTTTTGGGGCTTAGCCCCTCCACTTAAAAAAAGGGAGTTAAAGAAAAAACACAAATAACGAGACATGAATGCTTACATATGTTCTTTTCTTTCAATCCTTAACAATTTAGATGTTTTTTTTAAACGTCCTAAATTTCATTAATATGTATATGAAACTTAAATTATGGATAGAACAAATTTTGTGGACAGTCATTTGCCATTTAAAATGAGCATCATGACAAAAAGATTAGTTAGTGCAGTCGGTTGTGGACTTGTGAATACCTAAAAAATATTAAAACAGAAAAACGGAAATGGAAGAAATTAATTCCATTATCACGCGCACTCCTTGTTGGTAGCCAGTGGGTTGTTGAAAAGGTCTCAATGACAAATATATATGATTTCCAAATTCCATGAAACTTTAAATCTTATATTGATTGGTTCTCAAATACAAAATCTAAAAGTGGTTGTCTTCTATACACACAAGAACAAACTAAAAGCATTTACTTTCAAGCCTTTGTTAGATGGAATTCATATAACGGCTAGAAATTAATTAGAGAACTCATATTTATTTTGTTAGGTCTTGCAGAATAAACATTAAGACAATTTAGTCTTAAATTTTTATGAAGTACACACTGGACACTAGATTTTATCATACTAAATGTTTTAATAAACATGAGCATATACACCCAAAAAATGTTAAAATCTATATCTAAAAGAATATATGTGCGTGTATGTGTGAATTTGGTGTAAGTCCGGTGTTTAGTTGGTCTTCAAGGCTCTGCTCCATCATGTTACCAAAATAACTTATTAATTGATAAATTTTTTTAATGATAAATAATTGATGGACTAGACAATATATAATTTATAATTATCCTAACCAATAGTAAGGAATAAGGAATTTTCTCATTGGCTTTACTTCGAGAAAATGGTCTGGTTGGTAACCAACGAGATTCCAATCACACGACATCCTCTATTGTTCATGTTCTCATTCATGAATGTCGATCACAATTCATGCATGATTTTCTAATTGAAAACGCTACTTCACACTACATGGTTTAGTGACGGAATTTGGAGCGGAAAACAATCCGTCACTACAAGAGATGGATTAAGAAAAATATTGTCCTTTTGTATATTAGTGACGGAATAAATCCATCTCTATAATTCACTGAACAGTTTAGCCAGATATTTTGCGACGGAATATGTCTCTCTCCGGAGTTCCGTCGCAAAGGCTGCCGCTAAATGAGGGAAATATGTTAGAGATGGATTATTTCGTCGCTAGTTTTGCCAGGGAATATATTTCGTCTCTAATCTGCTACGGATACTTAATCCTCTCTACTTGAGAGGGAAATATTTCCGTCACTGAGTATTTGTCAAGAATTTATTATTTTAATAAGTTATGTATATTAAATTGTATTTTAAAATAATAATAATAAATTATTTGATAAAACGTCAAAAAAATGAATTTTATTAAAAAAAATTATTTTTAAATAATATTAAAACTGCAGTTATTAAAAAAACTAGGATTGTTCCCGTGCGATGCACGGACATGCGATACACGGATAATTTTACAATTTGTTAAAATAAATTTATCAATCTACAGATTGATACTACTATTTAACATTAAATTAATTTTTCGATATCGCACACTTTTTAATTGCTCTCTTTATCACTAAATCAATGTGGATAATCATCTTAATATATATATATATATATATATATCCTTATATGATAGCTCAAGTGGTAGGAGCGGGGGACATATGAGTTGGGTAGGGGGCTCAAGTGGTAGGAGTTGGGGGACATATGAGTTGGGTTGAGTGTGTATATATCATTGTTGTATAAATATATATATATATATATATATATATATATATATATATATATATAAGTGGCATATGGGGGGAGAAAAATGTTCTTAACAGTAATAAATCATGCTCATTAAATTTAATACTGAATGATTATGATCAAATTATATAATAGTAACATGACACTTTTAAAATATCATGTGAATTTTTAAAAAAGTCCTATGATTTAATCTTTCAAAAAAAAAATTATGACTATTCATAATTAAATCTAAATCTAGAATAATTATATCTTAAAACACCTCATTTTTTAGGTGTGGAGAGGTGGAGGAAGAGAGAGATAGGAAGAAAGGAGAGAGAATGTGAAGATGTGATAGATGATTTGATTGATAGAGAAAAGAGAAATAGATAAAAATGAAGGTGAAAAAAGAGTGAAAAAGTGTGTATATATCATAACTATTAAATCTAATAGTCCTCATTTATTGCAACAATTCTCATTTTTTGCATATTTACAAAGATTTAATATAATGATCATGATTTGAGTTCAAAAAAAGATATTGATCATGATTTCCTTAACAAACGTAATTCCTTAACAAACATAATTAATATTGGGCGAATTAGCAATTCAGTCCTTAACCATCAAATATTTTTACCAAATTCATCCTATTTCAGCTGGTAACTCCCATGGTTTTACAGAAGAAAATTGGGTGCTTATAATTTCAATCAGCAAATAGGTGTGATTACTATAAGTCTATAACTATAATTATTATACTTACACTAATCAACTCTCCTGCGGGACCGTGGTGCATTTGAATTTGTTGATGAACCTCTGGTTCTAACTCTCTTTGTGTCTTTCCTGGCATTGAAATGTAGTAACCAACTTTCCTGCGGGACCGTGGTGCATTTGAATTTGTCGATGAACCTCTATTTCTAACTCTCTTTGTGGTTTTTCCTGGCATTGAAATGTAGTAAACAATTTAAAAATTAACCTATAAATTTTATTTATGTCATTATAGCTATAAATTAAAACTTGAATGATAAATCTAAATCTATAGGAGGTAACCTGATTTTTGTTGGCTAACTAGTCGTATAAACAGTCTAGTTGATTGGTAACCTCTGTATAAATAAGAAGAAACAACAAATCTATTAGACACATACATATACATTGATTTATACTCAAGTTTAATTTGAAACTTGAAGTGCTAGATGAAAGATATTCTACTTGTCTTCAACAAATTAAATAAGGCACTGCACTTTATGAGAAGTCACAAAGGAAGAAAAAGAAATAAAAAAAAAAACCTCTCAATTTTGAAGACATCTCAGAAAGGGTACCCACGAATGGTGAAGAGAAGTGGATTCAGATCAGATTTTATGTGGGGAGTTAATGGAAAAAAATGGTTGGCATCACAACACTTATATACAAATCAGTTGTTAGGCCTTAAGAAATAGCACAATGTGGGCTAATAGATAGGTAGGGATATAAAATTATGTAGGTTTTTTTTGGTATTGTAGGAATGAGTTGGAAATGAATTACATAATTGTACAATTGAGTTATAGGTGTCATTATGAATAGATAGCACAATGTTATGCTATAAATAAATGCAGAAATTGAACAGCAGGTTTCGTGGATCAAGTACATGTGGAGGCAATATCTATATATATTTGTACTTGACTCAATTACAGTTTACCTATTGTTGGTACTGTACCTATGTAGCTAATTACGGATTTTTGAACCCCTTTAGGTGGAGTCATGGCTGAACACGAGCTACATGACAGTGAACTCTTATGTAGACACTAAGCCAATTTAGACAATTGTCACCTTTCTCTTCGAGTACACATGGATCTGTACTTATTGCAGGGAAAGGGTCTGTCTATGCAAAGGTCAAATAGCTACATCAAGAACTCTGCAATTCAATTAAGTTAGGAATACAGAATTGGTACCTCAATTTTAAATCCTTACCATACATATAAACATTTTGTTCATCATGTCTAAACATAGCCTAAGGCTAATATATAGCCTTTGATAGTAAAATGGAGAATGGTGCATGAATTGTGCTTCTTGGTTAACTTATGTCTATTGAAGCCTTTTCTGGTTTGGAGAACAAAATATGATGACAACAGATAGTGTGATTACAGTGGGTGAACACTGGTAGCAAGTAATGTACATATATTATAAGAATATAATAATATAAGAATGGCATAAATGGTTTGAACAGTAATTTGCATTTACTATGGTCATTACTCATTACTATTATAAATGAGCATGAATAAACAATAGCTTAATCAATGGCATAACTTATACTCCCTCCGGTCCTATTTATAAGCAACAAAAAAAAAATTCACATAGTTTAAGAAATGTAGTTAAACTAGGTAAAATGCATTAAATATGTCTTGAATCAAAATAAACTTCCAAAATTACCCTTTGTTATTAATGTTGGAAAGTGAGAAAGAGAGAGAATAATTAATGAGACACATTTTACAAGTTAGAATTAATAAGGGCATCATTGGAAAAAAATAATTAATATAGCTCAAACTTTCATTTGGTTCTTATAAAAAGGACCAAGATTTTTCTTCTCTTTCATGCTTATAAATAGGACCGGAGGGAGTAAAAGGTAGAGAGACTGATGATTTAAACTGGAAGCTGAACAGAAACTTCTAAACATGGAAGTTATTTAATTAATATATATGGTTGCATAACAACATTTTTCAGGATACATCCAATGCAAACTACATATTCCTAAGTACACAACATCAAATTGGAGTGTGTACAAGTTCCAATTCACCCATCAAAAAGACCTAATAGTAGTAGATGATAATAGTAGCAAAATAGAAAGCCCTTGGTGGCAGTTGTCTTAGAAGACAATCTTCATCTTTTATAGCAAGAGAGGACAACTAACGTCCAGCATCTTCCATGTAGATAATAAGCTAAGAGATGCATCAAGCACCAACATCATCCTCATCATCTGATATGACAATTATGTGAGGATCGTCAACCATCTTGTTCAGAACTTCTTCAACTTCAACGCGGGAAACTTCAATCTTCAGATTCTTCTTAGTAGAATTCTTAGTCAAGGGGGCCTCCATGCTTTCTTCTCCAAACAATGACAGAAATTTCAGACCAGAGTTGCAATTAGCTCCCTCATGAGCGACTGCACCAGCATCAGCAGTTGCCTCAATCTTAACTACAAACAGACCTTTGTTGTTCTTGGTAGTCAATTCAACTCCAAACATAGGTGGTTTAGGTTCATGAACCACACCAGAAAGTTATGTCAGTCTCTACTGCAGAATTCACAGTGCCTCTAGCATCGGTTTGAGACTGAATGGCATCTGGCATATTACCCTCCCCATTAGCATCACAGGCCATATCAGAGAGAGGACTGATCTTTGCAAAAGTACCATCATCCCTACCAGTAAATCCAGCATCATCTTCTTCATCTGATTCAAAGTCTATCAGCAATTTCATGCGCAAATGGTGAGGTCCTTTGTCCTTTGCATTGCTACCAGCTAAAGCACTTTTATCACCAGTCAGATTAAGGCTAATCTCACCATCCTCTTCAGTTATGTCCAGCTCACTAAAGGGGGGAGAGAACTTTGCCTGAAGTTGAAGTGGAAATATATATCAGTGTAGTTAAATGAATGTAAAAGTTTTCATATTCAATGAATAAAATTGAAACCTCTATAATCATCTAAAATGAAATAAATCCTAGCTATATCATGTAAAATTATAGAATAATAAATTGGATTAGATGAACAATGGGAAATGAAAAAATAAAAACCTGTTTGGGAGTAACTAAGACATCATGTTCATGGAACATTGCAATGATACCAAGGTCAGTACATATCCTTAGAATTTGGAAGCAATCATCTCGATCATGCTTAACTCCAGAATTGTTGCACACTTTGAATAGCATTTCTTTGCCAGCTAGGCATTCTTCAATGTCATCTGGGTAATCACCATTAGGAATGACTTTCTTCTCAATCTATTAAATAAGGAGGCCATAGTTAGTAATGAACCGTAACATATGTATTGGCTTAACTCATATCAAATATCCTAACAAAATAATATCAATCCTTAGAGGTCTATATGTGTGTCAGCTTACTTCAATAGTGTTCAGAAGCTCTTCACATGCCTCAAGATCAAATAGCAAGAAGAGGTCTATGCCTCAAGATCAAATAGCAAGAAGACAACACTATCTTGCCCATCAAAAACCTCCATTTTAAATTGAAACCAACATGTTTAGTATAACAATAGCACAATGTCAGTAGTTTTTGATGCTCAATTGAGAAGCATTAATAAGTGTTTGCCGATGAGAACTAACTGAAACATGTTCAACATAAACATATAATGAGAAATAGTTGTGTAAACATTACACAATAAATCAGTATGACAACTCAAGAAACAGATTATTGGTTTAATCACAATACTAGTTAGATAGTGGTATTCACCACAAGTAGCCAAAATCTCAGCTGAATTCTTGAAAGAAAATACATTCAACGGAATCATGGTAGCTTCTTCAAGTTATTACCTTATCTTTAGGAGCCTTTCCAATAGCATTTCCTAATATTACACGAGCATCCTTGAGATTCAGTTGACGTATTTCAAATTGGGCTGCTAGAAGCCACATCTTAGCGAATGAGAATTTTTGTGAGGTATCAAGTTAAGACAGTCCCTGAAGAAATGGAAGCCACAAAGAGAAGAGTTAGTTTCAATACTCAACTGAATAATAGGATAAATTCACTTGTGTTAATACTTAATACTAATATAGTAACGGATGATGACAGAAAATGTAAAAAATAGGTAGTAAAAGATAAATTGAATGTGATAGCAGAATTCAGAGGAAAAAAATTACAAATAAACAACGGACTATGCATTTTTTTTTACCTCCTCAAGCATTGATTATACAAGCATTTTTCCCAGGTCACAGAATCCTTATGCAATACACATTCCCACTCATATCTCTCATTCAGATTACGAAGATTAACTGATCAAAGCAACAGAATATGAAGGAACTAAATGGACAACAACAGATGAACATCAAGGCACCCATAAGTTCAATTTATAACAACAAAATTTCGCAAGAATTAAATCAGAAAAACTGTAAAGGGTAGCAGCAGTGTATATCTACCACTCAGCAATGTAAACAGACCACGACTTGGTAGCAGGAGTATATGAACATCATGTTACCTGTTAGCTGCATTTATACTAACGAATGGAGGTTTGGCAATGCTGGGAAGTCAAATCAACCAACTAATCATACCAGCTGTAAATGAGTAAGCTTCAATTAGATGACAGAATAGGTAATAGGTACACAAAATGTAAAGACTGGTACACACCTGTTGGCAGAGGTGGATAATGGAAGGAAATATATCCTATCCCGGACAACACTTCACAGCCATAGATCATAGCTTCCCCTTCTAGGGTTCAGGCATCAATGAACAACCACAACACAGCTGGCCAAATTCAAGTGAGGGAGTACTGGAGCTATCTATAACGATGGAACAAATAGCTGGTGGTTCCATCGATTAGGCTGGAAATTCTCGAACACGGGAAAATGCTGCCAGCTTTCACGGTGTTAGTCTCCAAATTGTTAATGTTATCTATCTAATAGAAAATCAAGTTTATTTTGTGATTATTTCTTTAGAATGTAAACAACATAATTATAGCAAACACTTATTTTTGACAAAAACTTTCTCAATATGATTTTGATTATAAGCTACTTTGAAACAAATAAGTAAATCCAAACATACTAAACATATAGATATCATCAAATCAAATTAGGAAATTTTCCAGAAGTTAGTAGATACACTACACCGTACCAAAACTTAATTGGATTTTATCGGCGACTACAATTACCATGGTCGGCGGTTTCAACAGCCGCTAAAAATCTTCCCAACAGTTAAGAAACTGCCATAGTCTTCTACGCAAGGAGTCTAACTAACGGCCTTATCGCGAGTCACTCTTCGTAAATCACCGGGCGACATTGGTTGTAACCGCCACGAATCATTCTATATGGGTTTTGTATGCAATACCACAAAATTAAATTAACTATATATAAGTTGCCATTCAAATATTAACTTTATCGAACTACTATTAGGTGGGGTAGTTCCGTCACTTTAGGGTCTTTGTTTTGTACATGTTAGTTCTTAGTCTATCTCTTTTCTCTTCTATATTGGGTTGAAGTACCCCTTGTACTTCTATTCAATATAATTCATATTGCCTATAAAAAAAATCGAACTACGATTATATTCTAGCTCAAAGGTACAGGAGAAATTAATTATATATAAAATAGGCGATTTCCAACTCAATGAATCTTGTTATTTTAATATTAATGGATAAATGAATTTTATTTGAAATTATATTTCCATGTACGTAATCTAATCAATGTTTATTATATTTTAGATTTATTTACTATTAAAGAGAAAAAGTTCATGAATTTTAGATTAACATTATCTTTCGCGCGCAGCAGTTCATAACCGCGGAACACTAGATATTAATCTATCAACAACTTTCGCATTGATTTGAAACATCTTCTAAAGAAGTAACACAAACAGTACTGTAGGTTGCGGCGGTATAACCGCTGCTATATGTCATGCAAATTGATTGCATGACACTCGAAACAACAGCGATATTGCAACCGTCGCAACATGCTCTTTTTGGTTATGAGATTTTTTTGGTACATCGGAAAGTTGATTTATGATTTACTTAAATAAGTTATTATGATGTAGGATTATAAATAGTCTTTGAGGCCCTAGAAATTAATCTGACACAATCTAATATATACTTCATCCGTTTCTATTTATCTGTCCAGGTAGAGAAGGCTCACACAAATTAAGAAAAGCAATTAATTATGTTGATTTTCATAAAACTATTATTTGTTTTCCTATATCACCATTTAAAATGTATTTTATCTTTCTTCATTTATTGTTTCTGTAAGGGTATTTCTTGGAAAAACATCAATTAATGCTCTCTTAAAACTCTAAGTGGACAGATATATATGAACAAATTTTTCTTCTTCAAAGTTGACAGTTAATAAGGAACAAAGTATTTCAATTCCTAATTACCTATGAGTTTAATTTCTATGTACACCATCAACCAATCAGATTTCAAGGATATGAGAAAATCTTTCTTTTTATTTAATTTCATTAATTGAAGTGACACATCCTTGAAATCTGATTGGTTGACGATGTAAAAAAACTTTACACCGTCGGTACATCATCCTTTTTCTCATTACCTATTAGCTTATAATCTTATTGCCATCTTATTGTACTATTTATAGAAAGATTATTTTAGTATAATTTAACACGTTAGTTTGTAAGTCTACTAGCCTCTTTAAATATATGTTTGTTGGTTTGCGTAAAAATCTTATTATGAAACTGACATTTAAATAGGCTACTAATTAAAGCAAACCAAACTTTCAAAAAAGTCTGGTCATGCTTGGAAACAACTTATGATCGAAAGGCATCCTGATGAACCCCATTTGAAAATTAATCTTTTTTGTATTGAAGATTCATGCATATATATCCGAATGAATATCTTTGTTTAATTAATTTTCTTGTCCATTTTTTCCTGAACAAATACCACCAAGTTAGGCACTGGATTAGATGATCTGACTTGATATATATGTAGGTTTTGAAAAGCTCACAAGCACGTGAAGTTGAAGTTGAAGTTGAAAGTTGAAGGGTAGAGGAAGACTAATAATTCGATCACGCTCTTGCACTCTACTGATGCTACGCACCGGTCCAAATTTGTGCTAACTTGTTTAATGACATTTAATTATAATATTGAAACTTCAAAGTGTTTTAATTCCAATCAATGGTTGGATGGATTATGTGATATATGCTTAATTTGTTTTAAGCATGACTCAAGTTTAAGTATTGTGTATGAGAGCTATCTCCATTAGAATGTGAATATTATCGACTCGAACAAAATTGACTTGCATAGAAAATACGTGGAAAAAGAGTGTTGGACTTGCAATTCCAATCCAGATCTTAGTTTATGCATGGCAGATAGACTGCTGCAAATTTTATTGGTGCAAAACTAACCAAAGTTCATAAATGCATGGCAGATAGATATAGCTCTCGTGCTCGAACAGTCAATATATAGAAGTTAGATGTTAGTGTTTAATTAATTTCAAGAATACCAGTAAATATTATTGGTGCAGAATTAGTTCTGTACTACTTGTTGTTTATTGCTAACGATATATATATCTAATTGTTATAGGGATCCTATTGGGAGATGAATGAAGCGAGTGCGAGTGCCTCCAAAAATGAGATCGATGGTTAACTTATAACATTATCGTCTATCGGTCTATGTATATGATATATGATGGAATCTCTTTTATTTTTGAAGTAGATATATGTAGCAATCGGCACATGCGTTAGCTAACTAGCTAGTACTTTGGGCAAGTTTGGATAAACATGTTTAATTAAATGTTTATAATAATAAGTGTTAAACATATATAAGCTATTATTCATCAGTTAATTAATTTGAATAGCTTATGAGAGTAAGGTCAAACAACTTATGAACAAGTCATAAACTATATATTTATATAATTAAGTTTTCTCAAACACTTATATAAATTTATATGTGATAAGGTAAAATTAAATAGAGTCACCCAAACGAGACGACATGCATTAGTTTTCATTCAAGTAAATTATTTTTGTACAATAAATTTGTATAAAATTTTGTACTACAATGAAAAATGAAGAAAAGAAAGAGAAATGTGAGATGTTGTTGTTGTTGTTATTATTATTATTATTATTATTATATTGAGAGAGATTATGAGAAAGAGAAGTTAGAGGACATCCATGATACTTCAAGATCGCTTGTGAGCTCATTGATCATGGTCATTGGAATCTAGACCGCTTGTCCACTCCTTTGCCATCAGTAGTGAGGCAACAAATTCTTACTATGAAGCCCAGACTCGACTCGGCCTACACGGATGCTTGGGTTTGGAGCAATAGTGCGACAGGGTGCTACACAGTCTGCGATGCTTATAGTTTGTTGCTTTAGCGTGACTTAGGAGCGGCTGGGCAGGAGGACTGGGTCTGGATTTGGAAGTTGAAGACGCCGGAAAAGCTTCGAATGTTCATCTGTCTAGCAATACAGAACTCTCTTCAGGTGAATGTGTACCGACATCATTGTCATTTGGCTCCCTCCCCGGTCTGCACCCGCTACTCGACACCGTTGGAAAACAGAATCCATTGCCTCCGTGATTTCCCTCATTCACGGGAATTGTGGATGAGGATGAGGGCGTTAGCTTGGCCAGGCTTCCTCCACAATGATTTCTGCAATTTGATTCGCTTACAGTCCAAAAGCAATAATGGTTTGAGGTTTATTGCTGGTTTATGGGTAATCTGGAAGTGGCGCAACAATATGATCTTTGAAGCTTCCCCTTGGTCGCTTGAGGAGGCATGGCGTTGGATGGCACACAAATATGACGAGCTTTTGAGATTTTTGGTGGCTCCAGCGGGGTTGGAGGATGGAAGTGGGATGCAGCGTAACTGGGTACCTCAGGCGGCGGGAATTGTCAAGCTCAACATCGACGTCAGCTTTCGGGAAACTCAGCAGTGTATGAGATCAGGGGGCTTGCTCAGGGATGATCAGAGTCGCTGGATCTTTGGGTTCCACTCGCACCATGATGGAGGAAACCCCCTTCTTTATGAAGCGTTGGCGTTGAAGCAAGGCTTAGAACTGATATGGGAGAGAGGATATAGAGACGTGATTTGTGAAATTGACTGTCAAGAGCTTGTAACCCGCTTGGAGCAGGAGGAGGTTGAGCGCTTCTTTCCCATTCTCAATGATATTCGAAGCCTACTCAAGAGGAGGTGGAGAATTAATCTTGCAGTAATCGGTAGGGACAACAATTGATCTGCAGACTGGCTTGCAAAGAGGGGTGCTCAATCAGATACTTTGGGGCCTTGCATTCTTATGAGTCCTCCTTCCGAGTTAGATACCCTTATTTTTAGGGACTCATTATTAGTGGCACAGGTGTTTGTTTAGTTTTTTGTCAATTTTCTGATGTAGCAAAAATAACATTATTTTATGATTACCCGGCCGTGTTTTGTCATTAGTGATGTACAGACAATCCAAGGCATCAATAAATTGGAGATATTGTTGATAGTCGTTGGTAACTGATTTGGTCTAGACGGAGGCAACTCATTTTGTTGCAGATGAAGATGTCACCTCTAGGGAAAGAACTTCTAACTTTTAATCTATATGTTCTTCAAGGCAATATTGTGACATCCATTCATCTAAGACAATATTACAATTCTCTTCAAATGAATTCAACCGTGGAGGCTGCAAGCCCTGTTCTTAAAGAGAGAAAGCATTTTAAGGATGGCTTTACAAATTAAGGATTACTTTACATTTCATCAATTCTTTGGGCCATCCCATGAATAACAACAACCTTAATATCTCAATTGTTACCCTTTGCCAATTAACTCATCTGCTGTTACAAAATTATAACAGGTGAAATTTATTGAATAAGAATTCTTCATAATTTTTGGACCAAAATTATAATATCTCAAGGAGGATGTGGAGATTGCATGTGCCTATAGCTATTCCACCACAGGTGAATGTGTTAACTTGCACAAGTACTTGGGGTAAAGATTCTCCATCTTGGTGCAGTTTATTAGGCTCACAAGGAAGCAGTTTGTTGAGATGTTCTATTTTAGGTGGTGTGAGGAACTCAACCATGCTATGGTTCACATTGGCTTCCAAGTAAAGAGCACCTTCATCATTGCAAGTGATGAAAGAGTGGTCTTTTCTTCTCCCTGCTACAGGGTAGAAGATGGCTAGTGTCTCAGACAGTGACTTTTTCAATTGAGCACTGATAAAGGAAGGTTCTGGGAAGCCCTCAGTGCTGGGGTAAAATAAAACTATTGGCAAATAGGTTACAGCTTGAAGCTGATCAAAGAGGCAGAGTTGGTAGGATTTGTGTTCATCTGGTGTGGGCAAGAGTGGTTTGATTGTTTCTATTGTCTTGATTGTGATTTCCATATCCTCTATAACATATGTAAACTAGTTTGTTTTCATGTGTTTGATTGGTTTTGTGAGGGGTATTTAGTAAACTTTGAAATGGGGCAAATCATCGATTAGCAATAAGTTGTACTAGAAACATATACATGAGATGAAGTTAAACTCCACATATTTTTCAGGTTATGAATTTGCTGGAGGTTACATGCATCATTATAGTGGGAGTTGTTTAATCAATTAATGGTTTACGCGGTACGGTGGAAGTCTATTTCTAACGTTTTAACCTCAAAATCATGATTTATGGATTGAACTGTTTTTTCTCCAGAATAAGCTCTATTGTATACTATTTTATAACATAGAGGTCTAGTCAAACATCTAGACCTAACTTAAGAAGTTCTACTTCTACTCCTATTAGTCACACCTCTACCACTGTTTTTCAATGTCCATTCTGAAGAACATAATGATTCATAGACATGTAATGAATGTTATATATTGAGTGGTTTATGAATTTAGACTCTGGAAAATATTTTGGAATTGATTAATGGATTTACAAACACATTTTTGGTTGGAGGCAATAAAATGAAAATAAGAAAAAGTGGTCCACATTTTAGGCCATGGAATGATGAGCTTTACTAACCAAATAAATAAATATGGACCGCGGCTTTTTATCCAAATGGGCCCTTTTTACTATGGGCTTGATCTTGAGTAAGAATAGATTCTCTAATGACATATTGCTTTAATTTTTATAGTTGCTAATGGGCTGATAAGATATCAAACAAATTAAATATATTTAACTCAATAATAAAAAAAAACAAAGAAAGTCAGACTTTAGGACAAATATAAGCATCAATGTTTTTGGATTTGGTCCAACAACTCGTATATTTAAATTCCAGCTGCAACGAACACCCTTTTCCTTTTCTAACCTAAAACAGCAAAACAAATCATTTTTTCGGTCAGAAACTTTTTTTAAAAATACCACTAAACACTTTTATATTTTATATTCTCTGGCTGAGAATTCTTTTTGAGGAGAATAAAGGTACAAATTAATTTTGTCATCAGTTGATGAGCATTTCTTTTTGGGTTACTAATGGCATGGGCAGATCAAGCCCAAATTGCACGTAGAAAACTGGCGAATTTTTGGACCAAAAAGAAAAATGTTATTATGAAGAATTCTTATTCAATAAATTTAAACTATTTTATCTAAATTATTTATTGATAACATTGTTTTGTCATTAATCAAGTTTAATTTTTGTTATTTTTCTCTTATACAAAATTCAAGTTAATTTTTATGTTTACAGCTGCTTGGAGGAGATTCTCTTTACTCCTATCTAACGGCTGTCTCTCCGTGCTCTCCCTTGTTGAGTTCTCTTGGCTTGTGCACCTTGTCCTTGGTGGCTTTTTTATGTTCTTTTCAAGCTACTTTTGTTTCCTGCTTTCCTGGTGTAGGTTTCGTATGTTTTGTAGCTTCTAGGCAGCTTGCTTTCTTATGTTTTTAGACTGCTCTATTTCTTTTCATTTCAATTTCTTTATTATGTTCATTTTCGTTTCTGTTTACCTCACTTGAGAGAGGGTGTTCTCAAGATATCTTTTTATCTAATATATTTCCATTTTCTAAAAGAATGAATATTATTATTCAATTTAGGTAGTTGAATTACTTTTGAAAATATTTAATTTTATTATTAATATATTAATTACAGAGAAATTTGTTATTGCTTCCTTTATATTAATACAAATGTATGAAAATTTTACTGCTTCATTATTTAATTAAGTTTTTTATGATAATTAAATTAAAAAAATAAATGATTGTGACTAATATTTTTTTTTGAAATATTTTGTATCTAATTAAATATTTTATTAAATTATTATATTAACTCGTATCAACTTTCCTACCTCAAATAAATGTTTAGTTTTTGTTTATTTGAGTTTCTAGGTTCGTTTATTTTTTCACCATTTTTTAGAGAACTAAAGTGTTATGTTTCAGGAGTCATTTGTCATGTTCTATTCTTCCTTATACAACAAACACGAAAGTTAGTTGGTAGTTGAACAACTAATTGATTTGAAAATTTTATTGATAAGTTTTTAGTTTAGTTTAATGTATATAATACAAAGGTTTTTTTTTTTGTTTTTTGGTGTATTTATAATAAAAATTGAAATTGAGTTGTACATTTTAGTAGGTAGTTGAATAGCTAATGACTTAGGTAATTTTATTCATTTTTAATGTTTTAATTTAATTTATTTAATACAAAGGAAATTTTTAATTCAAAGGTTCAAAGTAACTTTTACATTTTAGTAGATAGTGTAAAAAATAGTAATAAGTTTTATTTATTATTTTTTAGAAAATCCTCAACTTATGATGAATAATTATTATTAAATTAATTTTCATTTTCATTTTAATATATAACAAATTAGAAAGCTTTTCAATTAGAAAGAAGCATAAAAGATTAATATTAACTATCTAATATTGTTATTAATGTAAAGTTAGTTAATTTCAATTATTATTATTACTTTAAAATTTCTCTCATTTGTAATGAATAATTAAAATTTAAATAATATTAAAATTTAATTTAAAATATGAGAAATTAAAAAGTTTAACCATTACTAATTCATAATTAATAATAAGTGGATGTATATTGAAAGTTAAATAGAAAATTGTTTAACTTCATTGTTTACTCATTAATGCATTTAATACTTATAGCTCAAGTGAGCTTTACATATATATATATATAGATTTCATCAATTAATTGGGCCATCCCATGAATAACAACAACCTTAATATCTCAATTGTTTCTCTTTGCCAATGAACTCATATGCAGTTATCAAAATCATGTGGGGTAAATAGCCAAGTTCGTCCCTGAATGTGTCCACCGACTTCAACTTCGTCCCTAAACTTTAAAAATGACGCCCGTAGTCCCTGAATGTGTCAAATCTCCTTCATCAGCAGTCCTTGACGTTAAAAAAAGTTCACACCGTTAACGAAAGTGTGATATGGTTATTTTTTTCCACTTGGAAATTCCATGTAGGAAAGAGATTTGACTGAAACATTAAATCTTCAATTTAGTCCCTGTGTTAAAAAAAAATTCTTTCTCTCCTCATCTTCCTCTACCTCTCCCCACCACCATCACCCTCTCTTCCTCCCACCATCCTCCCCAACCGTCCACCCACTCCACCACCACCACTCTAAAATCCCAACTCGAAAACCATAAAACAAAAAACCCCAAATTTTCAAAGATGTGAAAGCAAAAAAAAGTTGTGTTCGGAGTATTGAATGAATGTGCAAGCGGGTGGGTGTGTGGATTGAAGCAACGTAACTGCCAAAGAGAAGGGACGAAGGGAGAGAGGTGAAGGAGGGAGCAGGTTAACCTGCCAAAGATGATGGAGATTAAGATTGCTAGGTTTGCATCAGGGTCATGGAGATGAAGAAGGTGAAGATTGTGTTAATTTAAGAGGGACTAAATTGACGTTAATTTTTTTCCAAGCTCTTCAACTACTCTCACCTTCCACACTGCATCCCACTTCTCTCATTGGAAGAAGTTTCAGATCTGTGCAAAAGCTCCAAACTTTCACCTTTTTTTGTTGAACACTGGCCAAATATGGACATAAAGCTCCAAGCTTTCACCTTTTTCTCTTCTTCCATTGGGATGTTGTGTTCCATGGTGCTGGTGGTAGCTCAATCTTGGTGGGTTAGGGTTGGGGGTCGCTGGATCTGGGTGGGGTTAGGGTGCCTCGATCTGGGTTGTGAGAAAGAGAGAGGAAAAAAATGATCTTTTGTTGGGATTGATTTTCTAGGGTAATATTTCTTGATAAACAATTAGAAAAAATTCAATTACCGATCAATTTTTCTTTGGAATTGGTGGTCTTTTGATGGGATTGATTTTCTAGGGTAATATTTATTGGCTTTGAGAAAGTTTGAATTTCTGGGGTAATATTATATAGGTTGGTGCATGTTTGCTGGGTAGTTGAAAGCTTCTGAAATCAATGAATGATGAAGAATTTCTACTGAAGGTTCTGGGTTTTGTGGTTGAATTTGAAAGTTATGGGTTCCGAGAGTTTACAAATGAATTTGAGTTTGGATTTAAGTTTTGATTTGAATGAGAAGAAGTTTTTTTTAACAGTAATATAAATTAGAAGAAGTTGAAGATAATGAAAATGGCATGAATAAATTTGCAAGTGAAAAATATTTGTAAGATGAAGATGAAGGTTATGAAGATTGAAAAGCGACTAGTTTGCTAGGGACTAATTTGATGTCTCAACGTTCCAGTTCCACGTAACTAGGAAAGAAAATTCAAAAAAAAAAAACTCATTAACGTCCGTTACATTTTTTAACGTCAGGGACTGCTGATGAGGGAGATTTGGCACATTCAGGGATCACATGCGTCATTTTTAAAGTTTAAGGACGAAGTTGAAGTCGGTGGACACATTCAGGGACGAACTTGACTATTTACCCAAATCATGTGTTTGAAACAATAGGATTAGGCAAAGCAAATTTGAGAAACTCCACATCTTTTTCCAACATAGCTATATGCTGAATTTCCATAGTCAACCAAGCTTCCATGCCTTCATCTGTTTCCATAATAACAGCCACATTGGGGAGAGTTTCTTGATCACCTCCTCTAACACCAACCCACAATGGCTTCCCCCAACCAAAATCCAGCTCAGCCAAATTCAAACCACACCAACTTGTCAACACAAATGGAATTGGATTTCTTGTTTCAATACCTTGAGGCAGATCCACACACTCATTGCTGCCAAGTATGCTTGGATCATTTTTCACTCTTAAGAATAATTCCCTTGTGAGCTTCCCAAATTTCTCTCTTGCAATGTCCACCAAGTGTTTGATATTAGTTTCTGCATGAATGGTTTCAGAAAACACCATCACTGGCCACAAAATGTTGCCAATGGTGTATCTAGAGAAAGGCTCACCCATCCTCCTCCTCATGTCCACTATATGAATAGCCAATGCTGGTCTTGTGACATCACCAGATTCCACCTTGCAAGCCAGAGTCATGTGTTTCCAAATAAAAGCAGCTAGTGCTTCATACCTTGTAGGGGATTTTGAGCTTTCATCATCACCATCATCTTTTGCTTCAGATCTTAGAGTGTTGATTGATTCTGCATCAAACACAAATCTTCTTGTGGTGCACTTTTTTTGTATGTCAGAGTCCTCATTACTCTGAGCAATATGATGAGGCAAACTCAAATGATTCACTGGTGGGAAGAAAGAGGAAGCAGAACAGAAATCAGGTGGTGGCATTCCCTCTCTAGAGCCACGGCAGATGGCGGCCCAAGTCGCTTGAAAGAGGCTGCCAGAGCAACCATCAAGGAGGATGTGGAGATTGCATGTGCCTATAGCTATTCCACCACAGGTGAATGTGTTAACTTGCACAAGTACTTGGGGTAAAGATTCTCCATCTTGGTGCAGTTTATTAGGCTCACAAGGAAGCAGTTTGTTGAGATGTTCTATTTTAGGTGGTGTGAGGAACTCAACCATGCTATGGTTCACATTGGCTTCCAAGTAAAGAGCACCTTCATCATTGCAAGTGATGAAAGAGTGGTCTTTTCTTCTCCCTGCTACAGGGTAGAAGATGGCTAGTGTCTCAGACAGTGACTTTTTCAATTGAGCACTGATAAAGGAAGGTTCTGGGAAGCCCTCAGTGCTGGGGTAAAATAAAACTATTGGCAAATAGGTTACAGCTTGAAGCTGATCAAAGAGGCAGAGTTGGTAGGATTTGTGTTCATCTGGTGTGGGCAAGAGTGGTTTGATTGTTTCTATTGTCTTGATTGTGATTTCCATACCTTCTATAACATATGTAACTCGTTTGTTTTCATGTGTTTGATTAGTTTTGTGAGGGGTATTTAGTAAACTTTGGAATGGGGCAAATCATCAATTAGCATTAAGTTGTACTAGAAACATATACATGAGATGAAGTTAAACTTCATATATTTATATATTTTTCAGGTTATGAATTTACTGGAGGTTACATGCATCATTATAGTGGGAGTTGTTGAATCAATTTATAGTTTACGGTGAAAGTCTATTTCTAACGTTTTAACCTCAAAACATATAATCATGGATTGAATTGTTTTTTCTCCCTATTTACATAATAAACCACATGAATTTTCAGAATAAGCTCTACTGTATTTTATAACATAGAGGTCTTGTCAAACATCTAGACCTAACTTAAGAAGTTCTATTCCTATTAGGTGAAGAAATTGAACAAGCGATTCACGCCTCTGCCACTATTTTTCAATGTCCATTATGTATAGAACATAATGATTTATAGTCATGGAATGGATGTTATATATTGAGTGGTCTATGGATCAAGACTCTTGAAAAATATTATGGAATTGATTAATGAATTTCCAAATATTTTTCAAACACATTTTTTATTGGAGGCAACAAAATGAAAATAAGAAAAAACTGGTCCACATGTTAGGCCATGCAATATAATGAGCTTTACTAACCAAATAAATAAATATGTACCAGGGCTTTTTATCTAAATGGGCCCTTGTTATTATGGGCTTAATCTTGAGTAAGAATAGATTCTCTAATGACATATTGCTTTAATTTTTATAGTTGCTAATGGGCTGATATCAAACAAAATATATTTAAACTTAATAATAAAAAAACAAAGAAAGTCAGACTTTAGTACAAATATAAGCATCAATGTTTTTGGTATTGGTCCAACAACTCTCGTATATTTAAATTCCAGCTGCAATGAACATCCTTTTCCAGTTTTCCTTTTCTAACCTAACACAGCAAAACAAATCATTTTTTCGGTCAGATTTTTTTTTTAAAAAAATACAACTAAACACTTTTTTATTTTATATTCTCTGTCTGAGAATTCTTTTTGAGGAGAATAAAGGTACATTTTGATTTTGTCATCAGTTGATGAGCATTTCTTTTTGGGTTACTAATGGCATGGGCAGATCAAGCCCAAATTGCACGTAGAAAACTGGCGAATTTTTGGACCAAAAAGAAAAATGTTATTATGAAGAATTCTTATTCAATAAATTTTCTTTATCTCATTCAAAATATGTTTATAAATTATTTTTGTAACCATTAATGGAAAGTATTTTTCACTTCACTTCCTATCCTATCTATCTATTTTCCTAATTATTTATTAATCTAATCTTAACCATGAAGGAACTGAATAAATTCAAAAATTTCTTTTTGTAAAAAGGTACTTTCTGTTTTTTCATTTTTCTATACTTAATACCTGTAATTCCTTTTCGCCGTCACGTTGATGGATACTTGTAGAGATATACATGACGCTAACTCATTATTATTTTTAGCTGAAAGAATTGAAAAATGTACTTTTCAAATTCCCTAACCTGTCAGTGTAATACATTTTAATATTTTATTCAATTGATTGTGAAACCTGATTTTTCATTAAAAGCACTTGTGATTTTTATTAACAATCTATTTCTTTCAATCAAACAGTTGGTTTTATTTATAGACATATTCTTCCAAACCAGCGAGCCTACACGTTTTTTCAGTAAAATATATGCTTATTTTCAACCAATAAATACTATTCTGACTAGACAAATCACATCTTTTATTTTTTACAAGAGGAAACATAACAAATCAAAGCAAGTTATTTATAACTAATTGTGTCAAATTTTGTGGCTTTATATTATGTATTATTGTGATTGTGATTATGCAGGCCATAATGTAACATAAAGAAATGATAAAAAGCATATCATAAATATCTTGTATCTGATTCGTTAACCTAAAAACCAAAAAGCTATCTTGCTGAAATCACAGTGCATTCTGAATGATCAAAGATGATGAGTTATATGTTATAAAGCTTCATAACTCAGAAATCCTTATTAACATGTCACATAATCAATGTTGTCGACGATGAATACATTGCTTAAAATTAAGAAGAAAAAAAAAAAACTATACGTCACGGAACTAGGGGGACCTAACGCAATGAAGATGATTACTTTTTGCGCATTCACTTTTTATTATTTATACACGTACACTAATTTGTTTTGAAATTTTATAAGAAAAAAATGGTGTTAGAGTGTGGAAAAAACAAAAGAGGATGTATAAAAATTAATCCAAGTGTGAATGGTAAGGTTTTGTGCTCCTATGGACCTCGATCTCAGAAAGAATATTTCTTTTTTATTCTTGGTTCTTTCTTACAAAACGATAAGAATTAGCATCTTAATTATTAGTATTAAACACTATAGTGACGAGGATTTTAAAAAAAAAAAACTATACTAGTTACGAGTCCAATCCGTGTGCCAAATGCATGCAAGCACTGACGATTTTCAATTATAGTAATAAATTATTAATATTATTATTTATATACTAGAATATATTTTTAAAAGATGACAATTTATAATCAGTAAAACAGGCATTAAAACCCAAATCAAAATGATTATCTGAAAACGCAACAAGCCAACAACTATACCATGTATGCGTTATTGGTCTATAGTTAGATCTACAATGTCAAGGAGAAAGATAGCGTGCGAAATGGCATAGCCACATATCTTTCATATTATTAAAAATATTAATAAAAATAGATAATGACAAATAGAGTTCTTTTTGGTTACAACTATGGGAAAATTCAAAGAGTTTAAATTGATTTTTTATTCTTATCTATCTATCATGTTTTATGAAGCACAGACTCTCACACGGACAACCAACACAACACGACATCGGTACTGCGATACTGCTAAAATTTAAAAAGTAAGACTCTAAAACACCATATATATATATATATATATATATATATATATATATATAATGTATCTTATGTCCCATAATGATAGGTCAAGTGGTAAGAGCTGAGATATATGTGGGTTGGTGAGGGAGGTGATCCTTGTAGGGTGCAATTTATTTTTCTGATGTAAAAAAAATAAAGGGTGTATCTTATAAGAAAAATGTTTTTATTTGAGAAAATAAGAATAGATCGCGACGGTTAGATTTAATCATTAATAGTTAAGATTAAAACAAAAATTTATGTGACTTTTTTAAAAAGTCACATGACATTTTTAAGTGGTCATGTGACCATTAATTAAATTGTTTTAATCTTGACAGTTCATGATTAAATCTAACAGTCGTGATTTATTCTCATGTTATCATTTAAAAACATATTTCTCATGAGATACGTCATATATATATATATATATATATATATATATATATATATATATATATATATATATATATATACCCTTTGGTGTTCTTTTTATGAAACTCTTGTCATAAATCTTAGGAAATTACTTTGATGTTTTCTTTGTAAAAATGTTAACTTGTCTACAAAAAAATTAATCTTTCTATTGATTTTCATTCCCTTATTGATCATCATCATTGAAATTTCTTTGGCTCTGGTTCTTCAAGTATGAGTTAGCAATTTCTTTCATGCTTTACTCGAATGTATTTGTAAAATACATATAAATTGAATTCATACATTGATATCATTAAAATGATTTTATACAATCAATCACATTATCAATTAAATATATAAAACATTTAAGTTAAGAGTGAACCACTTTTTATCAAAATGTTGCGTGTTTGATTTTTGCCGTAAATAAGACATTTGTGTTGATAGATGGTTTGTAAGTATCTCTATAAATGATATACAGTCTCAGATGCGCCGTGACCCGTGGTGTTGACTGAAGTCGAACCCACTCAAACTTAAAAAAAAAAATCAATGCATATACATTTTTCTCATGAAAACAACAATAATAATTCCTATTTCATGATTCACATGTGAAATGAAATGCACACACACACAATTTGAATTAGAAACAGAAAGACATGACAAGGACCCATTGTTGTATGCACAAAGCATGTAAAGCCAATTTGAAGTGAAAAACAGAGAGATGAAGGTGTCTCTGTTTTGGCGCTTTCATTAAGACTCACACACACTCATTTATTTCTTCTACAGTTTCCATCGCCATCCTCAGTTTCCTAGAAAACTGTCAACCCATTTTCTTCACCCTTTCATCTCTACTCTTCGATCATCACCACCACCACCAGCATTTTCCACTTCTTCCTCTGTTCTGGTTCACCGAAAATGGGGTTTGTTGGAAGTTTCTTGGGGATTTTTGGTTTTGCCATTGGAATACCCTTTGGCCTCTTGCTGGGGTTCTTTCTCTTTGTTTATTCAGAGACCAAACAAGTGAAGGTTACTGTTCTTGCATGATTCACCTACATGCATTCAATAAAATTCAATGCAGATGCATTTTTTTATAAACAGTGTTGTGGGAACTGAATTTTTGTTTTTTCTTTTTGGGATGAAGAATTTAAGACCCCATTTTCATTTTGGAATCTGGGTATGCTTCAAAATTTGATCTTTTGTTTGTTTGTTGCAGGACCCAGTTGTGAGACCTATTAGTGAATTAGGCCCAATTGCTCTGCAAGAACTTCTACCTGAGATTCCTCTGTGGGTGAAGACACCTGATTATGAAAGAGTAAGTTTTTTCTTGTATGTTCTGAGCTTTTTGATGATGTTACTGTGTTTGATAAATTGCATGGTTCTTTCTTCAGGTTGATTGGATGAACAAGTTTTTATTGGATATGTGGCCTTACTTAGAAAAGGTATTTCAGTAATTCATGAGGGTGAATTCATCCTCTTATTGGATGATTCTTGACTGGTGTTTGATTTTGTGGCACAGGCAATTTGTGGGATGATTAGAACCACAGCACAACCAATATTTGCTGAATACATTGGAAAGTACCAGATCAAAGCAATTGAGTTTGACAAGTTAAGCCTTGGTACTCTTCCTCCTACTATCTGTGGTAAGTCTTTCCCCAAATTGTTTATTTTTGCAAATATTTTGTTCAAACTTCTTCCCAGAAGATAGAAATGGTTTACCATTTAATCTGAAATTCCATTGGCCTAGAAGAATTTTGAATTAGAATACCTAAGGATGGTTTTCACCCAGGAGGTTTGACAATGATTAAGGATATATCTTATGTGTTAAATATGAATCCTTGGAAGTTTGAATTGGAGTACAAATGCAGTTTAGCTCAGAACATTAAGTGCACTTGAATAAATTTTGGTGAGGTAACCAGCACTATAGAGATGTTGTTTTCTGTTTGTCCACGTCAAAGGTCGATTTACTTTATAAAGTTCAGTCACACAACACATTTGCGGCCTTTATTATCTGATAGGTTACGAGGTGTAAAGGTTTAGTGTTAAAGTCCACATTGTAATTCTGCAGGTATTAAAGTTTTAGAAACCAATGAAAAGGAATTGGTCATGGAGCAAGTTATCAAATGGGCTGGCAATCCAAACATAGTGTTGGCTTTGTATGTGTCATCTTTGAAGATCACGGTTCAGGTCAGATAAGCCTTGAGTTACAATCCTAAATAATTCATGTTTTTCTAGTTCCTTCAAGATTGATGCTATCCTTCCAGGAATTCATTTTTATTCTTCTCAGTTGACAGACTTACAAATATTTGCAACACCGCGGGTAACTTTAAGACCTTTAGTGCCTACATTTCCATGTTTTGCAAAGACTGTGGTATCTTTGATGGAGAAGGTAAAGGAAGTGTCGTATTCAATTCTAATTTCTCTTCATGTCTTTTCTAATATAGTCAGAACAAATTCATTATTTTGTGATAATTTTGTTCAACGCTCAGCCTCATGTGGATTTTGGGATGGCAATATCAGGAGCGGACATCATGTCGATACCTGGTCTTTATAGATTTATTCAGGTACTTACATTTATTATTATTAGTTTTTTTGCTGATAATGGTTGCTATGGTTGAACTGTCTACCAAGTACCAACTTGACTAAACAAAAGCTAACTTACACTTTTTTTATGTTTTACTTTTTCTGGATTAAAATTTTCACAGTAGTAAACTTTATTGTGAATAAAAACTTCTGATTTTCTCCCCTATACATCATGGAATTCAGTTAATCACTACAAATACACAAGGGTAGTTTTAGGATTTTTGTGGATTTAGATTATGCAACTTGTTACTCCTATGCTCATTTATTTTTCAGTTCTTTGATGGACTGTTAGATTGTTACTTGTTAGTTCCCTTGCAAATTCTATAATGTTATTTTGTTGTTATTTTATTGTTATCATCTTTTTTTCCTGCAATTTTAATTGGCATGGTGTTTGACAATTGAGCTGGACTTCCACTTTAACTACTTCTGCTGCTTACAGAAAACAATAAAAAAACAAGTTGCAAGCCTCTATCTCTGGCCTCAAACCCTGGAAATTCCCATTCTTGATGAATCAACGTAAGTTTGAATGAATGATAGTGTTTATGTGCTCACAGAAATAATTTTCAAGGTCTAAAAGCTTTGTAAATTTTTATCCTGCTATTTTACAAACATATATGCGACCTGGTCCTTATCTAAAGAAGTTGACATAATTGGCATACTGTTGCTAGATTACACAAAGCTTCAACCAGACATCTTACTAGAATTATGTTACTATTAAACATATGATCTTATTGTTACAGCATTTGATGAGAAAAAATACTGCAAGTCGCCTAAGTTCACATAAACTTTCTGTTTTCTTCTATGATGAAAATGAGCTTCTGAAATTGGTTCTTGATACTTTTGTTTACATCTCTATAGGGTGGCGATAAAGAAGCCTGTGGGAATACTACATGTGAATGTGGTTAGGGCACTTAAGCTTTTGAAGATGGATTTGCTGGGAACTTCTGATCCTTATGTGAAACTAAGCATGACTGGGGAAAAACTTCCAGCAAAGAAAACCACTGTCAAGAGGAAAAATTTGAATCCTGTGTGGAATGAGAAGTTCAAGCTTATTGTGAAGGACCCTCAGTCTCAAGTTCTCCAATTACAAGTCTATGACTGGGACAAGGTTTTCCCTATCTTTTACTTGTTTGAATTTTGGTTAAAAAACAAGTAATGTAACACAATAATCTTAGCTGTAGCATTCACCTTTCATTTATGTTTGAAAGGAAGGCCCTTCATTTTGGCTTCAAATATTGTGTGGCAACCGATGAAACCTAAATGACCATTTATTTTCAAGCTTTGTTAGAAATGTGAAAACTCATATTTTAACTTATTTATGTGTACACAAAACAAATATAGCTAATTGGTGGCACTCACCTCTGAGATAGACCTTTCAAACAGGAGCTTAGGAAACCTATCTCAAGGAGTGATTTATCTTTTCTCTTTTTGATGATGTTAATTTACTTCACTACTAGAGATACTTAGTTACTTTTAACTTTCAAGGAACAGCTGTATTTTCTGTGTGTAGCTTTGTTTTGTAAAAATCTTTTCAAGCAGGAACTTGGGAAATCAATCTTGTCTTTCATTTCTGTCCATTCAATTCATTGATGATATGCAATTTTAGTCTGTAGAAGAAGCCAATCACTTGGGTTCAAGTCCTCGAAACAACCTCTTGTGTAAAAAACAGGGTAAGGCTGCGTACAGTAGACCGTGTGGTCGGACCTTTCCCCGGGCCCACACATTGCGGAGCTTTAATGCACCGGGCTGCCCTTTTTTAGATGAAGCCAACCCCTTCCATTCAGTTACTAGATAATTGGTTTGCATTTGTAATGGGATTTATTTTCTTAGCTGGTTATGACTTTTTTCAATGATATTTCTTCACAGGTTGGTGGACATGACAAGCTGGGAATGCAACTAGTCCCTCTTAAGCTTCTTAAACCCTATGAGAATAAAGAGTTTACACTTGATTTACTCAAGGACACAAATATCAATGAAACTCCAAATAAGAAGCCAAGAGGGAAAATTGTGGTGGACTTGACTTTTGTTCCTTTCAGAGAAGATAGTATCAAATTTGGTGGATCTTCAGATAGATATGAGAGGAAGGATAGTGGAGTTGATAGTGTATCCGATGACGAAGTCCAAGACGGTGCTGGTTTGCTTTCAGTTGTTATACAGGAGGCTGACGAGGTTGAAGGAGAACATCACAACAACCCATATGCAGTGCTTACCTTTAGAGGCGAAAAGAAAAGGACAAAGGTAAACTTTCACCTTCAGTATAATTGTGCTACACTTTTCAGCTTTCTATTATGCACATCATGTTATTTCAGCTTTCTGTTATGCACATCATATTATCATTTGTATACACAATTGATTCAGGCAAGTTATTACATTTACTTAAGGAATTTGTTCCAATTTTTTTTTTCCAGATGATGAGGAAAACCCGTCACCCGCGTTGGAATGAAGAGTTTCAATTCATGCTAGAGGAGCCTCCTCTACATGAGAAAATACACATAGAGATTATGAGCAAGAGGAAGAGCTTTAGTTTTCTATCAAAGGTGCCATTCCATTTTTCTGTTAATTGCAACTTTAAATAGATTGATTGAAAATTTGTTTTTCAGAAAATTTAGCGCACTGTTTGATCCATATTGGTGTTGATGATGTGCAATGGCCTATTTGGATAACATCATGTTTGGACCAACTTCTCCTTAGAATAAATTCTGACACCTAGAAGCTATTAACAGACGCTTTTCCTCATAATTGATTTTAGCTTCAGAAATAATTGTAGATTGATTTTTAAACATGCACCAAGTCATCTTGTGTTAATCACTGATATTGATATGAGATTTTCTATGATATGCAGGAATCCCTGGGGCATGTGGAGATTAACCTGAGTGATGTAGTGCACAATGGTCGCATTAATGATAAATACCATCTAATAAATTCAAGAAATGGAGTGATGCATGTTGAGTTGCGATGGAAGGTAGTTTGACATTGACAAACTAAAACCTTTAATTTGTGGTATTATTTTGTTACTCTACTACCTTAGTTGACAATTAAGCTCATTATTTTTTACAATGTATCTAAAGAGTGTAGGCACATCGCAACTGGATCGGATCTTCTTGATCACTGGGAAAAAAATCTGAACCGTCCAAAATATGTTAAAAAATATAGGAAAAATTGAGACCGTCCGATTTCTGCTTAACAAAACAAAACACATAATTTACAAAACGATTTACGTAATTACAAAAAATGTTATGGTAGAAACGTTGCCGTAAAATGATTTTGTTTCTACAAGTCTACTGCAATTATTTTTCTTTGGCCTTTTCTTTTACGAAATCCTCACGTTTGGGATTAATTTCAAAGTTTTATAATAAGGCGCAAAAGTCATACACATGCATCGAATGATCAAACTTTGAATATCGGCATTAATTGCCAAAAATAAATCCTCAATGGACTTGTAGAAACTCCTCCAAATAAATCCTCCAAAACTCTTTTTAAATACCATATGGACATTTCATTACTCCTCTGTTTTCGTTGTCAAATGTTATTGCTACGTCTTAATTGTAGAAACTAATCTTATATTATCATCATAGGTGGTAAATGGTGTGGCATAAGTTGTAATCCGATATAATCTTCCTTTTTATTATAACAAAATGGGCTAAAGCCCAACAAAACTATCCTTCCTTAAAAAGGAAACTAGAGAGGATAACAAATGGTTACAATTAAATTTTCCTAGTTTTGACAAAAAAAAATTTCCTTTAGTAAACTTGGGTTGAGACAGCTGATCACATGTTTCGGATTTAACTCACACATCTACTTAGGAGTGGGTCTCTACTCATCTTCTCAGCATGTCACTCACGCTCTATTCGGTAGTCTGAAGTTATTTTATCACCGTTCTACCATTCTTGTAAAAAAAATTAGTTCATGAACTCCATAACCATTATTGGCAAGGTGATCAGCACACCTATTAGCTTCACAAAACACATGATAAAAAGAAATCCTCCAATCCATACAAGCCATCTCAATGATCTCCTTAATCAAATTAAATTAGCACAAAGATGGTTTAGTGGACATTTGATAGTGATAAACTCTTAAGCAACATTCGAGTCTATCTCCACTTGAAGCACGAGTGGTTTGAGAGTAAAAGCTAATCTCAAACCCTTCAACACACCCCAAAGCTAGCTTGGCTCTAATTCGGTAACAACTTACAAAGACCCCAGTTGCTGCAATAACCTTGAATAACCTTACTATGGTCTAAGCAACCCACCACAAGCAGCTCTCTATTATATATGTTGAAGAACCGAGCCATCTGAATTGAGTTTCCAGGCACCTGGTCTTGGAAGGGTAGAGTAATTGATAATTTGAGCTACTAAACTGGTGATGTTAATAATAATTGAGGTGAATTGAATTTCCATTAATTTCCTCTCATTAATATACTAAAATTTTCACCTATCATAATTATTGTCATTTGCATAATCTTCTCTTCATACCTTCTCAATAGAGCAATACTAAGAGCATTTTGGAATATATGATCAAATGGACAACTAAATTCCATAACTAACGCACATATACCAGGTAAAATGGCACTTACATGAAAAGAATATAGTAACAAACTCTAATCTTAGTATTATTACGCAACGCGAATTCCTGCCTCGGCAAGAAAAATCTGAGAACAGATAGCAGATGCAATAAGTAGAATTTCATCTGCATTTGAGTCACGCTCAACTATTGTGAACACACTCATAGTGCCCAGAACATCTATTGGTGAATTGGTGGCAGAACTTCAACGCTTTGAGGCTGTTAGCCTGTTACAAGTAATCCTGAATGGCATTCTCGATGTTGTCGGCTCCTGATGTTCAAGCCTGCAAGGGAAATGTTTGTGGCATTGAAAGAACATGAGGAGAGATTGTTGGCTTGGTTGAAGTTTGCTGCCTACAACCCATTGCCTTTAACTTAATTATATCAAAGTATTTAACTAGTGTTTAGATTATGCTCTTATGTTAGGTTAACTAGTTTGGTCATTATGTTGGTTTAAGTGCTACATTTTTAAGTGTGGTTAACCATGTAGAACTTTTAATGTATGGTTGTATTGTGCTATGCAAAATTATATTGTTAATGGTAATTGATGACAATTAAGTTTTAATCAGAAGCTCAAGCTAGTATTTCTGTTACATATCATTAGTCCATGGCTTGTTGTTAAGTGTTAATTAATGCTTGGCAACAGTTTTTCAGCTCTTGGGAAACAATTTCCTCTAGGACAGGTCATTCAAAATTGTGCTTCTGATTTCCCTGTGAGATTCACTTTCTTAAAACTCACTAGCTCATAATCTTTGAACCAAATAGATAGAGGTCTGGTAGCATCCTCTGAGGGCAAAGAGATCTCCTCTGAAAAGTTAGGAATATGAGCATAATGTCCTGTAGCTGTGTTCATGACTCAACTGTGATTGTTAGAATCCTCTTTAATTTACTATTGCCTGTTACAGACTTATGTTTCTCTTTTCCTTTCCACTGTTTTGTTTCACTCTTGTGCCATTCATATACATAAAACAGGTTGATAAGGAACTTATTACTCATGAGTTACTTCTTGGCTCTCTGCCTGGACAATTGATAAATCTATCAATGCTAGTTTTTTCTATTTTTATTTGTAATTGAAAATGTGATTATTTATTTTAAATGTTATTCTTTATATTGTTTCCATTGTGCAAGACTAATGCCATAATATCTTGAAAACAAAAAACTGTTGTCATCAATGAAGAGTTTCAACTTTCAACTCTGTATTCAGTCCCTGAATGATAATGCTCAATCTTTTTTAATGTGAGGTGACTTCACATTTAAATCTTAACACTCCCTCATGGCCTCATCCCCCTTCACCCACAATCACTGTAAAAACAAGGAAAAATAAATAGAAAGAAAAAAGGGTAGTAAGTTTATCTAATTGGAAAATTAGTTCTCTGTGGAAAGTTCTTAAATTTTTAAGGTACATTTTGTGAAAAGTCCTATAAACAATAGAAGATACAAATTCAGTTCATCATGTTTCTACCTTTTCCTTGTCAAAGGCCATGATTGAAAACGGCACTTTTGGTTGTCCAGTTATACCAACCCATCTTCATTTTCCTGAGGGGGTGTTGGAGGCTAGGGTGTCCTCAATGATGTCAATCAATTAAAAGGCTACTCAAGATTATTTATATAGCAAAGTGCGTGTTTGGATACATCGAAGATTTTCAAGTTAAAAGGAGAATTGATTCTGGAGAAACTACTTCTAATAGCTTTTATGGGAGCATAATTGATTCCGAAAGATTTGAACATATTTCAAACATGTTAAGATTAGGGGGCAAAAGAAATGAATTTCACTCTACTTGGAAAACCAACATGAAAATCTAGAGAGTCCAATGAAACTTCTCTGTCAAAAAATTTACATGAACCTTCTTCACATGTTTGTCAGGTATATATATTTGATGTGCTTTGGGTACAGTTGTGCAGAGAAACAAGCAAGCTTAGCTAGCACAAACTAAACTATGCAAAAATATAGTAATAAAGGAAGAAGAGAAAAAGAGACTTGCATTTGCACAATCTCGGATAATGATTTTGAACATGTGGGCCCACAGAATGTATTGATTAGGTTTGACTTCTTGATGAATTGATGAATACATGTGAGATGTGACATCATAATTAACAAAAACTAGTGTTGATTGGTTGTTCTCTTTAGAACATATACAATGGTTAACCAAAAAATATTTTGTTTAATCCTTTCCTATCCCACTTTTTCTCTTCCCAACACTCCACATCACCTTTTCTCTCCAATTCAACACTCTTTCAACAATTACCCACTCCAATGGTTTTACTTAACTCTCAACACCCTACCCCACCACTCACCACTCACCCTACCCCACCACTTTTTTATTTCACATTTTTATTTAATTTTATATTTTTTTTTATCATTACATAAAATTACAATTATCGATTTAAATTAAATTAAAACAATAAACACTTCACAATTTATTTATTTTTTTAAATATAGATGGTGAGAGAGATAATAAGAGTGAAAAAACTTGGTTTTTTTTTCTGTGTCCAAATCAAACGAACCAAGTCTCTATTTATAGAAAAAAAATCATGAATTTTGGTATAATTTTTTTTTTCAGAAAATATTTTTTTTATGAAATAATTGAGTTCAAAAGATAAGGAAAAACGAAATCCGGAGCCACCAGTCAGACGAAGCCACATGGTAGGGGAAGAAGAAAAAAACTTTCTCTCCCCTGTCACGCGCCTTGTCTGCGCGTGTGCACCACACACCTGCGGTGGCCACTGGCCTCGCGCCACGTGGCACACCGCAAGCTCTTTAATTTTGTTGAAAATCTTCAACAATTTTCTTCTCTCTCGTCCCTTTCAACCAACTTCAACAATCACTAAATCCCTTCAACAAAATTCAACAAACTTAAACAATCAATTCAACCATCCATTGTGGATGGTCTTAGCTGATCTGTGTGGTTAAGGTCTTTTAATATCTTTACAGATTTGTGTACAAATGATAATCTTAATTTTCTGGACACAATGAAAAAGAATGTATAAATGCTTCAGCTTTATATATGCATATATGCTTTTATAATCACTTTCTCTAACTAGTGGCTAGAAAATTGATATTCTTTGGACACAATGTATAAACTAAACCATATCCTAAGCATGTTTCCCTTAGGATTTAGGATAAGCATGAGCCCTTTGAATTGTGAATGTGAATTTGGATCTTTGTAGCAACAAAGATTCTCTATAATTCTCTGTTGCATTACTCTTAAACAGTGTCTTAGATTCGAGTTTTATGAATAAAGAATACTGTTAAAAAAGCTAGCTCCACCTTAATATGAATGTTCCAAGCTTGAACAAAATTGTCTTTTGTGAAAAATTCATTATTGGACTAAAAAATAGTTTATGATCATATATCCGAAGCGAATCTGAATTTGAAAGGGGGAGAATATGCTTTGTTAGTTTGATTCTGTTGAATTAACTAGTGATAAATTTTGTTTAACTAGTGAATTAGAAGTTTAGTATCTTATTGTCTTGAATAACCACAAAATTAGTGGGAGGCACCATGAGAGGAGAAGTAATTCCCTAATAAACTAAAAAAAGGTTCAGCTTTCTCGTTGACTTAACCATAAAGAAGTCTGGCAAATTTGGAAACAAGAAAGGGAATCCTATCCCCTCCCCACAAAGGGTGTCATAATGATTCTCTGTTTTAATGGTTCTCCACTCATTGCTAGCTAGGAAAAAACTCTCATAGCACAAACACTATAACACTCTCTCACACACACACACACACAAAAAAAAACACACGCTCTTCATTCATCAAGGTGTGTGTATAAGGCATATGTGCCCTTAAAAGGAGGGAGTGAATTGAAAAGTAGTCACTGCCTTTGTTCCTTATTGATGTTCTCTTGTGGGGGAGAGGAATAACTTTTTGCATACTAGAAAGATTGGGAGTTTTTTTCTTTTTTCTTTTCTTTTATCTTAAAAGGTTGTCTTTTGAGGGAGTAAAGTAAAGTGGGAATAGGCAACACCACTCAAAAGCTAAGCTTAAGGATCATTTTGGTCTTCCAATTCCATTTCATGTATAAATGGATTATGCTCTTTAATTTGGCTCAGTGCATTATCTTGTCCTTAAAGATTCTTCAATATTGGAAGAGCATTACAGAGAGTAGTGCAAGGCAAAATCCTTTTGATTCTCCCAATAGACTAACTACTGACATGCCAAATGGGAACCAGAATTGTTTCATATTTTTCAAAAAGCAGTTCAATTAGTATTTCAAACAAGGCCACTAGGCATGGATTTTCAGCACTATTTCATACATATGCTTGCTATGTAGGCATAATGCACCAAATTTCAAACAGATCCTCATTTTCTATCGGTGGTCACAAATCCTCAGTAATAATCCATTTGATATTTGGGTGAACAGTTTAATTAAGAACTTTTCACATAAGTACTTATTCATAAGCTAATTTATGAAGTTTATTGAATTAAACTCAAAATATATAAGTAGGTAAAACACCTTACTCATAAAACAGTTTAAATAGCTTATTAAAATAAATTCAAAACAGTTTATAAGTAGGTTATAAGCTATTCCCATAAGTTCTCTCAAATACTTTCATAAGCACTTATATCTATAAAAAATCTCAAATAAATTCTTTCAAACGAGAGTCACATATATACATCTGCAATAAGGTTTTGGTTACCAGCTTGAACTCATTGCATCACAGATGTTTCATTGTTTGGAATCCTTTTACCTTAATAAAAGTCAGTTTCTGCTAGTAAGGATATGCTCTTAAAATTGAACATTTATTCTTCTACCTTTCTCATGCTAGCTAAATTTTATGTTACATTAACATAAGTTACTTTTTTCCCATAAATTTTACCACACCTATTTTCTTACTCAAATCATTATATGTATTTGATTATTAGTAGTCTTATAATGTTGTCTGTGTATTATTAAAGCATGCATGCAGAAGATCAATGCAAAAAAACCAAGTCAGATGGTCTGGAAGATCGGTGATAAATACACCAAACATTATCATGATTTTTCTACATGATTTTTTTTCTAGAAAATCACATGTACATGTTATAAACTTAAAATTCTCTTCCAGCTTGCATGGAAGATTTTTAAATACTAAAATTCTTCTAATAAATCCAAGTTTATATGCTGAAACTTCAATTTTCTAGGCTCTAGATTTTGACCATTCAATGCCAGTTTTGAGGTCAATCAGTGTGATTCATTGACCAAGAATATCTTGATTTTCATAATCTAATAAAAATATGCTATTGTACAAAATACTTTACACGGTTCAAGGAAAAGTTTACGGTAAAAGAGATAAAAACATTTGGTCCCCAATCTGAGTTTTCCATAACCTATAATAGCAATGGCCTAGCTTTAGCTGAGTTATGATATATACACACCTCTCTACTCATTTTTCACCTTTATTTTCTATTATTTTTTTTCTTTATCAATCAAATTATCTATCACATATTTATTTTCTCTCTTCTTTCTTCCTATCTCTTTTTTCTTCCACCTCTTCACACCTCATTTTTAAGGTGTGAAGATATAATTATTCAGCTTTAGCTTTCCAAAATTTCAAATTTCAGTACAAATATAATTAATCATGTTAAAAAATAAACACAACGGAACCCCAAAACTTTGGTCAAATTTTTTCGGTGGTAACTAAGTTATTTCTATTTTCAAAAAAAAAAACTAAGTTATTTCTATTTAAAAAAAAAACTAAGTTATTTCAAAACTGACAGTAGTGAAACTAATTTCTCACGGCATTATAATTGTATTGTGTGGTAAAGGATGAGTCAATTAGTTTTTTTTCATTAGAGTTTGGAATCATCGGATTTCAACCGCTTGTTTAAGATGAATTGAAATTTGAGAATCTCAATTAATAAAGCAACACATGCATACATTATTTCATATATTTTATACAATACTTTTAGTATGTTTATGGGTTGTCTTAACTATGTTACAATTGCTTCACATTAATTTTAGAGAAAAAGTTTGATGCACCGACGGTGTAAAGTTTTTTTACACTGTCAATCAATCAGATTTTAAGGATGTGAGAAAATCTATCTTTTTATTTAATTTTATTAATTGACATGACACATCCTTGAAATCTAATTGGTTGACGGTGTAAAAAAACTTTGAGTAAAATACACTCACCCCCCTCAAGATTTGCAAGAATGACACTCCACCCTATTCTTTTTTTAAATCTACACTCCACCCCATTTTTTATAAAGGCAAAATTTAGTGACGAAAACAAATTCGTCACTAATAAAAAATAATTACTAATTAGTTAAAATTTAAATAAGTTTAATGCATATACACTATCATACATTAATTTATGAAAATAATTTTACTGAATTAAATTTAAAAAAACAATCCACTCTGTCTGTTAAGTCCACGTCCCATCTGTCTCCAAATCATATTTCTCACCACAAACGGTCACCACCAAGCCTTTGCTCCCTTTAACACGACGGCCACTGTCCGAGAATGTGAAACCCCATGGCACCACCATGCATCAAAGTTTTGTTGCGACCTGAACCACAGAACGTGAATCGCACATTCCCAAAGCTACCTGTTCAACTACTTCTTGTGAACTTCACCCCCTTTAAGTTGCGAGCGAACGCTCTGTTGGTTTAAGATGTCGTTGGATTTTGTTAAAAACGGTGCTCCACCGCATCGTTGGGTTCTAATAACCTCCGATCCACTTCATATTTCTTAATTTTGTTTCTCTATTTTCTTCACTCATTTGTCTTGCTTTTTGGGTCTGCAATCCAATTTTCAAAATTTGAGGTATAAAGAGATTATTTTGATTAAAATTGAATTATTACCAAATATGAAAACACAAGCATGTTTCCCTATGTTCGAGATATGGTTTGTAAACCGGTCGAGTGTGCTATTGCAGAATTTGCATTGTGAATTTACGGAGGAAGACCGCGATTGAGAGAATGAGGAGGACTGTGATGTTTTCATTTTTAAATTTATTGGATTATATTGAAAATATTTTTTGAAATTATTGATTAACAATTTAAATAATAACTAATTATTAATGAAGAATATTTTTCGTCACTAAATTTACATCTATATAAAATGGGGTGGGGTGTAGATTTTAGACAAAAATGGGGTGGAGTGTAATTCTAACAAACCTTGAGAGGGGTGAGTGTACTTTACTCAAAAACTTTACACCGTCGGTGCATCAAAATTAAACTCTTAATTTTATACATTTACATCTTAATTCTTCAATTTCATGGAGACATGAACTTATATATAAACATGAAAAATTATTTGTATTTAATTATTTATAATGAGATATAGTAAAATTGAATATTTCAATCCCAAAATGGCCTGACACACTCTTCAAATAATAGAAGTGGACTTTCCCCAAATGTGTTTTTGACCCAACCATTTTTGACAATGCTTCCTAGCACGGTACTTACATTATATAAAACATTTTTTTTTTTGATAATGGCATTATATGAAACATTAAAACTATAACAGTGCTCTATGTGCATTCGGTAAGAATTCTTCAAACACATGTTATTTTAGTTGATAAGGATTAATCATTTTTTCTAAATTGTGTATTTAATTTTTATTATCGATGTAAAAGTTGTATTGATAAATAATTAATACATACAATATTGAGCGAACTATGACACACATATCCTAACTTGTGGTGAATCGGTGATCTAAATTTTTTCTTGATAAGAAAAGCTCATTTTGTTTTGATTATAATCATGGATTTTAGTCAACCTCCTAAATATTTTTTATCATCAATTGATTGAATCAACTTGGTCCTTAAAAAGCAACAAAGTAGTTTCATGAACAGAATTAATTAAATATATTGCTCTAATAATAAAAGAGCCATGAGAAGATAAAAAGGAAATTAAAGTAAAATCCAAGGCATGTGATGAGATCTATATTGACAGGCACTAATGTCAACAGGGTTGACATGGGTACCACAAAATGACTGCTTGTGATGATGTGCACGTGTGGCATATACTTATCATCATCTCATGTGAAGAGTTAAAAAAAATAAATGAAAAAGAAAAAAAATATAATATTTCATGTTTTAAATGATTAAGAAAATCCCACCATTTTGACTCATACAAAACAATCATCCACCATCATGCACAAGAGGGCCATGCCAGTTCATGGAACCAAGTCATGTAGGCACCCAATAAGACCATCTAATACCTTTTTTTTTTCTTCTCATTTTATGTAATCAGGATTTCTAAAAGAGATTGTAGCATGTTGCCACCCCTTCCACTAGAAGATGTTTTAAAAATAACCCCTTAATTATAGTTATTCATTTACCCTTTCACAAAAGCAGAAAGGGCTTAAAGGGCAATTGACTTCAGACCATAGACTGCAATAATTGAAGAGCAATTTTCAATTTGGTTTGATCCTGCCTAGCCTTAAAAGTAATATCACTCCACTATATTAGATTTAAGGGTTGCTAATTTGCTTTTGGGGTGGCTTGAGTTTTTTGTTTCATTTTTTTAATCAACCACAAGTATTCTCCCATAGTAACAATTTGATACCTAGTATTCTCACATGCCTCTTGGGCTTCAACAGATAGTTTGGTGTACAGATTGTACATATGTTATTGACGTTCTTCAAACTGTCACTGTTGTTGATCATTTTTCGGCACGCGTGCCGTGTGCAGAATTAGAGCTATGCTTGGTTGGGATTGGAGGGTGACGTTTCAGCGTTTTCATCCGGAGAGAATTACATAAATACTGCGGCAGACTCTTTGGCTCGCCAAGCTTCGAGAGAAACCGTTCCAATGCACGTTTGACAACAACCCCCCTCTCATTTGGTTGCTTTGCTAGTTCAGGATGCTTTAGTGTAGCCTTATTTTCTGTTTTTCTTTCCGTTTGTAAAAAAAGCTGTGACAAAAGACAAATATACTAATAGTATGTTTGCTCGCACGGTGAAATTCTCTAAAATTTACTTTAAAAAAAATATTTTTTTTAATTAAGAGTCATTTGATACACGTTAGAAAGCATGAAAACAGATATAAAAAATGGGTTGAAATGTACTCTACTGTCCTGTTTTTGTACTATTTAATTGGGTTAGCTTCAAGTTTTTATTCTTGAGTAAACATATCTTAAAAAAGGTTAAACAGAAAAAGCTAATAAAAATTTATACTACAAATTAGAAATACAAAACCCACACATAACTAAATACTACAGAGTATCCACAATTATTCATTGAGTAGCTGAATCAGAATGCAAAGAAGAAAAAGTAACAAAGAAAGACATGATCATATGATACAAGTAAAGAGGATAATAAAGCACCCAACTTTTCCCCCATTCAACCAAAACGTGCTCTCTTTTTCATGTCAATTTTATTTTTCTCTAAATCATTAATAACTTTTAATGTTTTACCTTACCCCCTCTCTCTCTTTACTTTTTTTTTTTTCCTAATATATCTTCACGGTCGACAGCTATGAAATTAATCATTCGAGACTCTTAGATCATATTAAATAGGTAGACATCTTTCAACAAATATTTCTCCACACGCACCGCAGATAAATCAAACCCCGAACTAAATGCTTAAAGATGACAACTATCTACTAATTGCTAATTGTGATATACGTTAGTTCTCTCTTAACTCTATTAAGGTAAAGGAATCTCAAAAAACAGGTCAAAATCCTATGCAGACAAGCCATTGTCCAAGTCCATGGCCGCCAACAAAACCAACACCAACAACGTCAACAACAACAGCATCTAGATTCTAGAGTTCATACATCAACATCTGAACAATTAATACCACATTTTACCACCAACCAAACTTCCCTCCCTCCTTTTTCTTTCACAGAATCAACCAAGCATTCAAATACAACCAAGTAGTACTACTATGCTCTATCATGCTATTGCTATGCTCTATTAGTATTGATTGATTATTCTCTTCTCTTCTCTTCTCAACCACCATGGTTATTCATTATTCGTTCAATGAAATGAAAAATCCTTCTACCTCGGTTTCCGTGCACCATTTCTACTTTTCATAAAACCCCATTTCCTCTCTCTCTTGCTCTCTTATTCCAAGGACTCTCAGATAACCAAAGCTGCAATCTTTTCTTCATTTGAGATCTGGGTTTTGCTGGGTGGAGCTTGGTTTTTCAGGGTTCTGCTTAAAAATGGGAAGCAAATGGAAGAAAGCTAAGGTGGCTTTAGGTCTCAATCTTTGCATGTTTGTTCCCAGAACTCTAGACGACGAATCGCCGCCGCCGTCCACGGTGGTTTCTGAGAGGTTGTCGGACGCTTCTCTGCTCTCTTCCCGGCAAACCACGCCGGTGCAGTCTTTCAACGGCTTGAAGCTGTCCAAAAGTAGCAGCAAATCTTCCAAGGTTTGTGTCTCTTTTGGATTGTCCACTTGTTGTTGTTTCTTACTGTTCTTTGTTTTTTGTTTTTAATGTTTTGATAAGCTTTGTTTTGCTTGGTTGCTTGGAAAAATTAATTGAGCAACAGATTTTACTTTGCTAAAAATGGGTTCAGGTTAAAATTTGTGACATTGAAGATATTTTTTGGAGTGTTTTGTGAAGAAGGGTTTAATTGTTTTGGCAGATTTTGTTACTACTTCAGGGCACTATTTAGGCCTCTGACATATCATGTTTTCTTGATTTTCTTAACTCAACAAGAGTTTAATTGAGAACAAACTTGCATTTTGCTAATTAATGTGTGGTTGTGTTATTTGAATTGAGGGAGTAATGTGAAATGAGTTTGAATGATTCAGGAGCTAAGTTACAAGTAGGGGTTGTTTTCAGGGACCAAAATGCCATTTTACTCTTCTAATTCCGTCCATTGATTTTATTTTTATGTCTCTTTCAATTGTATTGCAACATGGGTAATTGATAGATTGATATGTTTTGTTGACCATTCCAACACTGTATCCTTATTTAATTTTGAAGTTTTGTGAGATGAATTCTGATTTTGACCTGCCTTAAGCCGGCATGATTGTTTTTGACATGCTTCAATGCCGCATCTTGTGGATAAGATTTTCCTTTTTTTATTTTTTTCTTCCTTTCTATGGGCTCTGCAGTGTTTATCTATTTATTTTTTTAAAAGCAATTATGATATGATGCATAGTTGGCTTGTTCATTGAGTCAAAGTCATATTAGCAGTTTTTGACGACTAAGGTCGAACTCATTTGTTGAAAATTTGATTTGTATGAGTGGAATATCTTTGGACTAGTGTAAACGATGCTTTAATCCCTTTGCCTGACTAGGCAACATGATTAGATGTTTTACCATCCCTCACAATCTCAGTATGTGTAAAGCTTATTGTTAATAGGAGATCATATGATTGATAGTTAAGTCTTCTTTTTGCAATATGACAGAATAAAAAAAATATAGTATGAGAATGAGGAAGCGTTTTCTTCTATCCGTCTAAGAATATTTAAGTATAAAAATACTTAAGGTTGGCAGAGTGCTCTCATCCAGGTTCCTAGCCACTGTTAAATGCACAAATCGAGTAGAAATAGTGATATTCAATTTGTGTATTTATTCACTGTGTCTATATGGAATCTGGTAATGAATTATTTATTTTCATGTAGTCAGAACAACTGTAAAATTATTTACATTGAAGTATCAATGTTCTTACAAGCTTTTATTTTTCAACCATTCAGCAAACCTGCTCAATATGCTTAAACAAAATGAAGCAAGGATCTGGCCATGCTATATTCACTGCAGAATGTTCACATTCATTCCATTTCCACTGCATTGCTTCAAATGTGAAACATGGAAACCAAATATGTCCAGTGTGCAGAGCAAAGTGGAAGGAAATACCCTTATCCGGCGCCAGTTTGGATCCTATCCAGGGAAGGGTTTCACCTAGTCCTATAAATTGGCCCCAAAATGACGCTTTGATGGCTGTGGTCCACCGCCTACCTTTACCCCATCCTCGCCGAGATTTGAATAGGAGGCATATTGTGCCACTTTATCAAGCTTCTGAACCAGGTGTATTCAATGACGATGAACCCTTGAATCATCAACCTCAACCTGCATTACCTGAGAGAAGCACTTCAGGTAAGAGTACTGAAGATACTGATTCTGTTCGAGCAATGGAGATTAAAACGTACCCCGAAGTGTCAGCTACTCCACGGGCCAAAACTCACTCTAACTTCACAGTTTTGGTTCATCTCAAAGCTACTGCTGCTGCAGCTGCCGAGAGACAAAACCTTAGTAGAAACCAGGCTAGCTTGACACAGATTTCTCAGACACCGCGTGCCCCTGTTGACTTGGTCACTGTGCTTGATGTCAGTGGTAGCATGAGTGGAACTAAGCTTGCGCTATTGAAAAGAGCCATGGGGTTTGTTATACAGAATCTAGGCTCTAACGACAGGCTCTCTGTTATTGCTTTCTCTTCCACGGCTCGCCGCCTCTTTCCACTATCTAGGATGACCGATTCTGGACGGCAACTGGCATTACAAGCTGTGAATTCCTTGGTTGCTAATGGGGGTACCAATATTGCTGAAGGGCTGAGAAAAGGCACTAAGATAGTAGAAGACCGAAAAGAAAAGAATCCAGTTGCCAGTATCATACTGTTGTCTGATGGGCAGGATAATTACACTGTCAGTGGCTCCGGAACTGACCAACCTCAACCGAACTACCATTTGCTTGTGCCTAATTCAATCAGTGGCCGTGATAATTCAGGATTTCAAATTCCGGTGCATGCTTTCGGATTTGGTGCTGATCATGATGCTTCATCAATGCACTCAATTTCAGAGATCTCCGGTGGCACATTTTCTTTCATCGAGACTGAAGCTGTGTTGCAGGATGCATTTGCACAATGCATTGGAGGACTTCTGAGTGTTGTTGTCCAGGAGCTACAAGTGGGAATTGAGTGTGTACACCCAAGCCTCGGTCTTGTCTCACTTAAAGCAGGAAGTTACCCGAGCCGGTTGGTAGCTGATGGCCGCAAAGGGTTTATTGATGTTGGAGACTTGTATGCTGATGAAGAGAGGGATTTTCTTGTTTCTGTTAATGTCCCTGCTACTTCAGGCAATGAAACATCATTGATAAAGGTCACGTGTGCTTACAAGGATCCCTTGACTCAAGAAATAGCAGTGTTAGAAAGTGAAGAAGTGAAGATTGAGAGGCCTGAAATAGCTGGACAGGTTGTGATGTCACTTGAAGTGGACAGACAGCGCAACCGGCTCCAAGCAGCTGAGGCAATGGCCCAGGCACGTGTTGCAGCTGAACAGGGAGACCTAACAGGAGCAGTGTCAATCCTTGAAAACTGTCGGAAGACGCTTTCTGAGACCGTATCGGCCAAATCTCATGACCGTCTTTGCATGGCGTTGGATGCTGAACTAAAGGAAATGCAGGAACGAATGGTGAGTAGGCATGTGTATGAAGCATCTGGAAGAGCATACATACTTTCCGGATTGAGCTCACACTCATGGCAACGAGCAACTGCAAGAGGCGATTCCACGGATCAGTCGAGCCTTGTTCAGGCTTATCAGACCCCATCAATGGTTGAGATGCTTACTCGATCTCAGGCCATGCTACTAGGTAGTCCATCAGGTCAGAGGTTTCTCCAGCCACTGTTGTCATTGAGATCACAACCAAGCCCAAGGTAGTCCAACAGGGATTTTGTGAAAATCATCTTCAAATTAACAATTGCAAGTGATTTTCTCTTTTTGGCTAAAGGGGAGGGGGGGTGTTGAACAGGAGATAAATGGAGATTTCATTGAGCTGTGATTTTGTTGTCTAATATATTATGTATAAATGAAATAAGAGTTGAGGAAAGGGTGGAGGGTTTACTTACAACCAATGGAGAAAAGGGCAGTAGATAGGATGTTACTACATTATGTTTCTTCTGTTTTTGCGGGGTTGAAGGTTTTCTTTTGTTTCCTCTGATGATGTTTTTGGGGGGTGGTGTACATACAGAAGAAATGCCTTTTCTTATTAAATTCGGGGGACATCTGGGTATAAAGTTTGTAACTGTGAAAATGGTTGGGATGATCTGATCAATCAATATAAATATGGGTTTTCAATTCTTTCAGAAGTTGTTTACGAGTAATTTGCCTTTTTTGCATGGTTCCATCACTATAGGCATGAAAAAAACCATCTGAATAAAGGAGAACGGTTGTGCCATATTTTTACTGCATTTTACAGCAATTCCACGGCTACATCGCAGCCATTTCAAAGCTAATTCACAGCTAAGAAGCCAATTCCATTGGTAATTCTGCAACTAAATATCAAGATACTTAAATAACAGTAACCAACATAGTCCAGATACCTCATGCAAACTCAGTGTCCTATTACATCTCAATTTACCAACAAAAATGCTACATTGACTAATGAAAAATACATAAACAACTCTATTGGATCTCGGGTTAAAACTTTCATTTGTTAAGAACCTAACAAACAACTCATTAGTGAAAAAGATGAGCCAAAGAAGAGATTACAACTTAAAGAAACACTTAAAACCAAATACATCCCAGTTATTATTCATGAAAGATTCAACAACATACCATGTAAGGATAACTCTCTCGAGGCAGTTCAAAATTTCAGCCACTGCATCATCCTTGGTGTCATTAGCAAAATAGCAACCAAATTATTGAATGCAGGAAGCGCCCTCTGTTGTTCACAGCCACTTCTGTTATCCTCGGCCAAAACGGTTTATGTGTCCATCTTTGCATCATAAAAAATCACAAGGACAATCAGAAAAATCTTTGAACACCAAAATCACACTGAGGTAGAATAGAGAGTGACAATCCTACACAGATGCACAACCCTCACAAGTCACAATCTAACCTGCGATTCACAACGGAGAACTCAAATTCCAAGAGATGGAGGACAAAATCGCAGAACCGATGATATGAGTGAGAATAATAAGTACCTTAGGCTTGAAAGCGCAGAACGAAGAAGAATGACCAAAACAAATGAAACCAGTAGATGATGAATGCGCAGAACAGAACTAAGCAATATCATATCTCATTAATTTATACAGGCAATATCACTCAGGTACCTGGGATGTGTAGAATGATATCCTGGAAAAGCACAGACTTTTTAGCACTTAGTATGCTCCTAATTTTATGGTATGACTTAACTGCAGGGAAGAGCACAAACTTTTATTGCTGGTGCACAATCTTAATCTGATTTGCTAGTTGCTATCACCTATAACTATAAGTCAATTGACTTGTGAGTGAAATACTATTTTAGCTTGCTGTTAACAACTCTAAATGCCATTGCTTAATTTACCATATAATTAAGACATTGTTTCAAGGTTAGTTGATTACATCCATAATATACATGTATATAAGGCCTCCTTTGCCTCAACAATTTCTGTACCACATTCCCATATATTTATTTATATATAGGATCGGCTATAGGAGAATATACACAGAATGGGATAGGGAAAGAGTGAGAAAAAAGAGGGTGTCATAAGCTATAATGAACAATTCTATAGTTTAAGGACATAAATAGTAAATAAGCATTTATTTAGTTATTTACATATCTTAATTTAATTCATGAAGATGCAGCATTTCAATCTCATCTCATTGGGGGGGAATCAACATATAACATCTCATCTATAATATCAAGTCGGCAGACATGATTCATAATTTGCAGTTAATAGGACGAGCACAAGTGATTCAAGTTAAATATTATAACTAAAATAGCAGAAAACAACATATCAAATCCAAATCTCATAGTTTGTTGGATGCAAACCAAACTAAACATAAACAAACATGCACCAAACCATGGTGGAAAATAAAAGAACTAGAAAGATGGATTCCAAAAGCAACATTGTATATTTGTCTCCCAACATAAGCTCAGCACACAAAAGAAGCATTAGCATGTTGGTGTTGATTGCAACAGAGTCCAGGTATTGCTCCAAGTTTTTCCATAGCCTTTTGAGCAAGCTCCAAGTTTGAAACCCGATCACGAGTCTCGTCAATTACATCGAGTATTGCATTGGTAAAAGCCCCATATAATGCGTGGTCAGGAGAAGTGGTGATTCCCTTTGGTGGGGGGAAGAATAACTCAGATACATAAGATTGATCTGTGGTAAATGAACCCTTTTCAGAGGAAAGTTGGTTTTCCTCTTCGGAATCGGAAAACAACACTATTGAACCAGTTTTTAAATAATGTTCTTTCTCCTTCCTGGTTAAGTCACATAAAATTGCGGGTTCAAAATCCTCATCTAATGCCTCTAATGCCTCTTCTTCTTCCTCTTCTTCCTGGTTGGTGGCAGCGTTTTGATCAGAGGAGTCTTCTTCCACTTTATCCTGGTTGGTGGCGGTGTTTTGATCAAAGGAGTCTTCTTCCACTTTTTCCTGGTGTAGTCTGTTTGTTCTGTTTTCTTTCTTGACTTCTGTAACAAAAAAATGGAAGGATCTTTTGATAGTTTTTTAATTAGTTTTGGTTATTTCGCTAGTCAAAACCATTCATGTTTCTTTGTGTAACTTTGTTTTTAAGAAAGTTGAATATGAGAGTTTGAATGATCCCACTTTTAAATTTTCTTTCAAAACTCATGCAGCTAACTGTATAGTTTAGCAAAATTGTTCATTTCTGGGTTTTGTGGTGTAAAAAAAATACATAAACTTTTTCCCTGACAAAATATGTTGATGTATTGAGTGGTCCTAAAGATTTGTGATTTTTTAACGCTTTTTTCACCCTGCATCAAAATCCAAAAACCATCAATGAACTTGAATAAAGAAGAAGGAAATCCTAGTTAGTGCACTGTACAGGACTAGCAACATTTCTAGATCATAGATGAACCTTTCAAAATCACTTTTTATGTATAAAAGCTACTTTTAGCATCTTCTTCTATTATCACTTCTTCCCTAATGTGAAAATCTATCAGATTGATAGATTTCCAAACACACATTTATCAGGGATTTGGATTCAAATTTAATTGCTGGCTTCATACATTTATTGCAGAATATTTTGCTCTCAAATGTAGTCACTTGTTAGCTGCTACCCGAAGAACTACTATTGAATTTAGTTATAATATTTCATTTCTGCTGTCATGAATTTGGAAGGTGGATGCTAATGTGCACTAATCCCCCTTCAAGTTTTCCTCACAAATAATAAGCAACCATGTCTTAGAAAAGCATTTGCCTACCGTGTTCGCAGTTCAGACATTAGAACCATGTTTAACTAGAGATGACCTGGTGAATCATAACAAAGAAACCTTCTTATAATTGAACTAAAGTATCCTCTGATACTGCTTACCATTTTCAACAAGACAACACAAAACTAGTGGTGAATCACATCAAATATATAAATATGCCCATTTCTATTAATCAGCATTGTCATAATCACCTACACCATTACAAAAATGTTTCTAATGCCATTTCAAATAATGCTACAAGCAATTTTCGAGTCAAAACTAAAATGAATCTTGTTCAGTTGTAACTGCAAGAGGACTCCATTAGCACTATTTTATCGTTATAACAAGTTAAAACATGGCAATAAACATTTACACATTTTTCACCCTTATTATAAAGTAGAACCAAGCATGTACATTTTGCTGTTTACAGTCCAGTACTTGGAAATCCTTGATACAGAAAAATTCCAGACTCAAGAATTTATCTTGACTTCCTCTCTCATAATGTCATACATAGTCAAAAGGCAAAGTACTAAAGACGCACGTTGATAATACCTTCACTTGCGGGATGAAAACCAGCTCTTACTTCCTTAAATTTGATTTTGATACATGTAGAATTGTGACAAAAGTTTATTCAAGTCCACAGCTCTAATCTAGTTTCTGTGGCTTTCATTTGGTTTAGGAATTTTCTTGTACTCATAGTCGTTAATGTCCACTTTTTGTTGCAAAACCTGCGCAACGAGAAATAAAAATTGAACCATAGAACTTCGTGATCACATTACATCAAGTTGCTAATGAAAGAGAGAACATACCTTTAGCTCATCCTCCAATGAAATCTTTTTTGGCTGGTATGCATCCACTGGCCCTGTTCTAGACAAGGCTTTTCTTGCTTCAATGATTTCCCATTCCTGATCATCTTTCACCTTTGCAATATCCTTACTGGATGGACACAGTTAGATTATAATTTAGAATGAGGATGGAGCAAAACAAGATGAACATTGGAAAAAAGAATGGATAGGTAAAACATAAAACTCCTTACATAAATCCCTAAACACTAAACTCAGAGGTTAGTCACAAGCCAAGTCAAACTAATTAAACTATGAAACTTAATACCAAACTGAAAGTACAGCAAAATAAACTTGGATGTTTAAGAAAAAGATAAAACAAAAAACTCCAAGAAGATGAGCTAAGCTTCGGCCTATTATTTACATTTATTCCATTTGTTATTCCCCGTCCCCATTTACATCAATTCCCAAAGTAATTTTGCAAAAGATTAACAAAACAGGGAATTTCAATCACAAACAATAACGGCAACAAAAGCCTTAATCCACTAAGTGAGGTTGGCTATATGATCATACTACACCATTGAACTCGATTAAAAACCAGAATTTGAGAGCTATTATTGATGATGAGATCATTTTTAACAATATCTTCCAATGTTCTTTTTGGTCTCCCTCTACTCTTCTTCACAAGACTAGAGACCATGTTATCGATTCTTCTCATGGGTGCCTTCAAAGGTCTTACATGTCCATACCACCTTAACTGATTTTTCGTCAGCTTCTCCACGATAGGCACCACCCCAATATCTCATCTTATACAATCACCGCTTATCTTATCCTTTCTAGTGTGACCACTCATCCATCTTAACATTCTCATTTCTGCTACTCCAACTTTTTTCTCATGTAACCAACCATGAAGATATTTGTAAATATTTTTTTTTGGAAGGAAAACAGAAGCTGCCTGATGCGGAGCCTGGAGAAGAGCCCTTAAACAAATTAAAGTAAAAAAAAAAATTGGACCATTAACAAACCTATCCTACTTCAGTGATAACCTCCTTCTGTAGTACAAATGAAGCACAATAACAGCATGAAATGCTCGCTCCAAAAAAATTGTTGCATTTCATGGCAAAAAAGTTCACCTGTTTTCATAAATAATGGACCTGAGTTTGCAGTTTTTCACAACAATCAGGTTTCAGGACTACTATTATTTAAAAACATTTCCAGGCCAACCAAACTCTATGCCCACAATGTTGTACGTAAAGTGCATTCCTCCTGGTTTCAAAAACTAAATTTTCATGTCCGGCGCTATTGAAGTTTCAAAACCATTCAATTCATTAGTCAAAGAACTTGCCCCCTTTGCTGCAATGTACTCACACTCAATGGCCATCTGTATCACTGTTGCACAGAAGCATTTGGCTTTGAACAAATTGTATATATTGTTGCAGATAAGATATTTGTAAATATACATTATACAATCCATTAACTCAATTTGTTATTCTACCCCATTGCCTGTTTGATCTTCTAATATAGCTTCTTTTTACCTAGCAATTGAAAAAGGAATTCCAGCAACTAAAGCATGGGCTATGGAGAAACCTACCTTCCTTGCAAGAGATGAGCAAGGCCAAGAGAGCCAAGGACAGTAAGAGAGATCATAGGAAGACCATATCTGACAAAAGGGCTTTTCCTGCCCCATCTTTTGAATGAAGTAGCTGGATTCTGACTCTGATGAACTGTAGAAGTCATTGGGTTTGTTTCAATGTTCAAATTACGCCTGAAATGAGTGATGAACCAAACAAACCAGTGAGAATATAGCTTGAAATTCAATGACCATTTTCATACGCATTCTATCAAACATGTAAGGTGCATAAAAACAAACAGAAAAAAAAGCAGATTCTATAGCACATAAACAGAACAAACCTCAGTCACAGATAGAGACAAGCTATGAGATATAACAGATTCACACGGCGACAGAGGTAAACCGGAGAAAGATGGGTCGAGAATTGCAGGCGGTGCTGGAGGAACAAAGAATGTTTCAACTAATAGAAATTTTTACCCTAAACTAATGGGAGTTTTTGGTCAACAAAATAATAGTAACTTGTTTTTTTGCAAATAAAACATTTTTTTTCATTACATGTTAATTTTAGAACGGAAAGAAAACACCTTCAGACATGTCGGCGAGGATTTTACTAGTTAATGGTCAATGGTAAAAACTTATTATTCCTCTAGGCAACCATCTTTAAGAAAAAAATAAATGAACCCTTAACTCGCCACCATCATTGCGGCAACTAAATCATTAATTAAACCTGCGTTGCCTTGAGAATGGTAATGAAAATGAAAATATCAATTTTCCTTCATCTCCATTTAATTTATAATTGCATATTTTTCTTTAGAAAAATGATAAGCCAATGTGATATTAATTTGATGCCATATCATACAATTATTTGTTAAATAATTTGCTTTTATCATCTGCCATATGAAGCCTCCATCATGTGAAAAGAAACTATTGAAGTTAGTATGATATTATGTGTTATTCAATGTTCTTCATCTACCATGTTTAGTAATTATTTGATGGTGTCTGCTTTGCTTTCTGCAAGGTATATTGTGCATGCACAGTACCTAGAAGGGGTTTTCTTTCTCTCAATAAATATGAATACAAGTTAGAACACATAAAAAAGTAAAACACTTAAATTAACACCAAATGCTTAAGAGCATGTGTGTTTAGATTCAAGTAGAGATCAACTTGAAAGCACATTCAATTCAATGAAAGTAAGATATTTCTTTCACGTTTACTCTATTTGAATTTGTGTTTTTCAATTGTCTCATAATAAGTGTAAAGTGTAAACTGAAAACCAAAGCACACTAACTAACCAAGGACTTATGAAAAAGTTTAGAGGCAAAAATGCCAAATCTCCCAACTTAATGGAAGAAATCAGTTCACAGATTGTGAATCTAGAAACAGAAGTTCTCATGAGAGAAATTACTGGAGTAACACAAGTTATAATAGAATGAATGCTTCAAATTGTCATCTAAACATAAAATTAAGAGGGAGTTATAACAAATTAGCTATAGTCATTTATGCTGAGCAAAATGACCTAGCCAAAAGGGAAATTGCATCAAAGTTCTATGAGAAATTAAAGAGGAAACTAAGAGGGTGTTCAAACTTCAAACTTAAAAAGAAAAGAAAAACATTTCAAACTCTTCAAGCCTTTCACTTCACTGCCAGGTCTGCCAAAGCATTTTCTTCTACCTGTGCTGGTGAAATCTTGGACTTCCTGCAAGGCTTGGAGACTTTCCCATTAGAGGGCTTAGGAATCAACCTGCAACTCAATTTCCTGAGAATCATGTTCCAACTTCCCTTATTAGACTTCATCATTTTCTCCAATTCATGCTTCATGGTCAAGCACTCCTTCTCAAGCTCAGAAACTCTATCTTTCATGTTGTCAAATGCCAAGACAGGGTTTGGTGGTGTGTTCCCATCAATATTCCTCAGCAGAGCAAGGTTTCCACTCAGGTTCTGTGTGTTTTCAAGGTTTTCAGAAGTAAAAAACCAACCAGCTACAGAGGTTCTGAGCTTCAGCTGTTCAAAGAACAGGACTTGGACAACAACTCTAAGTGGGAGCCTCTCATTTTGGGCTGCATGGGTGCTGGCTTCCAAAGACAGCTTCTGGCAATTCATGAGCCTGCAGATTTGTTCCTTCTCTGAGTCTGTCATCCAGGGATGAGTCTGAAAATTGAGAAATCCATTAAAGTCTTTCAAAGATAAACATTGATTCTACTTTTCTTGATCATCTGGCTTACTTTCAATATCAAAATGGTCCATGCCACTTATGTCAAGCACAAAATTTGAGTGTACAATTACATGTTAAATAAATATATAGACATTTAGTAGTATACATTTTTTGCTGATGTCCAGTGGGAAACTCATCCACATACTTTTTTAATATTTTATTAATGTGATATTGAACTTTTCATAAACATGTTAAGTATAACAAAACATTAAGTGCACACAGAAAGCAAATCAAAGATCTATTTTTTTGTACCTTGAGATATATATCAATTGCACGGTATATACCATCATCCAATGTCCTGGCATAATCAGGAACTAGAGCAGCAAGTGATTGAAACTTTGGCAGCTTCAAGTTAACATCAGGTGCCACTTCTGCTAAATAACCATCCATCAATTCAGCCACTTTTGCCATTGGACTCAAACGTTGAGGACCTGCAACTAATCTCCTCTCTTCCTCTATATCATTAGAAGTTGAATCAACATCATCATGATCCACAATCATGAAATGATCAAGCATTCTCTGGACACAATCAATGTCATGAAGAGTCTCCATTGAGTAGCCAATGTTTGGAATCAAAAGATCTTCCAAATCAGCTTCATCTAATTGGGAACCAATCCTTTTCTCTAAGCTTGCACAGCAAGATGAGCTAGCATACAAAGCCATTGCTGTTCTCAAACTCCTGAGTAAAAACTTGGTTGGTGTTAGCCCCTTTTCATTTGGAAGCAACTCCACCATTTCTTCAATGAGATTCCTCTGATCAGCTTCAGAAAGAGATGACTTAGAAGAATTAGCAGAGGAAGATGAGTTTCCATTGTTCAAGGAGGGGATATGCTTCTTTGCATAGTAAACAAGGGAACCAGCAATTCTTCTAGGCTTCATGTGTCTTGCAATAGCACCAAGCATGAATCTCTTATACAATGGCAAGCTAAGAGAACACACATCCTCAAACCACCAATCTTCACCTGTTGTTTCCTTTGATGTTAGGCTTATTCCATTCCACAGATCTCCATGATCCTCTGGACTCTGAACAATGCTTGTTGGACCTGAAGAGATTGGCAAAATAACAAGACTTGGATCTGCAGCTTTCAGCACCAGAGAGTGGATGCTTCTAGAAGTGATGTGAAGCTCTTCAGCAAAAGGTAAGACCTCTTCACATGTTTTAAGAGCCTTGAGTGTGTCAGTCCAGTATCCATATATGTGGTTAAGGAAATTTTCAGTTTGTATGATCAGGTTCCCTTCACCATAGTCCTCACTCATTTGAAGGTAATCAGATGCACATCTTAGGATAACTACATTGGATGGAGTTAACTCCATTTTGACACCATAACAGAACTTAGCCACAAGCAAAAAGGCCTTTGCTCCACCTGGTAGGTCATGAAGCTCCAAAACAGATTTTTCATTCTCACTTGATAGATCTTTCATGTAACCTTCTAGTACTTTGCTTCTTGATATCAGTGGAAACTGGTGACACAGCAAGAAAATGGTTAAGAACATGCATTATGGCAAGTAATAACAAGAAGTAAATATGTTAAGGACATGTCGTGAGGATTGAATTAAGTGCATGTTTGGATACATAGTGAAAACCCCGGTGAAGACAGAATTGTGGTGGACAATCACAGAAGCTAAGGGAAGTTGTTTCTGTCCACCGTGATTTTGGCTTCCCTGTATATCTAAACATGCACTAAATCTAAAAATCACAAGAGGCTTGTACCATCAAGGGGACTGAAAAATGATAAGAAAAGCTTCTCCAAATTATCTTTAGGACCTGCTATTGAATATTGTTTATGCACTAAATCTAAAAATTACAAGAAGCTTGTACCATCAAGGGGACTAAAAAATGATAAGAAAAGCTTCTCAAAATTATCTTTAGGACATGTTATTGAATATTGTTTCATCTATTTTCACAAAACTTTGAAAAATAAAATAGTAGTATAAATTGTCACTAGAACAAAATCAACAAGGTTAAATAAAAAGAAAAAGGAGAAGCTATAACTCTTCAATGCATTGAAACATCTATACTTTCACTCTTCCATTATTTGAATTGACACACCATTTATGATTTGTTGTTTCTCAATCTCCTTGTTAGCATCCCAAATCTCATAGAAAGCACAATGTTCTCCACTTGTTATCCATTAAATTTAACCAGGATATCTAGAGATATTATTATTAGACAGCAATAGTATAAATCATGAAAAACTCTTGGCAAAGGAAAACACACCTTGTGCAGATGGAAGGATGTATCACCAATTTCAATAATAACATCACTTGGAAGTCCACTTTGGCAGAGCCTAGAGATGAGGAAGTGACAGTCAACAAGGTTAAAGGTACACCATAACTAGATTTTACTTATGAAATATGATAAAGTATGCATAGAATAGATAAATACTGTTGATACAACATGTTTAGCAAATCAACTAGCTCCATCTATTGCAACAGACCAAGAATTAGTAGAATGTAATTGAACTTTTATGATTCTGAGATTTTTAACCCAATTAAACAACATATAGAATAAAGCATTTTTTCCATCCTAGCCATCTTGCAATGACTTGGAAGAAAGCTCTCCAATATAGGTTTTTTTTTTTTTTATAGGCAAAGAATTTATCAAAGGGACTACAAGGGGTACTCCAAACCCAAAAAACAAAGAACACAATTCTGCAAAATAAGGAAAAAACAAAAGGGAGAAAAAACATTACAAAGTACCAATATAACAAAGAATAACCAAATCCTTCAAACTTTGTTTTAATCCAGTGCCATAGACCTCCACTTGATTAAATCCAACACAGTTTGTAAGAAAAAACAGAAACCCAATCATGTTATGCTTCATGCAACAATCAAAAGTCAGAAACAACTTACCAACTTTCGCCATAGAGGTAGAACATTTCAGACTTGGATCCCAGCTTCATGGATGCCATAGTTGTTACTTAATTAGCATCAAAGTGTACCTTCGAAGAAAAATAAAGGGTGGTGACAATTAATAATGCTAACTGTTCCAATTGTTCTCTGTTTCTATTTTGGGACTAAGTGAGCTTTTACTTCTCTCTCACTTACATGCAATGTATTAAGTTGTGTGAATGAAGAAAGTGGGCACGTGAATATTAACCCGAGTCTAAAGGGGGAAATCTAGGAAGAAGAATAGGCAATGTGTTGAGAGATTCTCCATGGAGGTTGTTATAACAATTTCCTTTTAGATAGAACTTTTTTTTATTAACACACTATCTTCTTGGAATGTGACAAGTATCTATCTATATGATTCCATTATTACCAGTTCTCTTACATTTTTAGAACAAGAATTGCGACAAGTTTTCATATCTGTAGCCAGGGACTAGTCATAGCATAATTGTGCTTAATTATTGTATTTATATTATGTGATATAATCTTGTTCACATAATAAAAAAATTTAGTTTTTATCCACACGTTATTAGAATTGCTTGAATCATGAAAACTAAAACTAATACATTAACTCTTTTTTTTTCAAAAATCAAACAGCAACTTTATTAAGTGGAAACGGGCATAGAAGTCAATACATCAACGTGTAGAGATGAATGTAGAAGCTAATACATCAGTATAGAAGCCAATATATTAAGTTAATTATTAGTTAAATAATTATTATTCATATATAGTATACTATTTGGTACATAAGTATTTGAACCTACATATATAAATATGAATGTAGAGATACATGAATTTGTAGATACACTTATGTTGAAACCCATGCGCTATATACATGACGTGATTTTCTATGTAGCTTTATTCATATAAATATTTTATAAATACTAATTATTCAATATACGTACAAATTATAAGTTTTAAAGAAATTAGAAGTCTCTGTCAAAAAAGAAATTAAAATTTAATAAAAAATATCAATATATTGTTATATGGCTATTATAAATTACCAAAATTATATTAAAGTGTATTTTTTTAAATAATCCAAATCTGAATATGCACAAATGTAACATTTTCACTCTCATGCATTATATTTTATTTTATAATTTTATATTACTCATAGTTTATTCTTAGTTCATCTAAAAGTTGTTATACGTACGAGCTGCCTGGTTGCCCTCCCAAATTCAATGAAGTTTATGCAAACACCGTACCTAACCTTGTGGATGCCTTCACTAGTAGCCTTAAACCTCAACAAGCGTACTCTTTCTTCTACATGGATTTATCAATGATAAGCAATGAGCCCATATGATGAGACACACGATCTCCCTCGTCATAAGAGTCTTGTATATTGATGGAAGATGATGGATTAAAGGGAATGAACTTCCATTCTATGGATTTTACTAAATGGAGTGCAGTGGAACATAATGAAATCATCTTATTCCATTGTCCCCCTTTATTTTTTTACATCCCAATTTAGTGGTACAAGATGATTATGAAATGACCTCATTATCCTCTAGGCTTTTACCTTTCATAAAAGATAGTTTATCATGCCGGGTTTAAAGACAAGTATAATGAATGAGTACTATAAAGTCTAAACAATGAAGTTACATCTTTATTATATCTATCTATAATCTATCTATCTATCTATAATCTATAATATATATAAAAGCAAAGTTTTGCAGCCTTAGGGGCAAAAAAGTCCTTCAACAATTTATTCCAATGACTATGAGAGCTGGGCATGGATATTTTTGTAAAAAGTTATTTTATTTCACTCAGATTTGATCTCAGCCGTTCATTCATATCAGTTTCACTACATCTTTCATTCAAGGAATTTATTAAATTTGTGAAAGGATTTTCAGTTTCAACAAAATACAGACTCTTCCTTTTCTCCTACTCTCAGCCGTTTCTAGGTTTCAAGTTTGTTTAAAACCTTTCTCTCATACACTGCTTCTCCTTGCTCCAACGATTGCCCTCTAGATCGATTTCCAGCACCTCCTCCGTCTGGAACACCCTCATCATCGGCTTCATCTGCGACTAGGAGCCCCTCGACGCCCTCCTTCTCTACGCCCACGTGAGAGCCGCCACTTCCCCCCACCCACTTCGATTCCTACAGAGAACCCCCAACATATGCCTCGCGGATTTGATTCTTTTGTGGTCGATGGGTTTCTTTGGAGCTCCTTCAAGCCACGTTTGCAATTGAGATATTATGACCCCTTGATTTCTGACGTTTTCACTCGATCAGAAGCATCTTACTGTGAACTGAAGCAATTAACAGTAGTCGCTCACTCTTCAGGTTTCATTCGCAACCCTAACCTTTAGTTTCTCTTAATTGCTTGATTTCCAAAATCTTCCCCTGTGCCCTGTTGGTCTAGATTAGCTTAACTTTGATATAGCTACATAATACAATTTCTTGGACTTTGTTTGCAGTTTTTCAGTAGATTAGGGGAGACTGTTTAGTTTTCAATTTTTCATCATGTGTATCATTTTACAGGTTGGGGACAGCGGTGCTTTTCCTCAAGTGATCAGATTATTTCTCTTCCATTTCTTAATTTTGATATTGCTATAGAATACAATTTCTTGGACTTGGTTTCCTCAAGTGAATTTTTTTATAGCATAGCCATTATCTATACTTGATATTGGGGTAGATAATATATGGTTATCAATCTTGATTTTTTATTAAGAATTATTGTTATCAATCTTGACTGTTTAACTTTTATCTTCTTTCCATTTCAATTTTCATCTATCGACTTTCACAATTTTCTGCCATTTGTTCTTTCCATTTCAGGCGGTGATGAGTGGTGAACTTTGGAAGCGTTATCTTCTTCGACATTGGTATGAACCCTTAGTTATATGCCTTCTTAAATTTTGGTTCTTATGTTTTTACCTTTTGAGATCAAAATGATTTCTTTCTCTTCTGTGGTCCTGAATGTGATATTGATGGCGCACCTGGCGACAGAGTTGCAGCAACGGTTGCAACGCAGCCCCGTCCCCTCTCTGCTGATATGAAATCGGTGTCTGCAGAATTTAATCGCTCATGGATTTGCCTTTGGCCATAGAGGAAGAAGGATCAACTTGAAGGTAACCTACAATTTTATGTACTTCTTTCTTTGGTTTTGATTGATATTATACCTTTTAAAGCTGAATGATGAAAGTGAAATAGATCGATTAACCTTGAGGATGATGACACAGTGAATGTTGAAGCTTTCATCAATGAAACATCATTCTTGGCTAGCAATGGTCAGCATGAAGTACTGAGTTTAAAGTGCAAGGTCTGCTATTCCATGTATTTTTTGTTATTTATATGATTTTCTTCTCTTGATTTTCCTTTGTTTGCATTTGTAGTACATATGTATTGGATCACTTTCTTTTGTTCTTCACAAATCAGGTGCTTCATTCTTCTGTTTGTGCTTCTCTGGGAATTTTCAGAAATCTCCAACTAAATATCAAGTGAGTAAATTTTTTTTATTTGCAGTACATGTTTTGTCCTTCTTCCCTCACTGTGTTTGTTGTTCTTCCCTCTGTGCGTATTATCCTTCACTACTATTGTGTCTGAAATTGCAGCCCTTGCTGCTTTACAGATTACAATTCTGCAAGTGTTTCTCCTCTTTTTGTACCCTTTTTCTTTGACTAAATTGCATGCAAATGTTGGTGCTCTTATTCTACTTCCATATATCTAAATTGAACCCTTTAACCTTATTCTACAGCTTCGTTTTAACCTCTTTTCTTTCTTTTCTTCTAAGTTGAAATCATATAACTATTAAGTCATGCTATTTTTCATTTAACTATTTCTAACTTTTGAAAAATGAGGAGAGCTTTGCTATTGCTAACTACCACTGCACTTGCAATTACTATTCTGTAAGCAAGGTAAAAGAGTAGGAAGAAAGAAATGATTTAGCCAAATAAGACCTGACTTGAAGGTTATCAGCCCCAAGTACCAATTACCATGTTTGGCTGAGATCTACCAAAAAAAAGTGAATGTGAAGAAAAGGCAATAAGACAGATTATTATTGGTCAATGAATGAAGATGCTTGCAGCCTCCAAGCTTCCGCATGTGCTTTCCTTCAGTGCCATTATTATTGACATGAAATTAGGTTTAGGGGCATGGATAGGAATAGACTGCCACCATTGTTGACTGTTTTGGTGTGTTCGGTATTCTGAGATTGATTTGTAGGAAGTAGGCTTTGGCCTCCACTTTAAATGTTTGGAAAGATTTGAGTTGTCATTGTGGATCTACAATAAATATTAAATAGTTATATTTTGTTTCTGACTGTGAAGAGCAGTTTATTATATCTTTCTTTCAATTTTTTAAATTTTGGAGTTCGTTTGTAACTCTCAAACTTATTTCTTCAGTTAAGAGCATTCTTGAAATAAGATAAAAAATATTAAAGCTGTGCAATTGATAGCTGCAAATTTGATTTTGCTTTGCAAATTAAGCTATTGATTACTATATTATGAGTAACTGTGTGAGTAATGGACATATTAAAGTCATAATTTCAGCCTTCAATTGGGATAATTTCAAAACTCAAAACCCGATAAAGTTACAAACACATGCTATATGCAAATTTTGCACTCAGTTTTCTGTAATGTCATGTTCAACATCCAAGGCCAGCATTGGTACTTGATTAATCATCCACAGCCAAATTTTTCCATGGCATTTACTTCAAAATAGTCCTGAAAGCCTGCAGTCTTTTTTGTGCACCATATTTGACAGTTTAATCATCCACAGCCGCAGGGTGACGCTGTTACAGAAACATGCACAACACATTGAAAGAATGAAAGAAAAGTGGTTTCGGAGGTCTCTGTTTCTTCTTCCAGACGCTCTTCAGCTACTCTTAACTTCTCCAACTCATTCACTACAAGGTACTAACTTCCACTAACTTCTGTATTATCACTTGCATTATGTAAACTTTGAATAAACCGTACTACCATTGAGATACATGATTGTTTTCTATTTTATTTTTATCCCAATATATTTTTAATAGATTTGTTTCCTTAACTTTCTAGGTCTTCCAGTGTATCTTTCTAAATTCCTTCCGCTAAATTGTGGAATTATGAAGCTCATATTGTGTTTCTTTGTTTTGTTTTGACTAGCGGATGTGTAACACCATTAAATTATTAGAAAAATTGAAACTGATTGGGGTTGTGCACAAGCAGTAATATGGAGATTAATTGATTAAATTATAACACAAGGGGTTAGCAAAATGATGGAATCTCAAAGGAATTTCAGTGAAGCTTACAATTGAATATTAAAGGTACATAAATTAATAATTTAAATATTTATTACTATCCACTATTAAATCTATTAAAAAGATTGAAGCTGAAGGGGTTGTGCACAGGTAATAATGTGGAAATGATTTGATTAAATTAAAACACAAGGGGTTAGCAAAGTGATGGAATCCCAAGGGAATTTTAGTGGAACTTACAATTGAATATTAAAGGTACATAAATTAATATATTTATTAGTATATTAAAAATTAATTTAATTCTTGCCTTTTGGTCCTTTCTTTGATGTGAGACCCACACTCTTGAGCTCTATATATAGTTACAATAGTATGTGCATAGGCATCAAAACCAGACCTAATATTCTGTCATGGCTAAGTTCAAGAATCCATATTCTGTCATGTGCAACACTGTTCCTCCCTTTGCATTTGCAGTTTTGCACCAGATGAATAGGGTAATGGTCAATTGCTCTTCTTTGTTGATTTACACTCTCTTATATGTTTTCATCTTAATAGTTTCATTTTGGCTCTAATTTACTTGGTCCAGAACTATGGTAAGATTGGTCAAGATGTGGTGGAATACCTACAGCTCCCAGATGATGGAGAATTTCTCCTTACTAACCCATTGGGTGTGAATTTTAGTGGAACTTACAATTGAATATTAAAGGTACATAAATTAATATATTTATTAGTATATTAAAAATTAATTTAATTCTTGCCTTTTGGTCCTTTCTTTGATGTGAGACCCACACTCTTGAGCTCTATATATAGTTACAATAGTATGTGCATAGGCATCAAAACCAGACCTAATATTCTGTCATGGCTAAGTTCAAGAATCCATATTATGTCATGTGCAACACTGTTCCTCCCTTTGCATTTGCAGTTTTGCACCAGATGAATAGGGTAATGGTCAATTGCTCTTCTTTGTTGATTTACACTCTCTTATATATTTTCATCTTAATAGTTTCATTTTGGCTCTAATTTACTTGGTCCAGAACTATGGTAAGATTGGTCAAGATGTGGTGGAATACCTACAGCTCCCAGATGATGGAGAATTTCTCCTTACTAACCCATTGAGTGTGACCAAGGAAGTATCCTTTACTGTGGTGGGCAAAAAGGCTTACCTAATTATAGGATGGTGTGAGCTTCGAGAATTTTATCATTTTTATGGGAACTGTTGGTTCCTTTTTAAACATGTGAACAACTTGAACTTTCGTTTTTCAATATTTGATCCAACATTTGCTGAGGTGAAATATCATGGTTGGCCTGTGACTCTGAAGCAAGAGAATGTTGATATTATGAGCCAGATGTTCCCTGCACCTAAGCAACCAGAAATACCAATGATCTACAAAAATTCAAGTGGTTCTGCTGTTGTGTTTTGGTTTAAAAATAAAAATCCTTCATGTGTGGTAACTCTTTCAAAAACCCAAGCTGTTGGGAGTTATGTGGTGAGCATCACAGAATATTTTTCTATTTGTTCCTTAGTTTCACTGATATTTTTGTATTCATGTTTTGGTGAACTTTTACATTTTTCAGGCCTTACCAGCTAAAATTGCTGTGTCTATTCGTCAATTTGGAGTTTCTCCGTTGAAGCTTCGAGGGCATGTGGGTGATGATGTTACGTGCAAGTTGCTGAGCAAAAACAGGAAGGATGTGAGGATTGGATCAGGCTGGAAGAAATTTTGTACACGTAATGGAGTTCGTGCAGGAGATCTGTGTTGCTTTAAGTTTACAAATATCGCAGAGAGGATTGTTGAAGTGTCTATTGTTTTTGGGTAATTTTATGGGAGTATAATCGGATGGCTTGCTGCTATGTGAAAGTTTAATTTTGTTTCTCAATAATAGTTATGTCAATTCCAAATGGCAGATCGTGCTATTTTAGCTCCTACAAATGAGATTGTTGATAGTTTGAATGAATATATGATGTCATTGTTGCCTGGAGATGAGAAAACTTATTTGAGTGCCGATAACACATGTTCATCAGACATCAATTATGACAGTCAAGATGATATCCATACACCGGAGTTTTTAAACACAATAAACTCTTCAGGCTTGCCTAATCATCTGTTAAAGCTAAAAAAAGGAGCTCCAGTGATGCTTTTAAGAAACATCGACCAATCAGCTGGATTGTGCAATGGTACACGTCTGATTATCACTGAAATGGGCAAATATGTTTTGGAAGGCAAGGTTATTTCAGGAACAAATGCCGGAAAAAGGGTGGCTATACCAAGGTTAACATTAACCCCATCAGATAGGAGAATTCCTTTCAAGTTTCAAAGGAGACAATTCCCTATAGCGCTCTCTTTTGCCATGACAATAAACAAAAGTCAAGGACAATCTCTAAAGAGTGTGGGGTTATCTTTGCCAAAACCGGTGTTTTCACATGGCCAGTTATATGTAGCCTTCTCTAGAGTCACCCATCGTAAAGGATTAAAAATCCTCATTTGCGATGGTGACGACAGTAATTCAAATAGTACTTCTAATGTAGTTTACAAAGAAGTGTTTCGCAATGTAGTGTGAAGAGGATGTTTTTCACAAAAATATTACTTTAATTGTGTGTTTAACTTTTTCTAGATAATCATGTGTATTCAAACTCTACTATATATTTTTACCCTTGCTGATTAATGAATGTTATTTGATTGATAAAACACTTGATATATATTAAGCTTTCAACTGGTCAGTTATTTACCAGCAACGAAACAAATTTGCTCATCATCAGTTCAAACCAATTCACCATATTTAATTAAAAGAAAACATCAGAATTCATAAACTAATTTATTATATCTTTTAATCAATAAAATATATTTAAATCAAGACAAATTTAACAAAAACAACACACAAAAAAAACCAAAAAATGAGTATCCCCGTGCATCGCACGGGTAAAAAGTACTAGTTCTTTTATAAAATGTTTAAATAATGAAGTGATAATACTTAATTCTCTTAAAGTAAACGTCTCGAGTTCGAGTCTTGTAGATATTCCCCGTTTGAATAAAATTCGCTCCAAAATATGATACTTGTAAGCGCAAAAAATTTATGTTCCACCTCACTCCACCATTACAACAGTGGTGAATCATGGACCACCAAAAGGTGTTCAGACATCGATTTTTGTGGCGGTTTAAGACCGCCACAAGTTGCAACCTTGAAAAAAATGCATTTGTTGGCAGTTTCACAATTTTGTGGCGGTTTGTCACAAATATCGGTGTCCAAGGGTGTTTTTACTGAAGCGTGGTTTACTATTTTTTTTTTTTGTTGACTTTTTTGCCATTACAAACATAGCTTAGGAGTAGTGAAGTGAAAGAGTCTTCAGTCTCCCCTCAAATGGAATGTAGATCCAAGCATTGTTGGGCTTGAGCCCATTTAGTGGCCCAAACATTGTTGGGCCTAACCCAAAAGAGAAAACAAAAAATCAGGAAAACAAAAATGGTGGAGAGTGTTGTTAGTCTCAGTGTAATAGAGTTGGGAGAGTCTTCCATCTCTCTTCTTCTTCGTCGTCTTCGTCAACTGCACCCAATGGAACCTCTCCTCAGAGTTCCACTTCTCTTCATCTTCATCTCCCTCTTCATCAATCTCGCAAATTCATCATCTTCACAAGATGTTCACATCGTCAATGCCGAACGCAGAGTAAGCTCCCTGATTTCATGATTCATTCATTTCTCACCTACCCATTTGCTTTTTTAATCGCGAATTTCGAAAAAACCTGATTTTTCCCCGTTCTAGATCTGTTTGGAATAAATCTATGGAAGGAATTGTTCTGGGTCGGTGCCCACTGTGTAAAAATTTGAACTTGCTATATGGGTAGCGTAGATATTGTAGATTCCTTTAGCAATTTTAGTTTTTGTTTGGTTTGGTTATGTCCACTGTGCCTCTTGATCTTCCCTGTTTCTGGAAACTTGATTTTGTGTCTCATTTCCATTCACACTTGTTTGTTAATAAAGGACCTCTTTGTTTTTCTCCTTTTGGGGGGAGGGGGATTGCAAGAGGGTTTCCTATCTAACTGGAATATCAGTGTGTACTTGACATTGAAAGTAGTTTTATCTCAATGACTTTGGAATATGATTGTTGGTGAGTGAAGTTGGGATGAGTGCTGTTTTTTATGTTCATAACATTTGGCTGATGTTGATATTTGTATCGGCATCATTCAAGTCCTTCGTTTTATTCGTCGCATGACTAATATGCCAATTATACTTGCAGATCGACTTGACTTCTCACATTGTAAAGGTGTACTTGACATTGAAGGTAATTACTCCATACTATTATTCTTTTGATTATGAGTTGATATTGTGTCTGTCGTGGTTCCTGCTTTGCATATTTGTAAATCTTGTTCCGTATTCAGCTTTGATCAGATCACTAGATATCAATTTTAAGCACACTTGATGTATAATTTTTTGCCAGTAGTGGGTATACTCCCTTTCATTGATTAAGTTACTGGCATGTAAACATCACATTTCATCACTGTCCAGATGAATAAAAATTCAGTATCTGTGAGAAGTGGTTTGGCCCGAACTTTTGTCTTTGCAAAACTATATGATCGCATTACCACATCTTAGTTGTGCTTGTGCATAACAGTAAGATTCAAAGTTTTTTATCTGTTTTACCCCCATTTTTATTAAACGTTTTGCAACCAGGTAGGTCATGTTTGGTACCCATAGCTTATTTTTTAAAGAATAAAAATGGCTCTGTAATGGAATTTGTTCAGGAATGGAAATATATTTCGTTTCATTTTTATTCTTGGCAATTGGTTAAAGGAAGAATGAAATCATAATAATCATAATAATAATAATAAATGAAGTTAGGCATTGAAACAAAAAACCAGCAATTCATTCCAACCTGCAAGGAATGGCCATTCTCGCCTCTTTGGAAGTGAATGGGGATTCTTGTCGGTACGGAATGAAGAGCTGGACTGCTTGAGTGGAATCATCATTCCATGTTTTCCCCCTACTGAATGAAAGAAAACTCTTCCTAATGAGTAGGATTAGAATGACCATACCTCTGGACAGAGCCAAAAAGTCTTGTGTGAGGGGGGTCAAACTGAATATATCTAACATGAAAGGGCTATGTTGGAAAATAATTTACTTTACGGGGGCCGTCAACTAAATATTAAATATATATGCTTGGTACATGAAAAAATCACAAGCTTAGGATCTAATTGGTTTCAGTTTACTTTTTTTTTTAACTTTGTTCCCTATTTTCGAAGTTTTGCATAGGAAATAGTGAAAACAATAAAAGTTGTTTTACAAAATTTTGAAAACAAAAAACAAAATGAAAACAATGTGACGTTTTTGTAAGTAAAAGTAAAAATAAAATGTGTGCTGAAATCCTAACTCGGGCCCTTAGGGGGGCCATGTCAGCCTCATCCCCATTTTCCCCCTCAGCTCTGCCGCCGACCATTCTATGTATAATCCAGTTTATTGATGCTAGTGATTTGTTTTGGATTCTTAGACCAACAAACCAGTATTCCTTTAAGCCAAAATTTTCACTGAAAAGTTATTTTTGTTTTTATTTTTTTTCAATAAGCATCTGTTACAAATTCTAGATCATGTATTTCATAGAGCTTTACTTTCAGGTTGAAAACTTGGGAACATCTCCTGTTTCAGAAGTACATCTTGCTTTTTCACCTACTGAAAGTGAACATCTAGCAATAGTCAAAGCTGCTGCAACTTCTGGGAAGAGGAAGAAGAAAACTTATGTTCCTCTTGATGTTAAATCTGCTGAGCTACCTGATGGACCAAACGGAACTAAATTTTTCTCTATAGCTTTATTAACTCCACTGAGTAAAGGTGAAACCACGACACTTGAGGTGCTTTACAGATTGACACATTCTCTGGAACCTTTCCCAGTAGAAATAAGTCAATCAGAGTCACAGTTGGTCTATTTCCGTGATAGCGCAATATTATTGTCTCCCTATCATGTCAAGCAACAGACAACTTTCATCAAGACACCAAGCACCCGGGTAGAATCGTTCACCGTGGTGGAGCCCACTAAGCGTGCTGGTACGGAGCTGAAATATGGGCCATATGACAGTTATTCCCCATATTCATATTCTCCAGTACTTGTTCATTTTGAAAATAACAATCCATTTGCTGTGGTTGAGGAGCTTGAACGTGAAATTGAAATATCTCACTGGGGAAGCGTTCAAGTCACAGAGCGATATAGGCTGGTTCATGCTGGTGCTCGACACAAAGGTGTTTTTTCAAGGTACATTTGCTATTTTTGCTTGTTCTTAATGCTCCAGATCTTCATTTTATTTGGCCTGGAACAATATGTGCCATTGTATTGTAAGGAATCGGAAAATTACGTATGAGTCAGAATGCTCTCTTCAAAAGTAGTTATTATTTTAGATTTTGGCATGACCTATTTATTGGATATATAGATGTTATTCTTAATCTTATGCTTATTGCAATCTGTTAGTAGATTATAGGTGAATCATTGAAATTATTGAGATTTCCACCATTCTGCATGATTTGATAATTCAGTAACACTGAATTTTTACTTTACCTTCCATGTTTTGTCCCAACATTTGGTGAGAAAATAGATTAATTATACTGAATTTTGCCTTTACCCTCCATGTTTCATCCCAACATTTGGTGAGAAAAAAGATGAATTATACTTTTGAAAGTAGTTAACAGCAGAAAAGGGCCATTCTAAGGTTTTCATCACACCCAAGCAAGAGCATACAGATTGCCCACAAACTCCATCAGCATCCTGTTGTAGTTATTACTCTTGAATTAGGACTGCAAACAAAGATTTGGAAAGGGCCTCACTTTTAACTTTTGCTATACCAAGTTGAATTAAATTTAATGAATATATGAAACATGAACTTCGAAAGTGTTTTGGTTTATGTAATCTTGAAGTTCACCTCAATTTATTCTAACATTTCCTCCTTTCATATAAAGTTTCTTTTGTGGTGTATGACTGGGTTTTTTTTGTTCACAGGGTTGAATATCAAACTAGATCTGGTGGTAGTGGTGTTTCTTCATTTAAAAATCTTCTATTGAAACTACCCCCTAGAGTTCACTCAGTATATTACCGGGATGAAATAGGGAATATTTCCTCTTCACATTTGCGAACAGATTTTCTGAAGGTAAGATGTATGATTGATTCTTAATAAAACAGATGCCTTTTCTTACACATCTCACTTGGCATAGAGTGGTGGTTCAGTTCACTTGTATCTCTTTCTAACTTTAATCTCACGTACACAAGTTTCTTGTCTGTCTCCCTTTTTCTGTGTGAAGTGTTGAGAGAAAAACTTATTCCAGTTTTGCAGATGTCAGGAATCATCACCGAGGGCAATAGTCCTGCATGATAAAAAGATAGATCTGTCTTACATAATATATATATTTTATAATTTCATGTTTTCTGATTTCATACTCCTTTACATGTTTATTCATTGCAGTCAGAACTTGAAATTGAACCACGGTATCCTCTATTTGGAGGCTGGAAATCAACTTTTGTCATTGGTTATGGGGTACCACTACAAGACTTCCTTTTTGAGTCTCCAGATGGCAGAAGATACCTCAATTTTACTTTTGGTTGCCCTGCTGAGGCAGTGGTAGACAAGTTGATAGTAAAAGTGAGTGTGACTTTGCATTGTTATTGTTATTATTGAGTAAAATTTGCGCACCTTGGTTTCAACTGCATTGATGGAGGTTAAATTTGCCCGTCTTGAACCATAAAATTTCAGGTCGTGCTGCCAGAGGGATCCAAAGACCCCGCAGCTGTGATTCCGTTTGAAGTAGAGCAACATCTAGAGGTAATATTCCCTTGGTATAATACTGGTATACAGCTTAACACAACTGCTGATGCAGCTTTATCTGCGTTTAACTGAAAAAAAAGGGTTATAGAGGGGTTGATTAAACTTCGATAAAGCAACTATGCAGTTGTGACTTAACTGTATGACTTCCGTTCTTTGTCTTGTCTCTTGTGTTGAGGCACCCTAGAGAATTCATAACATAAAACTAATACTGAGAAACAGGGATACTTCAAACTCAAAGCCAGTCCACAAAATCACTAGAACACTGAACAGAACCATTAGAACTCAAAGCCACTTGTCTAGATTCCAGATCACACTGACAGAACTCAATCCAGAACTGCGCAAGAGAAACAAAAGGCGATGGCTAAATAGAGAGGAAGGTCGAGGAGTATCAGAACTGTACCTGTACACAGAAGGACTGAGGCAAACTAATGAGTTTTCTGCAAGGGTGGTAAAATAAAATTAGGCATGGATTGAGATTATAAGAAGCAAGAAAACATGCGAGGAACTAAAGAGCAAAGAAATTTGGTATGTTAAGGAGTAAAGGAGCACCTATATCAACAATCTCAGAATAGTCCAGGAAGAACCCAACCAAATTTCCACCCTTATACCCCTCTTCAAATCAACACCATCCTGCATCACTGTCTCAACTTTCGGCACATACCCCTTCAAACCTCGATTTATTTAACTCTTTAATATCAGCAATAATATCTTCTTTCAAACTTATACCTTCCACATCAACTGGTGGAACCCAATTCGTAAGGACTAGGATTTGGTATACACCGGGAACATGTGCTGACGAAATGTGTATGTGAGGGTGGATGGTGTACAGTGGAGGATATAGGGAGATAGTTGAAGGAGAGGTAGTAAAGTGAGGATGCTGAGTGGTTTTTAGAGAGAATACACAATGAAAAATGTTACAAAAGTTCCCAAAGGAGTTCAATAGCTATAAAATTTATCGACTCCTGCTGCACTAGTAGTCAACTAAGATTAGCAGGATAAATTTGTGTTAGTGCTTTATATCATAAGTCATAACACATATCATGTCTAATATAAATTATTGCAGTCTCTTCTCTCTTTTTCCCATCTAACCCTATAATTTCAACAGAAATTTACCTGCAAAATCAGAATAACAGACAAATATTATGCTAAACTTCAACTTGTTCAGAAACGAAAGGGGGGCGGGGGTGCATCAGTGCGTTAAAGAATTAGTTAACTTGTAACATTAGATTGGGAAAGAATGTCTAATTTTGTGTACTTTGAGTTCCCCAAGATGTTTTATTTTTCTTCTCTAGGTATAGTTTTTACTGCAGCTGAAGAAGTTCACTTGTCCTTATACCATCATAATGCATTCCGTGCAGCTAAAGTGGTTTTATATTTGCACTTTTGCAGACCAAGTATTCGTATCTTGATGTTGTCGGCAGGACTGTGGTGGCTCTAGAAAAGAGAAATGTAGTTCCTGAGCATAACACTCCTTTCCAGGTATTACCAAACTTAATTCTAAGAAAATTTAATAAAACTAAACTGATTTGAATTTGGGAGTTTCCTGAGTTATAAGAGCTTGGTTTATCTGGTGAACCCTAAATCAAGGATTTACGTTACGTTTATTACTTCATTTACATGTTATGATGCAATGGAAACTATTGACTTTATGTTTCTTAGAAATATAGTATAAAACCATTCATGTATTTTTACCCAACATGTTTTTGGGATAGTTTCATCAGAATATTATTGACAAGAGACCTCTTTATCCTATATTTGGAAGAATCAGTTCTTGACAATGACCATTAATTGAGATCTTTTAAGCTATGAAGCAGATATAGACATGGACATGACATAGATAGATATACTGACGGCCCATGTAAATATGTAATGTCTAAATATATGACACCTGGTCATTTATATTATGTGTATGTGTATGAGAGAGGGGGGAGTTAATCTTAAGTCTTAACCATCCTTGCATAATTGTATGGTCAATATTAGCTGGATCATGATCCTTTCACGTTTCCATGCTAAAATTTTGTGCCTCTCTCTTCATACCTATTAAAAAGGTGAGATCCTTTGAATATTTATGAAGAGAGAGATGTACACAATGTTTCACTTGTTTGAGTGTCTGCTAAATGTCTATACTATATTATTGGCTAAATGTTCTTGTTTCTTGAGGTGTCGGCTCCGAGCAAGTAAAAACATATTTTTCAATAGGAACTTAATGAGGAGTTTCCGAACGTGTCATAGGATGTCGTACATGTATCTGTATCGGAGAAGTTTTGAAACTCCGACATCTCGAAAAGAGAATGTACATGTTCATAGCTTTTAAGCAATGTCAGGTGTATTGAAATAGACGGAGGTCTAATTGCAGATGTGAATTTTGGTTGGACATGAATGTGTTTTTATCCTCTTTTGCAATGTTTTGGCTGATTGCTTGTGATTTTGATCATAAAGCTTTACAAATTATGTTACCAATAAATCTCCTTAGGTGTTCTGGCTCTGCTTTACATTTTTTTTCCTCGCAGAATTCTCAAATTATATGTAACAGTATTTTTATACTTTCAATCACTATTTAATTTACATTAAACCTTCTACTTCCCAACCCATCTGTCTCGAACAATTCCAGTTGTCACATTCCAATATTTACTCTTCTACCATTATGATGATCCTCAGTGCTAATATATTCAACTTTCTCCCCCTCTTGTCCTCCCTCTTGGCATGACGGACGTAGACAAATTGTGAAGAAGTTGTTACTTAAGATGTGTTCATCAAGTTCGAACAATGTTCTTTTGCCTCTTGCTTCTGGAGCAAGCAAGGTTTGGATAGAAGTTAGAACTTCAATTTTTTAGCCTCGATGGAAGCTGAAAATGAATCGAAAACACCCAGTCAAGACTCTGCTTTCCAGAACTACAATATCGAAGCTAAAGCCAAGATATATTTTTTGCACATAACATGTCAAACCTAGTTCGGCATCATAGAAATTATCTTAATGTTTGTTCTATGTACCTGTTTGGATGCAAACCAAAGAACCCTTATTGGAGCTTATTTAGTGCATTTTCTAGATAAGCTCCAATAAGCCTGTATCCAAACGAGCTCTATGCTTATCTTCTGTTTTCAATCTATAAATCATCTTGCCTCTCTAGGCCATGATCTAACCATGTTTTTTGTTTGTTGGTAGGTGTACTACAATTTCAACCCCATTTTCATGCTTGCTGAGCCATTGATGCTGGTATCTGTATTTTTCTTTCTATTCATGTCTGCTGTGGCATATCTACATATGGACATCTCCATCCGCAAGTGATGAACATCTTGCTAGCTTTATGAAAGGTATGTATTAAATCCCTCCTTTCAGCTATTCTTTATGATGAAAACTTCCCCATACTCTCTTCTTGGTCATGCTCTCAGTTCAAACATTTTGGCTTGCTTAACAGGCAGTGGCTGAGCAACAAAGGTTCCATATAGCATTTTTGCAAAATTTAGTGGAGTTAAATGGACCAAATGCAATTAGAGTTTTGCTTGTTTGTATGGTTATCCCCATCCTTCAATCATTACTTCCATTTAAGAAACATTGGATACGTTTGTTAGATATATGACAAGATACTCAGAAGATGTTCCTTTCCAGGTATTAGAAATATACAAACTGAATTTGACAAAAAAAAGCATATTCAACGGTTAAATTATGTTTGTATTGAGTTTAATTATGTTGGCATTTTGTTAAAAAGTTATCCTAACTGAAATGAAGTTTTTGGGGAGATAATTTTCTTTGATTTTGTTTTATTTCTAAACTATTGTTAAATAGTAAAATGAATATTCTAATCAATCAATATTTCTGATTGAATTGAAATTGGAGAGTGAAATACCATGTGGCCATAAATTTTGCCTAAAATACTTGGCATCTTGGACTTTACATGTACATGTGTATACATAAACATGTGCATTATGTAAGTGTGTATACACGCATGCTAAAAAAATGTCCTTGGCCAACACCACAACCATGTAAATGAATGTCGTGACTAAAATAAGGATTTCTGTCACGGGAGAGCACGAGGGGAATGTGAATGGTTTGATCCCTAGCAACATTCGTAGTGGTATCTAAATTTCTTGGAATTTCTCACATGTGTACTTAATGATCCTGAGTTTAAGTAAAAATTAATCTTTTCAATTAACTGAGTTAACTTGAATCTGAAAAGTATGTATATATATTTAGAAAGTGAATCGTTCGAAAATCGCGGTGAAGTTAAAATTATGGTAGGCAGAAGTAAAAGTTAAGGAAAGTCCAAGTGAGTCACGGTCTCACGGTGGTGGGGAGAAAGGCTGATGTGTGGGAGTAGGAAGAGAGGAAAGTAGGTTGAGGATCAAATCTGATGAAAGAAATATTATAGGAATAAAAAGTGATGTGAAAAGTTCCTACGGATAGCTCATATCTGACTATAATTGTCAGGTGAGGTAGTGACTAAGCAGAAAATATGTCATAGCGTTACGACGTCATCCTAGGTCTTTATTTCAAATAATTTATTTACGGGACTAAAAGGTATATTTTTTTCAGAACAATTCTGTTTGCCTTTTCTGAACTAGAATTGTTCTGAATTATACTCCAGGAAAGAAGAGAAAAAGAAAAAAGGTTGAGATATGATATGAGCCAGAAGAGCAGCAACAGAGTGATGAAGTGCACTGCTTGAAAACAACACATTAATTAGGCACCATCCAATTATTCAAACCCCAACTCACTTTTTCAAGCAACCAGAAGCGACACCATCTTTAATTCTCCCGGCACCCTCATGGCAGTTATCATTCTTTTTCAACTAATAATGTCAATGTCTCAAAAAAGTTTGTGAAAATTATTGTTCAGCTTCTAATCACTCTTTTGTTTTTTGTCTTGATATCAGCTTCTAGCTAATCATTTTTGGTCTGAAAGAAAATGTGATTGTGGTCAATTAATTTCCTCTAATTAGTGAAGAGCAAAATGATAGTAGGACCCTTTTCGGCTTTTCCTAGCTAATAATTGTTTTTTGTTTTGATATCAGAGATGTTTTATCCTCTTATCAACTACACTCTCCGGTCACGTATATAAGTAAAAATGATTTTTTAGGTCCATTTATTTAATGAATGAATTAATGACTAGATACATTTATTAAATAAATGAACCTAAAAAGTTATTTTTTCTTATATATGACCGGAGAGTGTAAGTCAAAATGAGTTAACATTAGAAAGTTAAAGAGGGTGAAATGATTAGATAACAAGTTTAAAAAAGTTTTACATTGAAGTCTTGATTTAAATATTATACGATGAAAACTTATTAAATTTAAGATTGAGAATTGAGAATAAAGTTATTTAATTGCAAAACTTTTTCCCACCCATAAATGATGATATTGAATGAAAGACAATCATCCCCCGCAAGTCAGGTTTGTTGATTGTGTATAGGATCCTAACTACCAAATTATGGGCTGGACAAGGTAGCTTGCCATCCATCTCCTTCCTATTTAAGCATTTGGACGAGGAAGCATTTTTTTATTTACCATTCTGCCCTCTTCTAACCTAAGAAATAAATAACTCTTTTGTAATTGTGTACTCATATTCAACCTTGGCACCGCATCACAACAAGTTTCACTTGCTTCAAGCAAGTTGCTTGTGAAAATTTTGAGTGACATTGTTGCTATGTGACGGAAGCCTTAGCCTATTGTGCTTAGACACAACTTTAGGGAGGAATGCTTTTGTGGACTTCCTTGCAAAGTTGAGGTCCTCATTGAATTAAGATTTAATTTGGTGGTTTATCATGCTTCTTCAAAGGGTCTGATTTATCTTCTCTTAGCAAATTTCTTTTTATCGTCCACTCTTTAGGTTGTAGTCTTTCTTTTTATTTTTTTCTTGTACCAAAAAACCCAAAAAATGGTATTCAATAAAAGCAATTTAATTCATGAATATTTATAATGCATGTTATGTCCAATATGCATGCTAGCAAAAGTTCAAAATTTTTTTTTCTCTTTCGGAAAACTAGCAAAAATTCAAATTTTAATCACATGTATTAAATAAAAAAATGATTAAAAATTATCTTTTATATCTACATCTCCAAATGGGCTAGTGTGTGAGTATATGAACTTGAACTTAAGACTCATGTTTAAGTTAGAATGATCTCATATCTGTTAAAAAAAAATTTGTTACAAGAGAAATGATCATATCAGTTCATCTACATGTTTTTTAGGATAATTGAATGTATCGTTCGTCAAAAAAGATTAATGCAGGTATAATGCTACACTATCCAAAGATTGAAAAAATAAAATAAAAAAGTATATATACAATAAATAAGATAATATAATGTTTTCTTAATCTCTTTCTAGAATAGATAACATATTATCTAGTAATTTTTAAAAAGGGTGATTGGATTTTATCTTTTTAGAGAGTAGCAAAGATTTATTATGTTGCTGATTTTGGAGCCAAAATATAAAGGGCAACATTGTAAGTTCACGTTACTCTGTTTCATTCATGTTATCATGTACAACAAAACACGCACAAAATAGTTATTCTAGAAGCGAGAAGATAGGAAACAAACACAGAGAGAGAGAGAGAGAGAGGAGGAAGAACATCATCAACTACAACAAAGATCATTGCCACTGCTTTCACAATTCTGATTCTCTGATTCCCTTTTGCGGGATCAGAGGATCACCATCAATCATATTTTTTCTCCTCACCACCCCATGAATGAACCTTCCTTCTTCTAGCTTCTTCTTCTTCCTCTTCTCTGCATGAGTCTCTAACTGCATTTTGCATTGAAACAGAGGCTCTGAAGATTGGTTTTCTTTGTTGTAACATGCAAATTTGAGGAACTTGGGGTGGTTTTTTACACGATTTCTGGAGATGGGTGTTCCACAGAGTGAGGGGAAAATGGAAGGGTGGCTCTATCTCATTCGCTCCAATCGTTTTGGTCAGCTTTCTTCACGTAAGAGGTACTTTATCCTCAAAGAAAATATCCTCAGAAGCTTTAAGATCAAACCTGCTTCCCAAATGGAGGTAAATTCTCTCATAAACTCTTTCATTCATACAAAAAAAAAGTTTCATCAAGAATTTTTCTGGTTTTGCTCCTTGATCAGATTGTATGAATGATGGGGACAGAATAGCATTGTCTCTATATATTATTTTTAGTTACACGTTAAAAAATAAAATATATTTTTTTAAGAAAAATGTTTCCTAAATTTCCATAGTTTATGGTATTTCTGGTTTTACCATTTAATGTGTCATTGTTATGGATAACAGTTTTAAGAAGGTTTTGGAATATTTATTTATGTTTTCATTGGCTTTTGGGGGTGATGTTAGGTCTTTGGTTATTAACTTATTATACTTTCCAACGTTTAAAGTTGCCAAGTACTTCATTCTGCTTGTCAGGTAGAAAAGACTAGTTCCTTTGTTTAACAAAACTGTGGCTAGCTAAGCAGAATTCAATGGTTACATAACTAGTGCCTGTTTGGAAAATGATTGGGAGAAAAGTGATTCTGTCAGAAGCTACTAGGTGCATATTTGGAAATATTTCCACAATTAATTCTAAAGCCAAAAAATCAATTTTGAGGAAAAACCTATTACCTAAGCTATTGTAAGAAGCTTCTGGGTGTCATTATTGATTAAGACGAAAGAGAGACCGATCCAAACACGCTAGTTCTGAGACTAGTTCCTTCATAATGAGTGTGTTTCGAAAGTTATTGGGAGAAAAGTGATCACTAGAAAAACTACTAGAAGTATATGCTTTCATTTCATGGAGGTAGAAGTGAATATGTGAGGATTAAAAGTGGATCTAAACATGAATCTCACAATAGTTACACACACGTGTAGTATGCTGTTCTTAGACGTCAATAACAAGTTTGGATCATCTGCGGCCGCAGAAGTTCTCTACAGCTCCCTCGCGCACAATGATAGGTCATAAATTTTTGTAAATTGTAGTCAAAGGGTTAGGATTAATCTAAATAAAAACAAAAGTTTATAGTGATTTATCAAAATTTCCACCAACTCATATGAATGCAATGGTTAATAAATTGGTAATTTTCTAAAAGAAACCTTTATATTTGCAGGAGCCAATCAGAAGTGCAATAATAGACTCCTGTGTTAGGGTTACTGACAATGGAAGGGAGAGTATCAGCAGAAAAGTAAGAATCCTGGGATTAGTTGCATTGTTTCAGTGATTTGGTAGAGTTGCATTGTTTGTTTGAGCTCTTGATAATTCAATATAGAAATTTGTTTGCACCTTGCAGATGTTATTCATTTTTACTTTATATAATGCTTCAAATCAAAGGGATAAGCTTAAGGTGAGTTACAACTGAAAATACCAAACAAACTTTTATTTTTATTTTTCACTAGATTGTTTCATGGTTAAATTTCATATTTATAGTTAGGAGCAAGTAGCTCAGAAGAAGCTGCAAGATGGACACGTTCTTTTCAGGATGCTGCATTGAAGGTTCTACTCTGTAACTTAAAATGAATAGAATGGTTGTCTCAATAGGTTTTAAATTACGGCTGCGTTGGAACTGCCGACAAATGCAGGTCGATACGACCGCAATTGCGGTTGTGGACCGCAATGTAAGACTCATGTTAAGAAACTTATTTTATTTAGTATCTTTTCAGGAGTGCCCAAATCCAGCAAAGAATTTTGTGGCGTGTTCCAAGAAAAGACGTCCAACTTTAAGGTACATCAATTGCAATATTCAATCATGCACTTTGTAGTTGTTCTTCATTTCTTCTTCTTGAAATAATTTTAAATGAAGATAGACACACTTCTTCAGTCCTTTTTTGCTGTAACATAACATTATTTTGAAGGAGTAATCAATGCTTATGCTGGTGTACCTTCTTTTTATCTGCATTATCATGAACTTCTAATCTTGAAATTTTTGTATTTGGAAATTATATAGGTATACATAACTATACTAATTAAATTATGCAAACCATGTCTGCTTAATGTCTACAGTGTTGTTTAAACAGATATGGAGGCTCAAAAAGCGCAGATTGGAAATACTCTAACTTAAATTTTCAATCATGCATATACACTGAAGCAATGACCTCTGATGTTATTGCACCTTCACCATGGAAGATTTTTGGTTGTTCGAATGGTAATGCTTTTAGCTCCTAGTGCACATGAGCTATTGGCTTAATCTATATCTCATAGTTCAATGCTTGTGCAGGACTAAGGATGTTCAAAGAGGCCAAAGATGGGGATTCCCGAGGAAGGGTAAGTTGCTTCTTACTCGTTAAGTTTTTAGTGCATGTTTGGATACACAATGGAAAACTACGTAGATCACAAAAGCTTAGGGAAGTTACTTTTAGCTTTACTAGGATTTTTCACTGTGTATCCAAACATGCAGTTACTTCTTTTGTTCGTGGCCGTGTTGTCTAAAAAGGGAAAACTGTTTTCTGTAATCAGCATTGGGGTGATCACCCAGCAATAATGGCAGTTGGTGTGGTTGATGGAACTTCAGAAGCCATTTTTCACACTCTCATGTCTCTTGATCCCACAAGAGCAGAGTAAGTCTTCGAAATCTCAGTTCATTACTTCATTTGAGGCCTTCGTTATCATCAGGTTATGCTTCTACTTAATAGTATTTAGTTGCATGTAATGCAAATGTTAAAGAGGGTTAGACAAGAACATCCTCACTATATATGTGATTTTGCATGAATTCTAAAAAAATCAGATTAATGATGAATCACTCTCATTTTCCCTATAATCATGGAGATTAAGAGATAGTAAAATCTACAAAGTGTGTTGCAGATGGGACTTTTGTATTTACCAGGGCAATGTGGTTGATCATATTGATGGCCATACAGATATTATTCACCTGCAGCTCTACAATGATTGGCTACCATGGTAGGAAATGCAACCTTCAAGCCATTTGGATAGGACTAAAGAGCACTTATTGGAGCTTATGTACTAACAATGCACTGAATAAGCTCTAATAAGTGCTATTTGGTCTGCATCCAAACAGGCTCCATAATATATCAGAGAATTCCGACATCAAACATGTTGCTAATTTATACATCTCATGTGCAGGGGCATGAAACCCAGGGATTTACTGTTAAGAAGATACTGGAGAAGAGAGGATGATGGAACATATGGTATTGGTCTATTAAGCAAAAGCTATATATTGTATGGATATAGATATATATGGTTCATTGTGATTGACAAGTTAACTTTTTTTTCTTTGATTCTGTGACAGTGGTATTATACCATTCTGTGTATCATTCTAAGTGTCCACCCAAGAAAGGCTACGTCCGAGCTTGCCTTAAAAGTAATGTATGCTTTAAATTTGAGATTATTGTTTTAACCTTTCTCCGAATAGCCTTCTCTTCTTCACTTGATTAGGTCATGTAGAACAAAGAACCAACAAGGAAATAAATGAGAATGTATCCTCAGATTTTTTTTAAACTCCAAACACCTAAAGTTAATTACATGTTTGGATTAGTTTCTATTTCATCAGGATCAATTCTGGCACCCAGAAGCTGCTTCTCCTTGGAAATAATTTGGACTTCAGAATCAATTGTAAAAAAAATTCCAAACATGCATGCACAGTAATTAGAGTATTTATAACAGGAAGTTGGCCAAAATTAGTCAAATCCTAATTAGCACTTCCCTGAAATAAATAACTTCCTAGTTTCCTGATACCAATATTTGCTACTTCTAAAATCTGGTAATATACCAAACATAGCATAATTACCCCTAAATATAACATAACTAAGAAGATTTTGATTACATTATGATAATTTATATATGTCTTCGTGTGTGGCTTGATAGGTGGAGGATTTGTAGTCACTCCTGTAAACAAAGGAACACAGTCAGTTGTAAGACACATGCTTGCTATTGATTGGAAGTTTTGGAAATCATATTTGCGCCCCTCATCTGCAAGATCCATAACCTTTCATATGCTTGAGAGAATTGCAGGTATGTTACTTTAGTATGTGACAAAGTTTCATCCTAGACTTCATTGCATGAAACTTTATGTGTTTTTACAATGATCACTTGTTTTTGCAGCACTAAGAGAGTTGTTTAGAACAAAAGGAGGAAACTATCACTCTGAGCCTCTTATAATGACAAAAGATATTGGATTGCCTCATATTGGTGTAAAAGAGGATATTAAGAGTCCAGTTCCTGAAGAGAATTGCAAGATTGAGGATCTCCTAGTGAGAGATGAGGTGGACAGGGAAAATCCTAGCCGTACAAGTTTAATGGGTTTAAATGATTCAGATGAGTTCTTTGATGTTCCTGACTCAACGGACTGTGATCAATTTGAGAATGAGTGGCACAATGACTTGGCTTCTGAACAACTGGTACTTAAGTCTAAACTAGTCTAGAACAGTGGTGCCTTTTCCTATCAGGAATCTCAGTAAACATTAACATATAAAACTATATAAGTTTTTCTATGTCCCCAGCATTTATCATATGTTTGTATTGTAAAGTTTACTTAGTGTGTTTGGTTCCCCACAGAGAACCTCTGAATCAATTTTTGTTAGCTAAAGTCAGTTTTGAATGATTATAAACATGTTTGGTAATAGTCTCGACGAATTGATTCTGGTCCCAAAATCAATTCTGTTAAGAAGCTAGAGAGTACGTGTGTTTGGATTGAGTAGAATGGGCTTTTAACTTGCATTTGGTAGTGAGAACCCGCGTTCCTAGATAGAAAATGTGAAAGTGTCAATGGAGTTCCATAAACTTAGAGCACATTTACTTTTAACACAACTATAAAAATCAATTGCAAGATTTACAACTGGATTTCATTACATTATCCTGCAAAAATCACTTTTTTCATAAACGACGAAACATAATCACTTCATTTTGAACTCACCTCAACTCACTTTTACCATAATCAATTTTATCAAAATCAATTATATCCAAAATCAGTTATGACAGTGTTGATCCAAACACACACTAACCAGTTTTTCATGAAAACTTGTGGAATACACAGGCTGTGCCCCAAGCCAGATTATCATCAGCTGCTGGTTTCGTCAAGAAATTACATGACCTTGCAGGTTAGTGTTGTTATTTATAAGTTTTTCAATAAGATTAATGTGGGGTGGAATGTGTGCAACAATTCTTTTAAATGGTTTTAGAGAAAATGGTTCCAAAGCTTAAGTATATGTTGCAGTTCAGAAGAAAGGGTATATTGACCTGCAAGATACAGCCAGGGATGAAGTTGCATCATGCTCTTATGGAGCTACTCTTCCAAAAGACCCAAGTTGTGTTTTACCTTGCAGCTGGGCTGCTTCTGACCCTTCTTTGTTTTTGGTTCGGGGAGAAAATTATTTAAGAGACAATCAGAAGGTATTTTTTTACCAATTCTAAACTTGTATGTATAATAAGAATGCAATTGTTAAAGTATGATAAAGGCTTCAATGAAATGAGATGCTAAAGTTCCAAACTAGCAAAGAAAAGCATTCAAACCCTTATCCTACTAGTTGATGTCAGCTATATGGATCACTGATCCAAATAGTGATTCATATTTTTACGTTGGCTGGCTGCCGAGACCTAACACAACCTTCCTCATTTATCCAGGTCAAGGCGAAAGGCACCTTGATGCAAATGGTTGGTGCAGATTGGCTCTGTTCTGACACAAGAGAAGATGATTTGAGTAGTCGTCCCGGCTCCATAGTTCAGGTACACTCTTTTTCCTTTCTTACCTTTGTATAGTTTTCTTAAATCTCACATCAACTAAGAGATATGGCTGGCGAAATACTTATAACTGGAAGGGTAATCCTCACGTCTGAGCTAGCTCGTGTTAAAAACAGGCTTACCCAACTCCTAATTAGTTTCTTGTCAGATAGAGGGATCCTAGTTAGTGTCACATAATTACTGCTATAATTTTCTTAACATATTTGCTTTTGGTTTTATTCAGCAATATGCAGCAAAAGGTGGTCCAGAATTCTTTTTTGTTATTAACATACAAGTGAGTGTGACCTCATTTTGATTATAATTATATTCATCACGTTTAAGTATCAGAATTTTAACTGTATACACTATACTATGTCATGGATCAGATGCCTGGAAGCCCCATGTATTCAATTGCACTCTATTACATGCTGAAAACTCCTTTGGAAGACAATCCCTTACTGCAGAGCTTTGTAGATGGAGATGATGCTTACAGGAACTCAAGATTTAAGCTGATACCATATATTTCCAAGGTTTACATGTCTACTAAGATCTAAAGCTCCATCTCTAAAGTTAATGACAAGTCATAAGTTAAAACCAAAATGCAGGATCAAGATGAGTATCTAATGGTTTGAATTCCCATATGATTTGCTTCTCTCAGGGATCATGGATAGTCAAGCAAAGTGTTGGAAAGAAAGCATGTTTAGTGGGACAAGCACTAGAAATACTTTACATTCGAGGGAAGAACTATCTAGAGGTAACACTGCCAAATTTTCTTAATCCTTGAGAGTATGTGTTGATACCTGTTATTGACACTGATGTAAACAGACATAGCGCTCACTTCCACACAAAAAGTGAACGGTTCTTATGGATTGAAAATAAAATTCTGTTCACGTTACACTGATATACAAATACACTTTTTTCTCACAAACTTATAGTTGAACGTTTGATGCAAATTTATTAAGCCTGTTTTTCTTGTTCTGTAAGCTAACATTTAAATTATGTCTACCATATTAGCTTGATATCGATGTGGGATCTTCAACGGTTGCAAGGGGAGTGGCTAGTCTAGTTCTTGGATACCTGAACAATTTGGTGGTAGAAATGGCATTTTTGATACAGGTAAAAAGTAATTGATCAATGTGGTTTTTGCAAGACTATAAATTGTCAATTAAACTCCCCTAACCATGACCAAGGTCATTGACCAATATGGTAAATTCTTCCCAAGTTTATGCATGGTATTAGGCTCTGTTTGGAAGAGCTTATTTTACAGCACAAACGCTTATATGCAAGTTTTTAGGAATAGCATATGTAAATAGCTTATAACCTACTCATGAGTTATTTTGAGCTTATTTTCGCTGCTCAAATTAGCTTGTGAATAAGCGTTTATGCCAACTTGTAACCTATGATGAGCTTATTTCAACATGCTTCTCAAATTAGTTTATGAGTATTTATTGCTATAAGTATTTAATTAAGTTGTTTCCTCAAACGCGTCTTTATTGTTGGTTTGTCATACTAAAATCACTCGCCTGTGCAGGGTAACACACAAGATGAGCTCCCAGAAGTCCTCATTGGAACATGTAGACTGAACCACATGGATGCATCAAAAGCATTTGTGTTGAAATCATAATATTTTAAGTTGGGAATATCTTCATATCTTTGAGGAGCAGAAGAAGCTGATACTCCTCCTACACCAGCAAAAGAAGCAAAAACAAAATTAAGGATGATGAGAACTGACAAGTGCTACATCTACATGTGCTAGAACAATTTGCTTCCCTGCAATGCTTCATATTTTGTCAAATTAATGTTGGTAGTAGGAGTATAATTTCCTGTGGATATTTTTCTGGGGCTAATCAATTTGCCAAGCAGCTGTTCCTTAATTCTCAATCACGATGTGTAATGTTGTTCCATAACTTATTCTTTGGTTGATTCCATGCATTAAAATAGTATGTAAAACAGAAATAGAAGAAAAAAAGGGGGAAAAGGAAAAGAGTTATACTTGGTTTGTGTCCTTTTCTGCTGCTCCAACCAATGCAATCATTTACTATTACATGACATATCTTCCTCTGCATCTATTGTCATGCATCTCTAATTGATTTCTACTTGGTTTTGTAAAAGAAATTATTGGTTTAAATGATAAAGTAGAATCATAAAGAGCTAGTTAGCACCCGACAATATTTCAGGTTCGAGTCTTGGTATAAAAATAACATTCACTGATAAAAATAAGCTACATGGGTTTCTAACTAGGGCTGGCTTTAAATTTTGGGTTGTCTTCTACCTGCCCTTGGTATTATATATTATTTGTTAATTTTGTTAAATATATTATAATAGACAATCTTTAATTGAAGTATAAAAACATATTACTTTAATTACAATTTAATTGAAATTTTCCATTGTAGCTCAAATTATCCATGTATACCAGAAGTTTTTCATTCTGATTTTTTTTACAAATTTCACAAAATTACTGTTAAATAAAGGATTTGGGCTTTTTCCTCTTGTAACAAAAAAATTTGATTTGGGCTTGGACAATGTTAAGAACTAGGGTTGAAGTTTATTTTTTCTCAAAGCTCTATCTTTTATTGTCCACAAAACAAAAACCCAGCTTTTGAACCACCACTACTTCCTATGACTAAAAATATATATATACCCACAACTTTGAAGACAAATCACATGCTAGATGGTACCGCAGGGTGACCTCACCACTCTACATTATCTGTGCCATTATTACCAACAGGCAATAGCTATGGATGATGCCTTTTTTCACAAATTATCTCACAAGCCGGCAACCATGAGAATGATACCTTTGAGGTTATAAGACCATATTAAATAAGTAAGTTTCTCTCAACAAATACACCTTCATATCCTCAAAGCTATTTAACAATTTTGTTAAACCTTGTTTGTAGCTATAGATGATGACTGTAAGAATAATAAATGTCAAACTTTTCAATTACACAATCTATTTCTATTTGTGCACCTTATCTATACATCAATAGTCACGCCCCACCATTCATCTTGCACATTCACCTTGTTTCTTTCCTTCTACTTCTACAAGTTCCTGATTCCTTCAAATTTAATATTTTTTTTTGTTCCATCCTAGCTTGTCTCTTAAATTAAAGTCATAACAATTTTAAAAACTCTTATTTTTTCAAGGACAATTGCTTTTTCTTTTATCGTTTGCTGTTTGTAATTGTCATTATTCAGCTAGAAATATAAAATGTGACAGAAAAAGGACACCGCAAATTTAATCCCTTCAAGTGCAGGCCGAGGGTGATCTTCATAATTTTTTTTTTAAATTGAAATGTGATCTTCATAATTAACTTTGCTATTATTATCAATGGCCTAACGATACACGTGAAAGTTTAGTGGCATTCCTTTCATCTTTTCTTTTCTTTTTTCTCTTCTCCAAATTGTGTAGGAGCTCTATCATTTTACCATTGCATGTTAATGGTCTCCATCAGATTCATTTAAAGAGAAAAATAGAGTTAATGTCAAATTCTACATGATGAAGTAAATATGTGGCTAAAACTTTTTCAATATAATTGAAATTCACTGTACTCAAATAACGTTTTATTCCTTAGAAAAATATCACCACAATTATCTTGTTTGAGTTGGGAATATCATAGGTTTTTTTTATACACAAGATATGATTTAAGAAGAATCAAACATATACAACTTGAAACAAATTTAAATTGAAAAGTATTAAAAAATATGTCGGTGATAAGAGTCAAATAAATAGTTCATTTGATCCAAATTATCAAAAAAAAAGTTCATTTGATGTTGATATGAGCATCACCATTTTCATTGCTCTGCTCCTTTGATATATTGTCCCCTTCCACTCTTGTCTTCTTTTTTGGCATTTTTCTGGTTGTGGGGTGGTCGTAGTTAGTTCTTTAATTAAATTGGTACATCCACTCCAAACATGGTTTGGGCTTCGAGACACAACCGTACTTGGGTTGGCCTACAGAAGTTAATATTTTCCCCTCTTAACAAAAACAGATAGTAGTTGCCAAAAAGAGGACAAAAACAAATAATGTGACTATAAATAAAGCAAATCATAATTCACAAACTGAAAGCAAAACTTAACCGCAACTTTCTCTTTTGGTTTTTTCTCTGCTAGGGTTTACACCTGGGTTTTGACCTTAGGGTAAATCAAGAAGAAAACCCAAGAAGAGCACCTTACTCCTCTAGGGAGCTTACTTTTTCTTCAGGAAAGTTCTTTGGGAACCGTTGTTTCCCTGAGTTTTTTTCTCACCCTTTACCTCATTTTGACACCCATTGTTTGCACGTCACACATAACCTCATTGCCCACCATCACCTCACTGCTTCTCTTTTCACATCACTGTCCCTTTCCGTCCTTTCTTACACTATGGACAAAGGAAAATCTCACACCTCAAATCCTGCGCCCCCCAAAAACCCCTACCAACACCCTCACCTAAACCCTAACCAAAGCCACCCCCCTGACCCAAATCTGAGGTCCACAAGCACCTCACACCCACCATCACCGACTCTAGCAAGCTCCTCTGCTAAGGAAATGCACAACGCGGAACCCCCCATAGAAGGTGGCCTCATTGAGCTCCAATGTGAAGAGGAAATGAGTGAGGAGCTGGCTCGGCGTACCCTAGTAGGAAAGGTGATCTATGATAAGGTTATAAACAAGACTGCCATGAAGACTATCCTATCCAAGGCTTGGGGAGATCCTATAGGACTACAAATGACTGAAATGGGACCAAACTGTCTCATTTTCACCTTCCAAGAGCAATCCACTGCAAGGAAGGTGTTAAAGGAGGGACCTTGGAGTATTATGGGGAACCTCTTAAGTCTACAACTCTGGGCACCTCAAATGACCATCTACGAGGTCAGATTTCATAGGATCTCATTCTGGGTTCAGCTACATGGACTTCCACTTGACATGATGACAACTAGTAACGCTACACGCATTGCATCTATACTGGGAGAACCCCTTGAAGTTGAGGATCCTCGAGTTGCTGGGAAGCTACTCCGACCTTTCTTCAGGGTTAGGGTTAGCATCAATACCAATAACCCCTTTGTCACTGGGTTTTGGGTTCCCAGGAAAAGACTACCTAAGGTCTGGATAACCCTAAAATATGAAAAATTACAAGGATATTGCTACAATTGTGGTGTTGCTGGCCATGAACAAAAAGGGTGCAAAGCCGCCAGAGCCTTATCCTCCTATAATCCCAGCATGCCTCGGTTCTCTAAAAGTCTTGGAGTTCCACAGGCTCGGAGTCTTGCTTCATTAGCCGCAGCCAAAAACTATGGAGGAATCCCTCGCAGATCTGATAACAGGCCCTCAAGTGATAAGGAGGAATTTAACCCTGAGCCCTCTGAACCAGAACAAATTGATCAGGAATTGAGATACTGGCAACGCAAACTCTCCCCTGACCTCGAGGTCTTCACAGTGGAAGTCGATGATTCGAATAGCCAAAAGAATAATCTTGAAGGCAGCTTCTACAAGCTGGGAAAATGAGTGAATGAAGTTGACAAATCGTGGGATCCATTATCTGAGTTCCCACCCAAGGCCAATGGTGAGCAACAAGAGGGAGAAGATAGCATCAGTGGTGATGATACAGAAGAGCAAGAAACAACTTCTTCACTTAACCCAACCACCTCTGGGGAAGAAGCTGCCATTATCAATCCCCCAAGCATACCCCCTGAAGCACCGCCAACCCCTAACCAACACCCCAATACAACTTCTACTGCACCTACACCTGACCCTCAATTTGTGAGACAAATGATTAGCCCTGGACCCCCAATGGTGAAGGTGTTCTACAACAAGGCTCTTGTTGAATATGGTGCAAAGGAGAAGCAGTTTAATTACTATGTCGAGTTCCCTGATGAAGAACAAACCAATGACACATCTCCCCTGCAAAACCTCGACACCGAATGCATCCAGAACCTATCTGAGGATTTCACTGAAACTCTTTCCCTCAAGAGAGGAAGAGAAGACTCAGACTCTACAGACCTAGCAGAGGGTAGAAGGATCAAGAGGCTGATGATCACAAACACCACAGAGGAGTTCTCACATCAATTCTCTACGGCTGAGGAGGCGGGCCAATCCATGCCCCCAACCCCCAAATGAGCCTAATCAGCTGGAACTGTCGCGGGTTGGCGGCTCCCGCGACAATCCAGGAGTTAAAGAACCTCTCTAAAAGGTTTAAGCCGACCATAGTCTTCCTTATGGAGACTAGAGCACAACAAGACCGTATTGAGTCAACTAGGCGCCAACTTCACTTCAACAATTGTTTCTGTATTGAAGCCAATGGCAGATCAGGGGGACTTGCGCTTTTGTGGAATGATCCTGTCAAAGTTGAGATTTTACGAGGTTCTCAGAATTACATTCATACCAAAGTAACGGAGACAACCTCTGGAAGATGGTGGTATTCAACCTGGGTCTATGGCAACCCTTCCTTCTCTCAAAGACGTGAACTCTGGAATGAGCTGAACCAACTACACTTACCAAATGAACCATGGTGTCTAATGGGAGACTTTAATGAGCTTTTGGAACAGCATGAAAAGGATGGATTACACCCTCCTCACCGCAACCGTATGGAGCTCTTTAGAGACTTCCTTGATTCTGCTGAGCTCATGGACCTTAATCTGAAGGGCTGTAGATACACTTGGGCTAGCAATCCACGACATGGACACATCACCAAGGAAAAAATCGATAGAATTATCATCAATTGGCAGTGGAGAAGGATTTTTCAGTATGCAGTGGGTACAGCCTTGCCCATGATCAGCTCTGATCACTCCCCTCTCGTCCTGCGACTGCAAGCACCTTTCAAGCATAAAAAATCCTTCAAATTCGAGGCCTTCTGGGAAGAGCACTCTGAATGTAGAGAGACTATTAAAAAGGCTTGGGTTACAGACACTGGTGATGGTGGCAGCTGGGACACTTTCCTCCAAAAGGCTAGAAATACCAAGAGAGCCCTATCAGATTGGCACAATCACAATTTCAAAAGGGCTGACCGCGAGCTAGAGCGCCTAAGCGAAGAAATTAAGCACTTACAAGATTCTGTCGATACTGAAGCTGAATGGGCAGAACTGAAACATCTTCAGGGAAGGGCTAAAGAGCTATGGAAGCAAGAGGAAATTTTCTGGAGTCAACGCTCTAGAGTGAAATGGCTGAATTGGGGGGACAAGAACACGAAATTTTTTCATGCTTCTACAGTGCAAAGGCGTGAAAGGAACAGAATTGAAAGACTTAAAGATAGTCAAGGGAATTGGGTTAAAGGCCAGAGTGCAATTAACAAGGCTGTCTTAGATTTCTACAAGGAGATATATTCCAACACAGATTGCCAAAATATAGATGATTGTTTATCAGCTGTCCCAATAATAGTAACCCCTGACCTCAACAGAAAGCTCATGGCACCTGTGACAGACTTGGAAGTGAAGGAAGCTGCCTTTAATCTAGGGGGTCTTAAGGCCCCTGGCCCCGACGGGTTAAATGGCCTTTTCTACCACAAAAACTGGAACACTATAGGAGATGAAGTCTGCATGGCAGTGACCTCCTTCTTCAATTCTAGTACCCTTCCCCCCGAGATCAATGAAGCGGTTGTCACACTTACTCCAAAAAGTCAAAACCTGGAAACTCTATCTCACTTCCGTCCTATCAGCTGCTGCAATTTTGTGTGCAAAATTATCTCTCGGATTATAGTCACTCGAATGAAGCCTGCCATGAACTCCATAATTACCCCTCAGCAGAGTGCCTTTATTGGGGGACGACAGATCCAGGATAACCTCATTGTAGTCCAAGAGGCTTTTAACGCTTTGAAGAAGAGAGGGAGAATAGGCAAAAATCACCTCAGCATCAAGCTGGATATGAATAAAGCATTTGATAGAGTTGAATGAGTTTTCATAGAAAAAGCTTTGCTGGCCTATGGCTTCCACCCAAGCTGGACTAACATGATCATGACCTTAATTTCTGGAGTCACATACAGGTATAAAATCAATGGAGCTTGTGGTGAAAAATTAAAGCCGCAAAGGGGTCTCCGCCAGGGGGACCCGCGCTCTCCTTATCTCTTTTTGCTGGTTATGGATGTTCTGTCACATATGATCAATAGAGAAACTGAGGCTGGAACCCTTGAAGGAATTAAGCTTGCCCCAAGCGCGCCCACCTTGACTCACCTTCTATTTGCGGATGATGCAATCTTGTTTGCCAAAGCTTCAGAAAATGAGTTATACCGTTGGCAATATATTTTAAATCTCTTTTCCCTTGCTTCTGGACAACGGATTAACACTTTGAAATCAGGCCTTATCAGAGGAAGAGAGGTCCCCACTGACAAAAGAAGGAGATTGGCCGCGATTCTCCAGATTCAGACTTGGGATAATCCGGGCATGTACCTAGGTATGCCTGCAGAATGGGGGAGATCAAAAATCAGTTCTCTAGGATGGATAAAAGATAAAGTCATGAATAAAATGCAGGGATGGAAAGGGTCACTCCTGAATCAAGCAGGTAAGGAAACTCTAATCAAGGCTGTTATCCAAGCCATTCCCACTTATGCAATGGCCATCTTGAAATTCCCAAAAGCCTTCTGTAAAGACTTATGTTCAAGGATTGCTCGTTTTTTGTGGTCCAACAAGAAAGAAAAAGGCATCCATTGGAGGAAATGGGAGGTGCTCACTGATCACAAGGATGAGGGAGGACTTGGGTTCAAAGACTTTGCAACCCACAACCAAGCACTCCTCGCGAAACAAGCTTGGCGAATCACCCAGAATCCTGATGCACTTTGGGTCAAGGTCCTCAAAAGCATTTACTTCCCCAACAATGACTTTCTACTGAGTACAAAAAAATCTGGGGGTTCTTGGGTTTGGGCTAGCATCACCCATGGAAGAGACCTGCTCATTAGCCAAGGACAATGGCACATCAGCAATGGGGACTCTGTGGATATTTGGAAGCATAAATGGGTTGCCTCGGGGGAATTATTGCAGCCTGTTTTGAATCACCATAATATGAAAGTTAGTACACTAATTGACAAAGAAAGGAATAGCTGGAAAATAGACAAGATCAGAGAGCTTCTACCTAGTGTGGACCTTGGCAAAATTATCCAAACGCACTTTAGCTGGGAGGGCAACCATGATGAGCTCTTCTGGCCTCATCAGAACTCAGGTATCTATGATGTGAAATCAGGATACAGAGAAGCTAAGAAATTGGCAAAATCCCAGAACCATGGTGCCTCCACCTCTACCACCTCTCATACTCTCATTTGGAGAACGATCTGGAAAATTAAGGTCCCTGCCAAACAAAAAATGTTCCTGTGGAAAATTGCTCAAAATGCTCTGCCAGTTAAACTAAACCTACTACACAGAGGTTGCTCCCCTGATCCTTCATGCCCAGTTTGTGGAGAGGAACAAGAATCCATTGAGCATTTGTTGCTTCACTGTAGATGGACCCGGCCTCTATGGTTCGGGAGCCAACTCCAGCTCCACGACACCATTGGCAGGAACCAATCGATCCAAACATGGCTCACCCAAGTCTTCGCCAGCTTGCTGGCAAACCCAGACTCTGCAGACTTCTTCTTAGGTCTCCTATGTTTCACCTTGTGGGAAATCTGGAAAACAAGAAACCTAAGAGTGTTTGAGGGTAAAACCCCAAACCCACGGATCTCGCTAGCCCTCATCAAGACTACTTATGCTGAATATCTGGAAGCCACCAAAGTGCAAACAACCCCTAAGAACCCACCGAGAGCTCCTAGCAATTGTCTGTGGAAACTTCCACCCTCAAGCTTCATAAAATGCAACACTGATTCAGCCTTTAAAAAGGAGAAGAGAAAGGCAGCAGGAGGCTTACTGTTCAGAGATGATAAAGGGGACCTCCTCTTCTTACACACAAAACGTTTTGAGGCTTGCTCGCCTCTAATGGCTGAGACAATCACAATGAGAGAAGCTGTATTCGCAGCCTCCAACCTTAACATGGAGAAGGTAATTTTTGAATCAGACAATCTCCCCCTTATCAAGGCTTGCAGGGAAGAGGTAAAACTAGGAGAAGTGCAGCATATCGTTAAAGACATCCTCTCTTGGAGCAAAGCAAAAATCAGTTGGAACTTCAATTGGACAGCAAGAGATGGGAACAAAAGTGCACACACCATTGCACAACTTAGCATGAATGGAATATTGACTGGGAATTGGGCCTTCAACCACCCAAGAGAGCTCCGGGAGGCACTGCACCAGGATGCTTGCCTAGCACAAGCTCAGAGCACTCCCACAATGGCTCCTCACACAACTTGAACTGGGTAAATTAGATCTATTTTGGGAGTTTGTGCTTGTAAGTAGTTGATAGCTTTAACTCTTCTTTCCCGGATGCCAAGATATGCCCTTCCCCTTGATTTAAGTTTTCTGGGGCCCTCTCTCCTAGCTGAACTTTGTAACCTTCTCTTAGATTTGATACTTAGCTTTTTTCCTAGCGAGTAGAACCACTTATCTTTTGAAGGCTTGAGCCTTATTTTAGCTTTCTACAGTGTCGCTATTAGCTTGTACCTTTGGGCTCAGCCCACTTTGAATTAATGAAATTCAATCTTTGTCAAAAAAAAAAAAAAAACTTACATTTTGACCAAAAAAATAAAAAGAAAGCAAAACTTACACATACATAGTCCTAGTGCTGTAACTCAAATGGCACCTATTTGAAAACATGTAATAATTTAAATATAGCAAAACTTAATTAACAAATTTTACTGTTATTCTATAATATAAGGACATAAAATTAAGATTTATAATTGTATTTTTTTATAAACATTTGGTAATCTATTATATATTGTATTTATACTAACTATTGCTAAAATTTTCATTAAATCTTACTTTGCTATTCTATTATATATATGTGTGTGTGTATATATATATATATATATATATATATATATATTTTAAGGAATAATTTTTTTTAGAAAGAATATTTATTGCACGAATAATAATTTAATTGGACTGTGATTGATATATACATTGTTTTGAGCACTTTAGGATTGTGTCCCTCCATGTCTTCTATAAGGAGTGGGCTGCCACTTTCCATAACAAACATTTTATTTTATTTTTTCCCTGTTGTATTGCTGTGTTCCCTTTGTTTGTGTTTTAAAATATTTTTTTATGTGTTCCCAATGGGTGAGATGCATATCTTTTAAATTACTATAAGTCTATAATGTCTAAGTTTAATGAACTGTTTGACATAAAATAAAATAAAATGATTTGTTTAGAAGTTTCACTTTATACATAAAATGAAAAATTAAATTCTTTTTTATACATTAAAACCTCTATGGTAACAAACTGATTTCACAACACATAAGAAAATTAAAATTTGCGATGTTGTTGCCACAACATTTTTTTCTTTAAAAAAAACACAACATTTTTTTTATCTAAATAAAACAACACACGTATTTTAACAATATAGATATTTTGTTTTAAATTTTTATAAATAAATGTTTAAAATACCTTATTCGTCTTCAGCTCACATGTAACCATCGCTTTCATTTCCTTATTCCCGGCGATTAATTCGGTGATTGAAATGCTTATTATTAATCTAATTTTATGAATCACAAAATTTAAATTAATATCATGTCACACCATCACGTGCTTAGTTTATTTTTCCTCTGCGGTACAGCACACTCATGTCTAATTCTAAAGAGTCAAATATCAGAAGAATAATTATAATAACAAGAAGAATTATGTTGACACGATCTTAGTACTACTATCTAAAGAATAATTTACTTTATTCTATAAAATATTTTTATTTATTCAAAAATAAGTATTCAACTTTTATAAAGTCATAAATTCTTTATTTTCATTACAATTTTCCTCTCGTTATTTAGGTGTTTTTATTATGGAATGAAAATAAAATAAAAGATCCATCCCTCATCTTCCAATTAAATTGGAAGAAAAAGTAAGGTATTGAATTGGATTAAAACATTAATTAGCCCGTTTACCACTAAAAAAATAAAATTGAAACAATAAACTTTTTTTTACAAAATATGTTAGGATGGAAAAAGAATTTAATGGGTATACACTGTCAGTGTAAACTTTGTTCACACAGTCGCCCAATTGAATTCCGCCACATCAGCAAATATATTCTTGTTTTAATTAAAATTTAAGATGAAAGATATTATTTCACTTATATGGCATGTTGTGATTGGTTGTCAGTGTAAAACAGTTTTACACTGACAGTGCATATTCATTAAACTCATGAAAAAAACACTATATATACGGACAATCAGGCAGGTCACTAGTGACATACTGATGAGGTCGGCAAAAGTTCACTCCTAAGTAAGAGCATCAGGGAAAATAATACATACTGTAGATGCAAATAGACGCGCTGCGGATGGAGGTAAACTGTTTAGGAGTGTCTCATATTTTGAACGAGTAGAATTTGAGTAAGATATTATAGTATTCATTCTCATACTAGACTACCGGCGTTTTTAAAAGTTACACGTGCCGATCATCATACTCCTGTAAGTAACAACTTAAATACTCGCTCAGATAGTAGCTACTCTCTCCGTTCCTTTTTAAGTGTCATTCTACCCTCTCACATCTCAAACCAATATAGTGAGTTATTGATGTTTTTTCTCTCATTCCACCCTCTCACATCTTAATCATGAAGTTATGAAGTTTTCCCACCGAGATAGTGGATAATTAATTTTTTTTTCCACTTTCTCATATCATTAAACCATTTATCATTCTTCCCTCCCTAGTAGCAGTAAAAATTTATAACCTCTTTCTTTTTCTTTCACATAATTTAATATTAACACTTTTTATATGTAACTTTGAAAACTCTTTTGGCTACTTTTATTGGAATTTAATTTTCACTTACTAGACAAAACTTTGAATTAAAGTAATGAGAATTTAATTTTCACTTACTAGTAAGAGTATAATTGATAAAATGGACCTTAAAACATCAAAACGAAAGTTAAATAGGAACAAAAAAATTCTTCTAGAACGACACTTAAAAAAGAACGGAGGAAATAATAGCAATATACTTCCACACATACACTGCTCACAATTTAGTTTAACTATAATATATCTTTCACTATATTAATTTTTCAATAAAAGCAAAACTGGCATTATAAAAAATATAAAAAATCATTCAAATACTTAACAAGTAAAATTATTTAATTAAGTATTATTATTTTGGCTTAATCCTCAAATTAGTCTCTGTCTTTGTCTTGCCGTCTGATCTAAGTTCCTCACCGGAAAAATTTGTGCAAAAGATCCTCTTTTTAGTAAATCGTTTGGAGTAAGTCCTCGCCGGAGCGCGGAGCTCCGCGAGTGATGAAGTGGAACGCTGACCGGACTAAATGAGGTGACATGGATTTAAAAAATAAAAAAGAAAATTACACATCAAAAAATTAAATTTAATTAAGAAAAATAAATTAAATCAAAAACCCAAACTAAATTAAATTCAATTACACATCATAATTTTTTTTTCTATTTCCAGAAAATCAAAATATCATCTCCTTCTTCATTATCTTTATCATCTCACCAACATCTTCATCTTCTCCATCCCATCATCTTCATCTCATTTTTTCAATACCCAAATTAAAAAACCAAGATCTAGAACCTCAATCTTAAAATTTTTACTAACAACTCAATCTTAAAAATCAAACGCCAAATAACATTCCAGATTCCCATACATATTCTTCAAAATTCAGAAAATCAACCAAAGAAAGAACCAGAACAGAACCCCAATTTCAGAGCATATGTTTCATCATTTTCATCTCTAAAACCTAACAATCTCAAATGAGCATAACCAGCCAAATAACATTGGTAGAAGCAGTGCGTGCGATGGTGATGGGCTCGGAGGAGATCCCCAACTCAGATCTCCATCGATCTGCTCTGTCCTAGTTCGAGAGAAGACCCATCGTGCTTTCGGGAGGGGTGGTGGTGGCCAAGCCGTGAGTGGTGGTGGCGGCGGTGGCCATGGAAGAAGAAACCCAGAAGATTGAGACCCATAAGTGGTGGTGGTGGCCAAGAATCTCGTTCGAGAGCCCTAGAACCACACCCACCACCTTCAGTAACTTCAATTAATCCCAAATGGTGTTTACAGTAACTCTTGAATCGTTCTCTTTGTGAAATCTGGAAAATCTGGGCGTGGGTTTTTTCTTCTTTTGGGATGAAAGGAAATAGAATTAGGGTTCTTTGTGATGGTGATGTTGAAAGGGTTTATGAAAGGAAAAGATGAAGAAGAAGAAGATGGAGGAGGAGAGGAAGCAGATGGGGAAATCGGGGAAAATGATGTTTTGTGTCAAAATTCAGATCGTGGAGCGTTGGGGAGTTGGGGAAAAATAATCAGATCGTGGAGCATTGGGGAAATTGGGTCAAATTATTTTTGTTAATTAAATTAAAATGTCATATATGTTATTTTAATTTTTTTTAAATTCCACGTAGGCACTATTGACACAGTCAGCGTGACACTTCATCACTCGCCGGGCTCCGGCGAGGACTTGCTCCAAACGATTTATAAAAAAGAGGATCTTTTGCACAAATTTTTCCGGTGAGGGACCTAGTTCAGACAGCGAGACAAAGACAAGGACCAATTTGAGGATTAAACCTATTATTTTTGTAATAATGAAAACCGTTAGGGAGGGAGGCACGTGAAAGTCAAAAAAGCACGCACCGACGCTTGCATGGGATTCAGCTCCAATATTTTCCTTCCTGAACCGGTAATCCACCTCTTGTTCCCGGTTGCCATGTCGGCGCCATAACCGTCGGCACCGACACGCCATATTAATTCCCGGTCTTTTTCATTTTTCTTTTATTTATAATCCAAAATAAATAAAAATATACGGGAGCGGTGCCCTTTGTACGTGCTTTCGCTATCAATTGTTTTTTTCATTTTTCTTTTGCGTTTCAAATTCAATAACCAGTGACGTCGCACGTGCTTGACTAGCATACAATGTCAAGCACGCACGTGACTTACAACCAATACTTGCTAAAGGCCTGCCAACTATTAACTACTCAATAATTTGTATTTTAATTTGCAATAATACAAGAGTCACTGCTCATAAGTCTTAACAAACCCACTCCAAAAATTTAAAAAATTAATTGTCCTACCCGGCCCAAAAGGTCATGAGATCTATAACATTTGGGTTTAATAGCTCTTTTGGTCCCTTACTTATCATGATTTTACACTTTTAATCCCTCCATAAAAAAATTAGTAAAATTAGTCTCTCACATTTACACACTTTTGCCGTTTTAGTCTCAAATAGGGAAGCAATGTGGAGGACTAAAAGTGTTAGTTTTTTTTATAAATGACCAAAAGTGAAAAATTGTGATAAGTGAGGGACCAAAAGAGCTATTAAGCCTAACATTTGAATGGCTTAGAAAATCTTGTATATAAGGGAGTCTCATAATGGAGGACGAGATAACTTAGGATGTACTTGTGAATGTTAGTAAAACTCATCTCATCGTTGGTCAGGCACTTAATACATGAGGAATGTTAGTAAAACTCACCGTAACACTTTCTTCAAAAACTCTCTCATTGACTGGTTGAAATTAATGTGAATCTCACAAATTTGAATGCGAAACTCATATTTTTATCAAACCCCGTATGAATTTTAACCAGTCAATGAGCATGTGTTGGAAATAAGTGTTAAAGTGAGCGTTGCGATCACTTTTCATGATATATTGTAAGATTATCCAAATGTAATATGTTCTCAAAATATATTCTTCAAGACTTCCTAAAGACCTAAAGCCACAAATACAACGACTAGTCGACTACTGAGTATGTAAATACAAATCTAGTCGTTTATTAACTTAAGCATTACTCATTGTGCAAACTTTGAGTTCTCCTTAGACTTTGTGATTCTTAAGTATTTTCGCATGTGCTTGAGCATTATATTGTCTTTTGCATGTTCACCACTGTTGTGTCAGTGTCATGCATTTATGCAGTGACAGATCCATAAATTTTATGTAGTAAGAGCAATATATACATATAAATTCGTAACAAAAAAAATTAACCCATATTATTAAAAGTTAGGACATTTTTTACCAAATGGAACACAAGTGAGCACATTTTTATCAAATGGGACACAAGTGAGCACATTTTTTACCAAAGGGATTATATAAAAATCACATACTTTTTACTACTCAAGTGAGAGCATTAAGCAATGTGAGACACAAGTGAGAACATTTAACAATATGGAACATAAGTGAGGGCATTTTTTTATCAAAGATGCCATAAAAAATCATATATTTTTACTATTCAAGTTTTTTTTCTAATGTTTTTCTAACAATATGGAACATAAGTGATGACATTTTTTTATATCAAAAATGCCCCAAAGAACCATAATATTAAAGGCCCCAAAAAAATGTTTCACTTTAAAATTAGCTTTATGCCTCATTTAGTGTTGGGCCGGCCCTGCCGAAGGTGACAACTAATCCTTGTCCATTTAGTTAGAAATTTTATTTACATAATAAGGGATAAGAATAAAATTGAAACCATGGGAACTAGTTAATTAAGCAGAAACTACATGTCTTTGGGAATCCTAAGAACTGGTTCCCAAATGCGTATACAGTAAACGTGACCCTAGTCGATTCAATTATGTCATATAAATTAATATAATAATATCATAAGTCAAAGTATACACCCAAAATTTTGCTCCCTTAACTCGTCGGTTTCTCCTTCGTCGTGTTTGGCTCATGTTTTCAGCTCACTGCATTCTGCAACTGAGCTGTATATATCAGACATTCTTATCAAGCATAGCATGTTCTTTTCTCGTAACCAAGCACCTTCCAAAGTCTTTATTTTCCTAAATTGTTATTAATTGTAGATCGATCAAATGAGACAACATTATATCATTTTAAATTTAATGTGTTTTCAGAATAAACTCGTAGATAATTTATATAGTTCACAAAGTGAACTTATTACGAGTAGTCTTAATTATATAAACCTGGCCTGGCATTTTCATACAATTTTAAAAAAATTAAATCATGTTAAGATCTTAAAAATAATTAAATCTCTAAATGAGTCTTTTCCTCTTATAGAAAACGTCCACGTATGATAGCTCAAGTGGTAGGAGCTCGAAACATATGAGTTGGGTAGGGGGGTCCAATGATCGATTCCTAATGAGTACAATTTATCTTTCTAATATAACAAAAAAAAATAATCAAAATAAAAATCTCTTAATGAGTTAACGTAGTGATTTAAAATTTCATAATTTATCCTTTAAATATATAATTTATGGTTGAGAGTTCGATTTCAACTTTTATGAATTGAAAAAACTTTTCATATCACCTAATATACTCTAATCATGAGGAGTTTATTCGAATAGATTCAAACTAATTTGAAAGTTGAAATGGGCATCCAATAGAATTTTCAAAGATCATCAAGAGCTTAATAAATCAATACTAGTTCAAGCCACAATGGTTGTCCAAAATTAATGACTGATTTGTGGGGTAGGTATTGTACTAGCATGACCCACATGAGTCCCTGAGAGATCACATTTTGTCGTGGACCTTGTTTAGGTACGGCACCACCACACTCCAGCCCCACCACCACATGATTGATTGATACATCCAATCCAAATAACTCTCTTTCCCTTTAATTAAATAATTAACCATTAATATGAAAATTAAAATTTAAATAGTGTGCTTAGTGCTTACTGCTACTAGTAGCTTTGACGTGGAATAAATGACACCTGGCGGCACGTGATTCGCTATACTGAAACAAAGTGACGAATCAGAAGCCATGGCCAACAAAATACTATGGTCACGTGAGAATGGCTCCAGTCACGTGATCCTGCTAAACAAGCTGGAGGTGATTCGTGTGTGGGCTCCACAGTAAGTGGGGTATTCCACATTCGCCACGTTGAACAACGTGTGGACCGACTCTCCGAACATGCAGCAAGGGACCCACCGGAACATGGGATGGGACTCACAAGGTAAGGTAACCTCAATTTTTAAGGTAAAATAAAACTGAGATTAGTGTTAATGTGTTATGTATGTTAACTTGGTTGTTACTTGTTGCTCACACGCTTTGTCTTTCAGTTCAACCCTCCTCATCTAGCAGATCAGTGATGAAACTATCTCTGATTTTGATGCATGTTGTGAATAATTGTAGGGATATTTTGACATTTTGTATTTCTATAGTTCTTCACAGCTGGTAGATATGCAACTCGTCATCTCAACTCGAAAAACATGTCGACTGGATAGAGTTAATTTTTCCGTTAAAGCTTATTTACATTGAATATTTGTTTATGCATGGTCACATGAAGATGCAAACGCATGTGCCATTTTCAGTTCGTTGTACTAGCTAGAACATTTTGTTCCTTGAACCGACAGAGTAGGGAACTAATTAACTTATTAATTTTTCATTTTGTATAAAATGTAAATTAAAATCATGTTCATCCCTTGAACTTGAAGACATGTAAACAGATCATGCGACTCCACATTCAATCACCATTCACCAATCACGTTGTTTTGTTCAATTTTCGTTACATTTATTCACTCACAATTAGTCATAGAAGTAAGTTTAATTAGTACTTAGTCGTGATTTGTTGTGACTGAGAAAATCGTCGGTGCAACTTCACATTCGGGACCTTACTGTACTCCATGATTTTATTTATATATATGGGCCATTTTTTATCTATTAAATAATGCAATTATTAAATGCCAAAAAAAACTGAATTGGTATGAATGGTATAAGAGTAGTTTAAAAAAGAGAAAAAAAAAACGAGAGAGTTGCTTGTGTTGGATGATAAATGAACTGTATTTTCCGTGTGAAGTCAAAAACAGTTGTATTCGTGCGTATATGCGTGTTGAAATATTTCATTAAGGAACAAAATTAAACAACTCTCTCCCACTGGTTCAGCTTTCAACTATTCCATTTGATGGAATTATATATTCCCTAATGAAATGATCTGTGTATCACTAAATATATTTTAGGGTCGTTGTTTACTTTTCTTTATCTCATTTTCAGTCACATTATATTGTATAATACACATCACTTATTTATCCTCTTCTCTTATTTGTCTCAAGTGGTTTTTCTTTAATCTTAAATTTCTAAAATAACAAAAAAAAAATAGAAAAAGAAGTGAAAAAACTAAAACACAACAAAAGATTTAGAATGAGCCAGTGTTCAAGAAGGAAAGAACATAAATGAAGACACATAAGAGGACAAGAATCGCAATGTCAAAATGGTCGAATTCAATACACGTTTGGGAAAGGTACACTTCTTTGCACAAATAGTGTGTTAGGCTATTTCGGATTAAATTTATTTATACTCCCTCCGGTCCTATTTATAAGCATGAAAGAGAAGAAAAATCTTGGTTCTTTTTATAAGAACCAAATGAAAGTTTGAGCTATATTAATTAATTTTTTCCAATGATGCCCTTATTAATTCTAACTTGTAAAATGTGTCTCATTAATTATTCTCTCTCTTTTCCACTTTTCAACACTAATAACAAAGGGTAATTTTGGAAGTTCATTTTAATTTAAGACAAATTTAATGCATTTTATCTAGTTTAACTACATTTCTTAAACTATGTGAATTTTTTTTTTGTTGCTTATAAATAGGACCGGAGGGAGTATTATTATGCACATTGATTCGTAAGTTGGATTGTACTGTATTATACTATGTGCGTGCGTGTATCAAACTATCAGTAGTTGTTTTTCCAACAAACTTTGAATTGTTTGATGATGGATTGCTACTAAGCCTAACACTTGACTCAATAGATTTTAATTGGGTTCTGAACCAATTCTCATTATTATCTTTTTCCTTTCCTTCCGTTTGAAGAATAACGAAGGATAAGTCTTTTAGAAGAAAGGGATTCAAAGAGTGCATCCCAAGTTAGTTAAAGAAGTAAAAGATATATATGAATGGATGGAAGTAGCACCACTGCACTAACACACACACACTGTCTCCTTCTGTCCCCTTTTACCAGATTTTTTTTAAGAGAGAGAGAGAGAGAAAGAGTGAGTATTTTTTAAGGGATTGATTCAAAGAGTGTAATTCAAGGTAGTGAAATTAAAAATCAATAAAATAAAATAAAAGAGAGATATATATGAAAGGAGAATGAAGATAGGTTGTGAGAGTAAGTGAGACCATCATTTCTATTTGGCCCAAAGCTGAACAATTGAACATGCTTCAGTTGTGCAGTCACTTTTTTTAGCCTTTTTTCTTTCGTTTTTTAATGAAAAATATTTAAAGTTGAAACATGTAAATTGTTAATTTTCAAGTATACTTTAATTTTCAGGAAAGTCCCTCTCAATCTCAACATACTTGGGCTGATCTATACTTAATTCCAAGTTATATTTTTTTAAGTTAAAAACTCTGTGAACAAGGTGAAAATAGGTCAAAGCTAAATAAAATGATTCCTCTAAGGCTTATATAATCTCGCTTGAACAAATATTTTCAAAACTAGAATGTTAATTTTTTAGTAGAATCAACTTATTTTTTCTTAATTAAGTATTCACAATTGGCAGCTAGGAAGCTACTACTCTCAAAATTTGTAAATTATGTTAAGTCCTAAGCATCTTCCAACAAACATTTCTCTATATATATGCACTATTTAAAGATCAAATTTTGTACTATTTTTTTTTGAATGTAGAACATATATTAAAATCAAGAGGCCATAGAGGCAGTTAAATCAGACACGACCAAACCGAAACAATCCGGGGGAACCTCCTCAATTCAAACACAGTTGGGATACCTTGAGGAGTTCTTAGTCAAGTAATCAACTACATAATTACCGGATCGACGAACAAAAGACAAACGAAAACTAGAAAAAAGATAAAACCAAATCCTTACAATCTTTAAGAATAGAAATAAAATAAGAAGCTCCCTGCAAATGCTTGTTCCAAGCTTCATAGAGTTGGAGACAATCTGTTTCCGCCTCTATATCATGGAAGAAAAGATCAGCTGCAAGAGAGAGACACCATATAAAAGCAAGAACTTCAGCCTCAATGGACTTCATCTACTGTGTTAAACTTTGTTAGTTTGAATCAATTAACTTCATTAGCCAGTAGTAAAAACATTTGTACCAATCATGTTTCTGTGTAATATTTGCATTAAGTACTTTCATTTAATGTATGCGAGGTCTCATTCTAAGCAGACATGATTTAAGGAAATGTCATTCCGAAGTCTCAAGAGAAAGAGTCAAAGAGATAAAGAAAAAGGAAGAGTGAAAGTGAAAAAGGAGCTTGAGTTGCCAAAATCATCCTCTTAGTACACATCGATCACAAACTAATTACTCAAAGGTTCATGCATGAATCTCTACATAAAGTTTTAAATTTCAGGATGAAGCACCCTGATGATCTAGATGACTATTGACTAGATGCATAGTCATATAACCTTCTTTTTTCTATGGCTTAATTACAACTTTGATCCCCGACGTTTACCAATGCCACGATTTTGGTCCCTCACCTAATTTAATTACATGGATGGTCCCCGACGTTATAGGTTGCGTGCAACGTTAATCCTACCGTTTATTTCTTAATGGAGGAGGCTTACGTAGACGTCTAGTTGGAGAGAAAAAGGAGATCTGAGGAGAGAGGGGAGCACGTGAGTATCACGTGAACTCACGTGAACCTTATATGAACCCATTATACCCAAATCTGAAACCCTAGGGATCTAAATCGCGTTACCTTCTTCGTTCCAGGGAGGTCAGGGGTTTGGGTATAATGGGTTCAGATAAGGGTCACGTGATACTCACGTGCTTCCCTCTCTCCTCATACCTCATTTCTCTCTCCAACTGGACGTCCACGTAAGCCTCCTCCATTAAGAAATAAACGGTAGGACTAACGTTGCACACGGCCTACAACGTCGGGGACCATCCATGTAATTAAATTAGGTGGAGGACCAAAATCGTGATATTGGTAAATGTCGGGGACCAAAGTTGCAATTAACCTTTTTCTATTGAAACCAGAGTATATCCACCACTGATAAGGGTCAACAATGACTAAATATCTTTTCGCAAATTGTTGTACATATTAAACAGTAAATGACTGAATGCGGAATATGTCTCATTTCTATGAGTGATGAGGATTAATTCACAACTTCATATGTATGAGACGAGTTAAGTAGCTACCATACCAAATCTCGTGGTTTGGTTGGATGGTCTATAGCTCTATGTGAATTAGCTCGTTTAATGTTTAAACTCTAGTGGTATAATGATTTTTACCATAAAAATGACAAACAAATATGGTAGTATGGTAGTCAAGCTGCAAAAAATGTACCGCTGACATGATATGGTTAAATATAGATTTGGTTGGCTTCACCAACGCATCTATATGATACGAATGATTTTTCATCATGAAGATGTGAAGATGTAAATTTGATCTCAATTGTAGGTTGAAATATTAAACTCTGCGTTGTGTCAGGCCAAATGAGCAAAAGCTTTGATTGGACAATAACATAATCAATTATCCAGTGGATCGACTTCTAACTTCTAACCCACATTCTGGCACAATTTCAATATCTTTAGCTAGGTTGAATGTGACCAAATAATTAAATGTTCTTTTTTTTTTATATGACTAAATAAATATACTTGAATCTGATTTAGTATCAATCATAGCTATATTATTATTCTTTATACTCCATTCCTTCTTATTTATCCGTCCACTTTGAGAAAAATAATTTGTTTTTATTTAATTGTCCATTTAGCATTTCAAGAGAGCATTAATTTATTAAATGATGTTTTTACAACTAATACCCTTATCATAACAATAAATGAGGAGAGATAAAACACAATTTAAATGGTATAATAGTAAAAACATGCTAAACTTTTCTAACATTCAAAAAAATTAATTAGACTCTTAATCTATGTGTCACCACCTAAAGTTGACAGATAAAAAGGAACGGAGTTTGTAGCTTTCAATTTGTAAATTTTAATTGGACAGTTGTGGACATCTCTTGGAAGAGCCACCAAAATTATGTTTGGAGGTATATGAAGTAATTAATGGCTATTTTCATCAATTCAAAAAAGTAAGTAAAAAGCATGTGGTGTTGTAATTAGCTCATTTCATACGTCTATTAATCATAGGTTAAGATTTGATCCTTACCTATAAGAATTGATTGTATTTTGTGGTCAATTGTACGTTTACGGTTAAATAAGGGTGATTTAATTATAATGTTAAATCATCTAGAATCTCATAATACTAATACCCCATCCGTTCTTAAATATAAGACCTATTCCAAAAAATTGCGCTTATTAAGAAAGCACTTAATGTGACTAATTAGTGTATTGGTTTTTTAAAAATGCATACATTCTTCCCTATTTATCCTTTGTCATTTTCTCTCACTAATAATCATTGCATTCATAGTTAGTTAAAATAGTAGTAATTAATGGTAGGTGATAACTTTGGAATTGAAAACATACAATTAATGTGAGGGGTGAATATGGAAGAGTACAAAACCTTTTGCTAGATTTTTGTAAGAGGTCTTATATTTAGGAACATGAAAATTTTGAAACTAGGTCTTATAATTAGGAACGGATGGAGTACTATAAAATACAAAATTATGATAGTAACCAAGTATTTGACATGATGGTTCAACACTTCATTCATTAAAGAAGAGGAGATGTCTAACTCTCATGAATAAAAAAAAACTCATTAACTGACACTGTATTGATTAGTGCATTAACTGTGAGGTGAGAGATTAGTCTCATCTTCAGACCGCGAGATCCTCTTTCTTACTAGTTCTCATTCACTCTAATTGCTTTTGGTGACTTTGATTGGGCTGGTAGCCCAAACACTTGTCGGTCAGTGAGAGATTTTTTTTCCTTATCTTGGGTCTTCCTTGATTTCACGAAAGTCGCTCGGTGAGTGGTTTTCTGATCTTCGTTCTTCCTTGATTTCATAAAGTCTAAGAAGTTAACCACCACTACTCAGTCTTCCACTAAAACATGATACCAAGCTCTTGTTGCTACTATGTGTGCTACAATGATTCGCTTCTTTTAGATATTTACATTCTTCTCAACTCACACCAACTCTTTTTTATTGTGACAATCACTCAGCTATCTACATTGCTCACATCCCTTCTTTTAATGATATAACCAAGCACATAGAGCTAGAGTATCACATTGCTAGCGAGAAGGTTTCTTACGGCTTATATCATCTACTGCCAATTTCTACATCTTTGCAAATTGCTGATTTGTTAACTAATTTTTGTACCAAGTGTGAGTTGGAGTTTCACGTTGGTTAAGTGTGGGTAAGGAGAAGTCTTTATATGAGATATGACACATAAACTTAATGACTTAAGGTTTTTGGTAAGATGTGGTGTCGATATCTCTTGGTCTCTTGCTCCTCGACCCATGAACTTCTCTGTCTCCCCCACAAACTTGTACCAGAGCCAATGGTTCGTGAGACCATGGTAACAACTCGTTGTGTCGAAAGTCTTCTTAGCAATGTGGCTAGGCGTTCCGTTGACGCAGCGAACGACGGTACAAGTATGCATAGTTTCTGCGGAGGGGTAATGATGATGGAGTGGCGACTCAGACTTGAGTGGGAAGATTGTTGAGAATTCAAGTGTGATTTGGAGTCTCACATTGGTTAAGTATAGGGGAGTAGAAGACTTTATAAGAGATGTGACCTATAAACCTAATGTCTTAATATTTTGAGTTAAGATGTAGTGTCGATATCTTGGAGTCTTACTCTTTAGACCATGGGCTTCCCTGTCCCCCAACAAGTGGTATCGGAGCTGATGGTTCGTGTGACCATGGTAACAACTCCTTGTGTCGAAAGTCTTCCTAGCGCTACAAGTGTGGATAGCTTCCGCGAAGGGGGGCCATGATAATGTGTTGGTGTGAGAATTCAAGTGTGAGTTGGTGTCCCACATTTAGGGAAGGCACTCGTACGGGGCGGGTGCGAGAAGTGTCTTCCCACTCCCTGTCCCCAAATCTCATTTTTGTCCCCACCTCCATCCTCATTCTCCGCAGTGGGGGTCATTTTCACCCCATCCATGTTTCCCAATTCCCAAAGGTCCCCACGGGATCCCTAACATGTCATTAAAAATTAAATCAAGTATATAAAATACACAAGTTTGTGCATGCAATAAATTTAAACACCACAAGTGACAATGCAACTACGTCAAATTCAATATAAATATATGATAAAATTTAAATAAAATTCATCACACGATGTGTGAAGTCTACAAAATAAATAATTTGAAACGTAAGGTATAAAATTCAACTCATAAAAATATATGAACTTCAAGTCTCCAACACCACAAATATTATCTCGAGCATTTAACTCATCCAAACAATGAAGTCTATATCGTAAGTAATTGAATATTTGTAAGTGTGTTATTATATTTTAACTTATATATACGGGGTGGGGACTCCGCAGGGTAGGGAGAGAGATCCCCATCCCCCTCTCCAAATTCTTAACAGGGAGATTTTCGTCCCCACCCATGGGAAAGATTCCCCAAGTTCGGGACCCCAAATGGGACAGTCCCCACATGGATCCCCGTCTTCAGGTGGGAATTGTCATCTTTACCCACATTGGTTAAGTACGAGTGAAGAGAAGAATTTATAAGAGATGTGACTCATAAATCTAATGCCTTAAGGTTTTGAGTTAAGATGTGGTTTTGACATCTCTTAGTGTCTTGCTTTTCGACCCATAAACTTCTCTATCTTGCCAACACTTCAAGTTTGAAGGGTTAATAGAGGTGAATTTCTTTAATTTGTTGTTTGTTGGCCTTTTAATTGTATTTCTCTCTTTTGTTATTTACCTTCTTCCTTCTTTGTTTTTCTCTTTGTATTTGGGTTGGGTACCCCTTTACCTCCTTTAATACAAGTTTGGCTTATTAAAAAAAAACTAACTAATAGAGTTAGCCTTCTATTTGAGTTTGCTATAATTAGCAAATTTTGTTAGTGCACACTTAGTTAGTTGTGGTGTTATTTGAGATTGCCTGCAGTTGTTTAACCACTAGCATGCAAATGAGGATGGCCGGTCGTATTTGAGTTCTATTATTAGCGATTGTCATTTGTTGAGTTCTGCTTTTGATTTAGTTTATGTTATGTTTGTTCGCCGTGAGGGCAATGCGGTGGCGGATTTTTTGGCTAAGAACGCAGAAACTTATACCGATATGGTATGGATGGAAGAGGTCCCCTTAGCCGTCGCACCGCTTATTGATGCTGATGTAATGAACCTTTTGCCGGTTGGCCTTTAATATATTTGCAGTTGAATTAAAAAAAAAAAAAAAACTTTGTATATAACAAGTTGTACTCAAAATACGAAAAACTATAGTTTCAATTTCTTCTTCGTTCTAATTTTCCACCAGCTTTTCCATCGGATTAAATGTTTATCCACCATTTTGCTTTTATTTTTTGAAAAATTGTTTATTTCACGTGATAATGTGAAGAGTTTTACACTAATTAAGGTGTTGATTGCTGACTCATAAAATCAAATACTACAACTATATTTATGTCAATTCCAATTTAATGTCTGAATCAAGATTCATATGAAAATCGGTTAATGTTCTTCTAGCACATTTTGATACCATTGATAAATATGACATAAACAATAATGCTAAATAAGAAATGAAAATTCTTTTTTATTATGAGAAAATCTTTCTTCCAAAAATAGAAAACCAGGCTAATGGAACAACAAAGAAAACAAGGGCTTTTTTGCAATAAAAATAAAATTTAGGAAAAGAATTTCTAAAACTTATTTTGTTGGGTTATAGCTAAAAACAAGGAATTTTTTGTTTTTATTCAAAGCTGGGATTTCTTAAACTCGGGTTGTTGTAGTATTCGAATTCGTGACTTTCACTCCTTTTCTTTTAACAAAAAAAGAAGGAAAATGATTTCTCCATAAACAAGCCAGTAATTGAAATGGTAAAAAATAAAATAAAAAGACCTTCAATTCAACTTGCCAAACATTAAAAAATGACAGGCGGTTAGGTAAAACCCAAACTTGGTAACACAAAAATTCTGGGGAAACTAATAGTAGTAACTTTTATTTTATTTTATTTCTACGCGTAAATATTAAATAACTTTATCCAAAATTACCATCCCCAATGTAGAATACAAGAACAATCATTGATTTCTGAACCCCCAATTACCATCCACAGTCCACACTCTCGTGCATGTCACGCGCTTTCAGGAAAGTCAGAAACTCTGACTTTATACATTTTAACCGCATGATCATTAGTAACACTTACTTTAACATTTTCTGTGAAATACTCTTTGATTAATCAGTTAAAATCTGGGTAAAACCCGCCAAATTGATAATGTGGTCTATTATACTACTATATAGTTCGTCTCACATAAATTACAATCAATCAAAGAAAAAAATGTTAAAAAGAAATGTTCCTAGTTCTATGTTTGGTACCGGTTTCACTTAACTGCAACTTGTGCAGTAATTTTTTTGTTTTGTTTAAGAAATCAAACCCGGAACAGTGCCGTGTCTGAAACAACGGCGGTTAAAGCTGACAAATCCAAAGTGGGCAATCTTCTATTTATGTAAACCATGTGTCTTCCAAATTTCCCATTATTTTCTCATCCAAATCAGTGGTTGCACAAAGAAGAAACTCAAGAAAGGTAAAGAGCAAAAAATATGAACATTTTTATGTTTCTTCTTCTTCTTGTTATTCTCAATGTCCAAATTTTCTGATTTCAAAACCCATTTGTGTTTAACAATCGTTTTCATTGTTGGGGGGTTATGGGGTAGAATAGATTGAAATTGAATTGAATGGAAAATGGAGGTGAAAATCCGTGAATGAAGGAAATGGGTTGTGAGCGATGTGGGACATGAGAGAGAGGTAATAGAAGGAGGGAGAGAGAGAGAAAGTGAAAAGAAGGAAAAAGGGAAGAGAGAAGACTTCAACATCACGACAGTGAGGGGATAGTAAAAGACAGCTAGCAATGAAGGAGGAGCCTCACCTACCAGTGCCCATCACATTCTTTCTCTCTCTCTCCCTGTTTCTCTTCCTTCATAACCCCCTCTTCCTCATTTAAGCCTTCTTCACTCTCCTCTCTCTCCTTTCAAAAACCCTCTATCTCACTCACTCACATAGTGTTATTATTCTTCTTCTTCTTCTCTTAGCTAGTTACTGTTAACAACAAAGAAACAAAGGATTCTTAGTTTCAGGTTTGCCTCCCTGCATGTTCTCTTGTTCAATTTTGAGTCATACCCTTTTCTCATTTTAGCCTTGTGCTTCTTTAGAGGACTTGAATTTTATGGAGAATTGGGGTCATGCCATGTTTCATTGTCACCAATTTTCTTCTTCTAAAAAAACAGAATTTGAACCAAAACTTGAAATTTTCTTGAGTTTTAGTCTTTGTACCCATATACACATATTTCAACTAGTGTGTTGCCATTGCTTATTTATTTCCTTTTAATTTTGCAGGCTTTGAATTTTTAGGTTACTTAGACACCCTGCTCAAGAATTTTAGCCCAATTGAACAAGGTTAGCTAGCTTGACCTTCTTCAACTTTACCTCAATTTTCAAAATGTTCACATTCAATTCAATTCAATTTTTCTATGGAAAAATGAGGATGCAATAATGGAGTTTCCATTTTCAATTTTGGAAAATTGAAGTACAAGGAGAACGTGGAGAGGGAAAAATAAAGAGTGATTTTGGATAAAAAGGGAACAAGATTAGAAGCTGGCAATTTGGGACCAGCTTCATATCCTAAAATCTTCAATTTCGGATTTTCATTTGATTAAAGAAGGAAAATAAGTAATTAAAATAAAAACATTTTTTTTTGTTTCCTTTTATTTCTTCAATAATTTTCAGATATAAATATTGAATACCAATTCCAAATGCTAACATGCGCTAGTTGCTAACATTCAACAAAAGCTGCTAAGAATTTTCTCCCCTAACTTTCTCTCCGGTTTGAATTTTCTCAGGAAAATCTCACTCACCGAGAAAATGGTTGGACCAAACTTCATGGACGAGTTAGACTGCGGAAGCTTCTTTGACCACATCGACGACCTCCTCGATTTCCCCGTCGAGGACGTCGACGGCACCGCCACCACCTTACCATCCGCCGCCGCCGCAGCCGCGAACTGCACCTCCCTAGCCAGCATCTGGCCCCCAGAAACCGACTCGTTTCCCGGCTCCGACTCGGTGTTTTCCGGCAACAGCGGCTCGGACCTCTCGGCGGAGCTCTCTGTTCCGGTGAGTTTCCAAAACGCCACCGTTTCATCCACAATTTTTATTTTTATTTCTATTTTTTTTATTTAAAAGATTTTGGCGCGTTCATGTGAACAACGTCTAATGCCGTTAGATTTCCTGATTATGACATCATAGTTGCGTGTACGGTCCTGATTGTCTGTTTTGAATGCTGTAACTATTGCCAGCCTGTCACTACGCGTAACTAGTAGCATGAAAATTTGGTTCTACCTGCTTCTGGACATAGTAGAGTAATGTCTTTACTTCATAAATAAGAATGAATATTTTCTTATGAAAAAATAAGAATGAATACACCTCTGGTTACCATTATAAGAAAAAAAATAGCTTTTTAAATTCATTAAATAAATGGTATATGTGGTTATTAAAATAGTAACTGGAGGTATGATATTATAATCGCTCTTTCATAAATTTTTGTTTTGAAATACACTCCTTTCATAAATTGATAGTTAGAAATTTTCAATTTTATTAAAAAGGAAAAATTGATCATTCAATGATAAGTTATTAAGAGGTGTAGTGTATAAAATAGGAGTGTTGAAGATTTTTTCCATAAATAGAATGGCTTGAGTAGTCCAAAAGGTGTTTAAATTTTGAATTTAAATTTTATACAATTATTTGGAGTTTTGGAGACATTGAAATTCCAAAATATCTAGACAAGGGTTTTTATTGTCTAAAGGGTGGGTCCAAACATGACATTTTTTCATATTTAAATTTGAGTATTTGAGACTTTCAAAAAAATAGTTGGGTATTTGAGTATGGGGACATTATTAATTGACTATTTATAGTGAAGGGTGTTTTGGTCATTTCAAGAGGAATTTGATTGTGTCGGTGACACGTGGCACATCACTTCCTCTTTACTCTTCACCATTGGGGCTGCGCTGTCTCAATTATTTGAACCATCATTATTGGATGTCATGTGATTTTGCATGTGATGATCACGTGATGTTACCACCCACATAAATAATGATTAATGAGGATTGAAAAAAAGTGGTCACGGTGGATAGCAGTAGCAACTACCAACCCATGTTTTCATGTTTTTTTTAATACATTAGCACAAATTCTTATTCTTCATCATGCTTAGCACGTTACATGTTTCATATTTGTTCTTTGTTGAAATTTTTTTAGAATCAATTCTAGTCCAAACCTAGCATGTTTGGATTGACTTATTTTTTTCAGAATAAAAAATGTAATTAAAAAGTTACTTACAGAAGCTTATCCGTAGAATTAGTCCCGACTTTAAAATCAATTGTAGAAGAATTTTAGAAAAATGTGTTAAATGTGTATTGAGTTATGTAATATGGTAAAGGGTGATTCTGATTTTGACCAATGTGTTGTTAATTCCAGTATGAAGACATTGTCCAATTGGAATGGCTGTCAAACTTTGTGGAGGACTCATATGGGGGTAGCCTCACCATGAAGAAGGTGGAGCATCAGCAACCATCATCCACCATCACAACCAAAGAGGATTCAGTGCACAACCAGTTCCAGACATCAAGCCCAGTTTCTGTCTTAGAAAGCAGCAGCTCCTGCTCCGGCGGGAAGCCGGCAGAGATTTACATCCCTGTCCCTTGTGGGCGCGCACGCAGCAAGCGTCCGCGCCCTGCGAGCTTCAATCCTCGCTCTGCCATGCAGCTCATTTCCCCTGCTTCCTCTTTTATTGGGGAGAACAACACCATGAAGCCTAATTATCATCATCATGTCAGGACCTCTTCAGATTCTGAGAATTTTGCTGAGTCTCAGCCTGTGATTACCAAGATGATGATGCCAAAACAGGCTTCTGGGGAGCCTAAGAAGAAGAAGAAGATCAAGGTTCCACTTCCACTTGCTCCATCTGATGGAAACAATATTCAGAATGGTTCACAACCGGTCAGGAAATGCATGCATTGTGAGATCACCAAGACTCCTCAGTGGAGGGCAGGGCCAATGGGGCCGAAAACACTCTGCAATGCTTGCGGCGTTCGCTACAAGTCTGGCCGCCTCTTCCCTGAGTACCGGCCTGCCGCCAGCCCGACATTCTGCCCGGCCGTGCACTCGAATTCCCATAAGAAGGTCCTGGAAATGAGATGCAAGGGTGAGGATTCTGGCCTTGCAGATCAGCCTGAACTTATTCCAAACACTAACAGCAGCCTCACCCTGGAGGAATACATGTGAGGGGGGAATCATCCTAGTTGGGAATTTCTCAATTTCAATGCCAGTGCCTCCTCTAATGTCATGTCTTAAGTTGTTTTGTTAAGGATATTTCATTTCTTTTGTTCATTGGTTTTTGTACAGGGTTGGTCTGGGGGAAATAGGAGCAAATAGATGATGATGATGATGATGATCATAATTTAGATGTTAGAGGAAGATTGTAATCAGAAGTGGAGAAAAAAGGGGTAGTGATATGGAAGTCAAAAGAGGTTTAGAGTCTTTAGGTCTAGTAAGTGTAGGTCCCTTAAGGTCATTAGGAGTTGGTGTCCCTGTTGTCTTCCTTTCTTTTCTTTTCTTTTTCTTGCCATTCTTTTCATTTTTTCTTTTTTGCCTTTTTATATATATCCCTCTTTGTGGGAATTCTTTTTGCAGTTTATTTGTAGCAAAAATTCTGAGTTAAGAAACTTAAAATTTGTGTTGCCCTGTTTGCTTTCTACTAATCACTTTCTTGTTCTGCTAATATCCTCTCCAACGTCTCTATACATATATCGGAGATATAGTGCATGTTTGAAAATCACTTTCATGAGTAGCTCCTTTGTTCCAGAATTGATAATGAGGAAAGAGAATTTAAAAGTTAATACACAAATGGTAATAGTTTTGAGTAAATCTTGATGGTGAAGTGTATTGGAAGGTGGAGAGTATCTTGGAGACTGTCAACTTGCCTTATTAGATTCTTTCAATGTTGCACATATTCTTGCTAAGCAAAAATGTACCCAAAACACAGGCATTGCTTTCTGCTCTGCAGTTGGGTCTGACTGCTAACTGCTCATAAAGGATAATTGCTCTTTCAACAAATTATTATGTTAAAAATAGTGATGTGAAAGAAGTTTTCTAGTTCATTAATAATTTACAGTGTGTTGCTTTTATGTTAGGGATCTCTCAAAATCCTGATCATGGTTTTGGCAAAAGTTATATGCTTTTGAGAATCCCTAATGCAAAACTAAGCATGCCCTTCCTTGTAGCTATTCTTAATTACATGGATTTCAGATTGAATGTGAAGGTCATAATTGGAAGGAAAAAAAAGATTTGATCACTCCTTAACTAGGAAATGGGGAGTTTAGGAGAAAAAAGGCATTAGTTATAGTTTATAATGTAAATCACTTATATTGGTGGACATCCACCAAACCCCAAAAAAATATATATAAAAAGGGAGAGAAATGATGATTCATGTTGGTAAGGCTCAGTCATGCCTTGAAAGTTAAGAACAATGGCTATATATAAATCTAATTATGGTTTTAAGGCTCTTTTTAAAAGATTTGGCAACATGTCATGATCTCCCATAACTTCACACCTAACAATAAATTAAGTGATACTTTGCTGGTAAACTTAATTGATTGCACAAATCAATTTCGGTTGCTTGAACTTGTAGAGCTGATATGATTATTTCAGACATGCACATCTTCCATGTTTTAAGTTATGCCTGAGCATAACAGCACTGATGAAAACAATTAAAGAACAAACTACTCCTCCAACATGTTTAATTTTTTTTTTTTTGCATTCCAACAGCCAATGTGTACCCATGAGTGCTCTGGACTACTGAACATGCCATCTTAATATATATGTAAAAATTGGGTCAATTTCATCACCAACCTCTTAAGTCTAACAAATCTATTCTAATGTATATATGTTATGTTTGGTTTCATGCTCATCCATATAAACACTTCTAATTTTCTCTAACATAATTTTTTTTTTTATCTTCAAAACACGTTTTGGTTAAATATTGAGAATCATTTTCGGCTGACAAAATCACATTGAGGCCGAAGCAAAAAACTAAACTTTTAAATTAACATGAAAGTGATTTTATATATTCTCACAAGATGTTTATAAAATCACTTTATTTTCACAAAGTGATTTTAACTCACTTTTACCACAATCAAATTTGTCATAGTTAATTCTGTCCAAAATTAAATCTCTCAATACTAAACCGAACATATTGTACTAAGTTTCAAGTTCTCTATCAAACCTGGGTAGAGGTCTGAGAAGAGGGAGAGTAACTTCTTCCAACTCTTTGAATAGAAAATGACTGCAAATTCATGCTCTAGAAGCAGTGGAAAGTGATTATTCATGTTTGGAGAAAAATAATGTGTTGAGAAGGTGGTTAATCATGCTCTAGGAGCAGTGGAAAGTAGAAACTTCTAGCAACCACTTATCTACCAGAGGTATAGTAAATTAAGGAGAATAGCTACATGTAGAAAAGGCCTTGTGACTTACTCTCAGATTGTGATGGTTTAGTTCAATGCCTACATTAATTCTCAATGATTATGAGAATCATTGGCAGCTAATCTAGCAATGTTACAAGTCACTTACTGAAAACATCAATTTCTAAGACATCTCTATCAAGTTGATGTTGAGTTCTGCCAGACACAATTAAGAGGCGATATTAAAAGATTAACTGTGGAAGGCATTGCACATTTCTCATTTGCATTGGTTAGTGTCTTTGAATTGGTGATGTGCAAACAGTGCACAACATGGTAATCCTATAAGCTACACTTTTATAGGCTCTTCCATTAATGATTACAAGATTTCCAACCTCAGGACCAAACACGCTATGAACTTATAGTTCTTTTAAACTTAACGTGGTCTAACTCAACCACTAATATTCAATGTCCAAAGTGCATATTTTACCAGTACCCCGCTTGACTCCTGGAAAATCTTGCTACAAGCTCCTTACTATTTGCTTCAGGATATAATATTATCATCATTTGACAAAAAGATATTATCGCACACAAATGTTAATATAACTATCAAATTTTAATTTCCCACTGTACAAACAGTGAAATAATCTTGGGTTTTAAGAAATCTTGCGTGATGGAATCTTTTTTTTTTATGGAATCTATGTATGTATACCTTTATTCTGTAAACATGAAAACATACAGAGCTGGCCCAAAATGTTTCAAAGAAAAGAACCGACGGATCTCCATGCTTCAATAGCCCAAACCAATATACACAACTTATTTAATAGTCCAATTTTTGGACAGGGTTGTTCTTTTTATTCATACCCAAAATTACCAATAACACACTCGATTAATTTTTTAGTAATTTCAAAAGTACACAACCTTTTAAACACCTTTTAAATTTAAAATATTTAATTCATAAAATTACTATTTACACGTCTTATGTGCTTAATCTTTATCATATTCTTTTTACATATTTTCATTCTTTCTAATTAACGATCTTCAACGATTGCTCAACCATTGCTCGAGTTTATGTTAAACCTGACGCTTTTGAATTTTCTTATGTCATTGTTTGATTATATGTGAAAACATTATTTCCTTTATTTCAAGTAATCATCAAGAACTAAAGCAACAATTTGTTCCTTCCCCTCTTATGGAACTTGAACTTCCTAAAGATAAACTTGTGTGCCACAAATTTAAGTTCCTTGAGCACACAGAAAAAAAATACACCTCCAAAACTTGATTGTCTCGAGCAGAAAAATGTAACTTTCGCAAGTTCAACTTCTAAAAGTGTAATTGTTTTTCACTTTCGGAGCTTAAACTTTCGAAAACTAAATTTATGTTTTCTAGAAGTGCATAACAAATACAAAGTGTTCGAAATCTCTAGGAGCATTTTAGGCAAACATTTATTTTAATTGTGCATATATCATTTGAAGGATGTGCAAAAATATCTTATTTGGACCCAGAAAAACCCGATGGTAATTGGGTTTCATAAATCGAGCCAATCCAAGTCCAAATATAGCTATGGACTATGGGCCCAAACCAAACTGAACAGATGCATTGTGTTAGGCGTGACCCCTAACATCTCAATTCTTTTCCCTAAAATAAAAAGAGAAAAAACATTGGTCAGATGCATTTGGAGTCCATAGTTATGTTTTTGGTAAAAGAAAACCCCATGGTCAAGGTTAACATGATAAATAAATTTTCTATAATTTTTGCATATTATTTTATAATATATGCATACTATTTATCAATGTAGTTATTCAAAAATAAGTTTTATGAATTAAAGTTTTAAAATTTGAACCACTAATTAATAAATTTCAATATTAATAGAGTGGAATGCCGCAACATTTTACTATTAAGATTGACGTAGGTTTAACTGGATTAAATTCAAATTAGAGTCGGAACCGACACTTATCTTGGTCTAGGGTTTTGGGTTATACCATTAGCACAAGATAAGCCAACACAATGTTACTTTTAATATAATAGCTTCAGTTTAACCGACTCTAACTAGTTTTGAAGCCCGCCTAATAGACTGATGCAATACGTTTGAACTAAATAAATATTTTTTTAAGTTGACGATGGATCGATGCTTGCTTATAACATATTTTCTGGTTTTTTAGACAGGTAATGAAATTAAATATATTATATTTGGGTGTTCTTCGTATAACTATTATATATAATTTATTAGTCTTTACATAATTGCTACTATAAACATTATGTAAAATACTTTCATCTTTACAAGCTGTGTACTAGGACTAAGGTGGAGTAAAGGGGTTTAATCCTCACAGAATATATATAATATAAGTGGGCAGTCACAGTTCCCAATTTGAAGAACAAGAAGCGAGAGCGATGGTCACGGCCAACGGATCGGCACTGGAGGAGCCTCCGGCGTCGTATTACCACGTGCACCATTAATATCAACCATTCATGGCATAATACATCAAGATTTCATTCAATTATACTAGTTGATTTTCTCGTTTCTACAGATTTTAATTTATTAGTTAATTATAGATAGAGCTCAGCATGCTTGCCATGACTACAACCCTTGTTTTTCACTCAAGGTAGATATACCTACTTTAAAACACAAGTAAGGTTGAGTTGTAAAATCAAGTTGTAGTAGACACTTAAATTGATGGAACCATAATGACCATTAATCATTACATGCATGCCAGAGTTGATATTTTTTTGTAGACTTGGGAGGCATACTAATTTGGTAAGTGGTTGTCTAGTGTATTTGTACGGTAACAATTGTAACTTGTAAGCATAAGATTTGTAATAATATAAAATAAAATTAGAAAAATTTACAATAAAATTGTAAACAGTAAATTAATTACTATATAGCTGCGAATTTGCAATGTTTATAGCTGATTTACAACTATATTATAGTATTTTATGGGTACACCACTCAAACATGTGATGTACCCTAGACACCCCAATTTGGGGATATTGTTTTTTTATCTCACAATGTCATTTATGAGGGATAATTTCCTTTGAGTCTGGAACATTCAAACTAGTGAAATAATGACATATCTAAAATCATTCATTTCTTGTCTCAACTAGTGAAATAATGACATATCAATTGAAAATATATGGATATGACATTTATAACCTTACATGTTACATGAGTGATTTTTATTGACATGAGATGCAATTCCATTGGTGGACACATAATGAGACAAAATGTGAAATATCTTAATCCATTCACACTATCGTAGGGTTAATTAGTTCTTACAGCGAGGTCTTTTCAATATACAAGACTCAAGCTCAAAAACTTTATTTAAGAAAAATCAAATATGTATCACTTTAATTTAAGTCAATTTAACATGTTATTTTTATTAAAAGTGTAACTCTTTTCAAAATTTATTAAATTAGTTCATATATTATGAAGAAAAAAAACCATGATGGTGTAAGTGGTGTTTAGCTAGAGAATACAACATCTATTTAACATGATCTAATAGGCATATTTTCTAAATATTTGTATTAACATTTTGTGAATTGTAAAATATAGAACTAGACACCAACAACAAGCAGTCAAGCACCATATACTTGTGATTTTAGACCGCCATAAATCAAAACGTTGTATTTTTGTATTTTTCGTGGTTTAAAACCGCAACAGAAGCAGATATCCGACACTAAATGTGGTTCATGTATCATAAGATGATTAAAATCAAGAGGTGAAAGCACCAAAATTTACTGCTATCATATCCCATTGCTGCAAACAAGAATAGCCTGCATTTATCCAAGATTTTTTTATTTATTAAAGAAAAATCATTGTCCATTAATTTATGTTGTAAGGAAATTACAAAACAGCATCGTTGTTTTTGAAGTTGAGGGCAGACCCACCTGAGTAACTAGCCGTATATTTTGGCTTTTCCATGCAACTATAGTTGTTGTCTTACGGATCTTGTCTTTCCGCTTTTAATACCGCTTTACTCTATCAATATCAATGTCCCGTACATAGAACACATTTTTAGTTATTTGGTTTTGGTAGGAGTAATTAATTTTCTTTAAAGAATTGTGTGTTTAATTTTTGTTGCTGTTGTCCGCATAGTGTCGACAGGCTATTTCTAATACATACATCGAACTATAAACAATTTGTGATTTCGTAAGGAAGTTGTAACAGGTGGTAGTGACCGGAATCGAAGTCGAATTTTTTTTTATTAAAAATAAATATCAATGCCTGCAATTCATTACATAATAAAATCACCTCAATTATAGTTTTATCTTGGTGTACTTACTCTTTTCCCTTTTCTCAATCCATTTTACTCTTTTATAAGTCTTTTTTAAAATTAGAATCTTAAGTCTTTTTGTTATTGACCAATATCTGTTAATTCAAGTGATTAAACGAGTGTTCAGACCTTCCTTCAATCAATTAATAAGTGTGAAAATCTTGTAAAGTATGACCCATGTGTATGAAAAAATATTATTGAAATAATATAGATCGCTCCTGTATATCTTTGACATCTAATAGTATGTATGTATTTTGAAAGAATCGAATTAGCCTTTATCTACGAAATGTGAACATACACATAATTTCAATATTTCATAGTTTATAATTAGTATAATTGACAAAAGTATTCTATAATCAGTGGCGATAGCTGATAAGAGAAACCTTAATTTTATTGTCATCTTCTTGTCCATACACACATTTATTATCGTCTGATCTTGTCCTGTACTAAAAAATAAGAGAAAGAGGACAGAGGTTATCCGTAAGAGCAACAACAACCTTGTTGACTATTCATTGAGGTTAATATTTAAGTTATTTCCTGAACTTACGGGTTGGGGAACCAAACCATGTTTAGGGTAGGGCCAGGGAGTTAGAGCCTTGGGTACCATCAAGTTGACTATGCTTAATGCATCATCAATTTTCCCTCTGCCTTAATTTCACCACTGCCTCATCAAACCAAGGCGGTTTTCAATTTCAAGTTGAAACTTCTTTTTTTTACTACATCCATTGTACTATGTTTTTAATGATTCTCACTATTCAGTGGAGTATTATATTTTTCATTTAGGAATAAGGAGGACTATTATAAGTAATACTAAAATTAAAATCTCTTGATCTAGTGGCCTGGTAACCAAGCTAGCTAGACTCTAAATTTTAAGGGTGAGAGCACAAGTCAGTTTGAAGTTGAAAATATGACGAGATCTTCTCAATCTTGAAGCTAACAACGAAGTGCGGTGGTGAGTATTCTAAAAATTACGGTAGTGCCGATGGTTCCACAATGAGGAGTATAGATGTTTGAGAGAGAATACCGAACTCTCAGTTGAACTCAAGTGTCAATTCTTTGACGAGTATCATGTTACGTAAGGAAACAATAGAACTTGTTTTATAGTCTCAATGTGCTTGAAGTGAGAAATCCTTAATTAAGACTTCAATCATGTGAGCGGTAAAATAAAATAAGTATTTTATTTAGGGTTGAGTGAATTTTTTTTTTGATAATTTACCTAACAATTGAAAGAAAAAAGTATAATTATTTGTATGTTGTCAGGATATTGACTCCAATTGTTTTTTTAATTGTTTTGATCTAATACTCCTAGTGGAAATATTAGTAGTATTAAGAAGATATCACATTAAGTGTAACCGCTAGGTCATGCTAATATTAAATGTCAGTACACAAATTCTTGGATGCTTCTGTTCTCTGATCGTTGAAATATTTAATGTAGTTTTTCTTTGTGTACCGTGAGAGGAGCTGTTTTCCTTTTGACCCCCATAAATACTCATTACTACAATTTCATTAATTTGATTAGTCTCCTACATTGAAACTTTCATCGATTAGATTAAGTGTTTAGCATTAAGTCGTTCTTCTATCGATATTTAAGTTATAAAACTTTGCATGTGGTTTCTTTTCGTGGTAAGAGCATGTGATTTATTTAAATTATGTTGTACTTCTACATTTATTTAATTTTTTTGGGTAAGGGTAGATTATTGTGTTGTTTATTTGTCAACAAATGGAACTCTAATAAAGACTAATATGTTGATAAGTGCGATATTGCATCCAGAGCAATCTTTATATGAAACTTGTGGAGAACAATGTAGAAGACTATTTTCACTTGTTTTATATTTCCTCGGTTAATATTTATTAATTATTTTAAAAGAGAAGAAACATACACATTAAAAAATGTAATTAATTGTATTAATTTTTATATAAAATATTATTTATTTTTCATTTTACTTTTTAAAATGTATTTTATTTATCTTTATTTACGGTTCTTGTAAGGGTGTTACTTGAGAAACATCAATTAATATTGTCTTCAAATTGCAAGTGTGTATAATTTTTCTTTCTCTTTAGTGAACAGGTCATTAAGAGGGGAGTACGGTTTAATGTTTATGACTTGTTATGTGATTATTGGAGTGTAAACAGAGGGAGAAACCATCATTTCTATCATGCATCTTATACCCCAGGAACATTTTACTTAGCTCTTTGATTTATGTTCATATCCTTATTGGTGATGGGAATTTGGCATGCAACAATATGGTTCATCTGGTTGGTAAGAAAAGATTTGATTTTCAATTTTACTAGACCTCTACTTCATATATAGTGAGATCATGGTGGTGAACTGGGGATTAGGTGAAATCACATACTATAACTTAAGATGTTGGAATGATTAGTTGTTTAACATGGTATCAGAGCCTCTATAATCAAAAGGTCTAGAGTTTGATTTTTGCTCCTTTCACTTTCTGATTAAAAAATGGAATTTAAGCACATGGTAGATGACCTTGTGCATTTATCCACGCTTCAAACCTAAAAAACTCTTACGTGAGAAAAAATTGTTAGAATAGTGGTTGTGAAGGTTGGGAAAAGAAGAGAAAGAAGAAGAAGCATAATCGAAGAGAGTGATCAAAAGTGATTAAAAAAAATTAAATGGTTAAAATTGATATGAAAAGTACACGTTGATCTCATACATCTAACTAGGATTATCGTGATCTCGAGTTCAAGTTTCGGCCTATAAATGCAAATGCGCGTTAAATATTTTATAAAAAAGTTTTACTGCCCCATGATGAACATACCCTACTCGAATAAGATTATCTTACTATAAGATATACATATGGTTTCATAAATTTAAGAAGACATCTTTATAATCGGTGATTGTCTCATGTGACATGACAATATTAAATGGAACAAGTTGTTTATATCTTCATATATGTGTGTCAAATTCACACTCGGTCGGCAGCTCAGGGAAGCTTAGACGTGTGAGACAGTGTGTGTGTGTGTGAGATCAAGAGAGAGAGTAGTTTGTGTCTCTTTATGTACTTCAAACTTGGAACTCAACTCAACTCAACTCATTCACACTCACCACTCTTCCTCTCTCTTCCTTCTTTCCTTCCACATCACTCCCTCTCCTTTTCCTCATCTACCAATCAACACATTCACTTCCTCTTCCTTCCTTGTACAACCATCACATTCTCATCTCACCCACCTTCTTCTCCTCCTAATTCCAACCCTTTTCCACTCCTGCAATTCTGTCCTTTCAGGGTGTTTTCCATTTCCACTGCCTGCCCATCATTCCCCTTCAAATCCTTTCTGTCCTTTCCCAAAATTCACTTTCTGGGCTTCCTCCAAATCCACTCATAGCTTCAACAACCACAAAAAGCAAGGATTTTTGTCTTTTTTTATTTTTTTCCACACTGAGATGTTTGTGGTGATGGATTCCATGGAGAGAACAACAGAAAGGTGTTTAGATTCTCAGCTATGGCATGCCTGTGCTGGTGCCACGGTTCAAATGCCACCTCTCAACACCAAAGTCTTCTACTTCCCTCAGGGACACGCAGAGCATGCTCATGGTGGAGGCAAAATCAATTTTGGCCAACACAGAGTTCCACCTCTCATCCCTTGCAGGGTCTCTGCCATGAAATACATGGCAGACCCTGACACAGATGAGGTGTTTGTCAAAATGAGACTAACCCCTTTGAGAGAACATGAATTGGATTTGGAAGAAAATGATTGTAGCAATTTCTTGGGAGGGAACAACAACAGTGAAGAAAAAGTGCCTAGTTCTTTTGCCAAGACTTTGACTCAATCTGATGCTAACAATGGTGGAGGCTTTTCTGTTCCTCGTTATTGTGCTGAGACCATTTTTCCAAGGTTGGATTATTCAGCTGAGCCTCCTGTTCAGACCATTATTGCCAAGGACATGCATGGACAGTGCTGGAAGTTCAGGCATATCTATAGAGGCACACCTAGGAGGCATCTTTTGACCACTGGTTGGAGCAATTTTGTCAACCACAAGAGGCTTGTTGCAGGGGATTCCATTGTGTTTCTGAGAGCTGAAAATGGAGATCTTTGTGTTGGGATTAGGAGGGCTAAGAAGGGGATTGGTGGTGGCACTGAGTTGTTTTCCTCTGGTTGGAACAACAACCAGGTAGCTCCTACTATGTTTGGTTCTGGTTTCTTGTGCAAGAGTGAGAACAATAGGAAAAATGGGGATGAGTTTTTTATGGGAAGAGTTACAGGTGAATCTGTTGTTGAGGCTGTGAGTTCTGCTGTTAATGGAAGACCCTTTGAGGTTGTGTACTATCCAAGAGCTAGCACACCTGAGTTTTGTGTCAAGGCTTCTTCTGTGAAGGCTTCAATGCAAATTCAATGGTGTTCTGGGATGAGATTCAAAATGCCCTTTGAAACTGAGGATTCTTCCAGGATCAGCTGGTTCATGGGAACTATTTCTTCTGTTTCAGTTGCAGATCCCATTCGTTGGCCTGATTCTCCTTGGCGTCTTCTTCAGGTACACTACACCATCATAGATTTTTTATTTTTTTTGCCTTCACCAATCACCATTAATGGTTTATTTTTCCTCTTATGGTAATATGCTGAGATCCTTTTTTCTCAACTCAAGTTCTTTGTGCTCATAGGTCAACTTTATTCTCTGCATACTACTGATTCTGACTTGTTGGTTAATAATAGTGAATTGCATCTTGAACTGTTGACTATTTCTTATAGTTCTTCTTGGTTCTTGCTCTTTTTTTACCCTTTCTGAAAAGTTTATGATGTACATTTCAATGCTTCAGAAAGATGGAACAGAGTTTACAGCTTGTCAGATTGAGATTATTTATCTGATAGACTGATGCAAAGTTTTTGTTTACCTTCCTCATTTCTGTCCCCTTTCCTATTAAATAGTTACTGCATGATATTGACTTCTTGTACCAGTTGTATATTTGTTAAGCAACAATGAAATTTAAGAGCTTTGATACATAGTGAAAAACTACTATGGATCATAACAACTTTCCTTAGCTTTTAGGGCTGTTTACATTGATTTTGACTCTATGGTGATTTTTCCTTGTGCATTCAAACATGCACTATATCCTCTTATGAAAGTATTCAAAGAAAAAAATGGATTGATGTTTTTAGAATATAAAAATATTTAATAAGAGGATTTTATGATCATCAGCTAGAAGGATTTAAAATTGTTCTAAATTTAAAGGATATTAGGTTCTCTAAAGGGAACTTTTTATGTTTTGGATCCTATTGAAGAACAGAATAACGGTTAATAGTATTAACTGTTGAACAGCAGAAAAGTAGCAGATCATTTCAAGTGTCTGTTCAATGCTGACATTTCTTCCTACTTTGTACCGAAGTTGCTTGAATTGGGTGCAGCATGTTTGGAAACGTTTTATGATTGATTCTGATGCCTAAGGCTCTGTTTGGATTTGTAGTGGAAATTTTGATCCAGATTTATGTCATACCGAATGAGTAGCTTTTGAGTTTAATAATTGATTGTGATGATACAGAAGCTAATACAAACATGCTATAAGATTAAATTCTTTCTTAATTTGTTTACCTGTTTCTATTTGGCTTGAGGTTTGGTTAATCTAGATTGCTCTAAATTTCTTCTTTGTGATGTCAATGTTTCAGGTAGTGTGGGATGAACCAGATTTGCTTCAAAATGTCAAGTCTGTGAACCCTTGGCTGGTTGAACTAGTCTCAAACATGCCCACCTTCAACCTCTCTCCATTCTCACCTCCAAGAAAGAAACAAAGGCTCATACAGGACCCATATTTTCACCTCATCAACCAACTTCCAGTGCCATCATCACTCTCCAACAATCTTCTCAGTTACACTAACTCTCTGTGTAACATGAAAGATAATAATTACAGCTCTGCAGGCATACAGGGAGCCAGGCATGTTCAATGTGGACCAACTCCATCATCTGATTTTCCCTTCAAAATCCTGCAACCAGATTTCTCAAGGTTTGACCATGAAACTCAACCTATTAGGCCACATTGTGGAAATGGAAACTCATACAAGAGCAGCACTAAGACCAATGTTGACATTTCTTGCTTGTTGACTGTGGGAAATCATGGCCAGAGTTTTAAGGAATCCAATGAAGTTAAAGCACCACACATCTTGTTATTTGGAAAAATCATTCACACAGAGCAGAAGAGTTCAAACAGCTTGAACTCTTCTGCTAGCACCAATGGGAACAGTTTATCTGAAGGGTCTAATTCCATGAAGACATCATCTAATGCTTCTCATGACTTGGGTTTTGCTTTGCATCAAAACAGCCCAATTGAAAACTCTTCTGATGGAGGGTCTCACTGGTACAAAGATCAACACAACTCTGATCTTGGTACCGAAAACGTTACCTCACTATGCGTGGCTTTGTAGCAAATCTATTCCTTTCAGTGACTTCTTGAAGACATCATTGAGGCTAACTGTTGTTAACAAGTTTCAGTAGCAGTAGTACTATTTCCTTTGTTGTGTAATTTCTGTTTTTCCTTTGGCATAATTCTATTGAGGTGCAAGTTAGCAAAAATATTACTCATTTGGTTCTACAACATGTTTTAGAACTGAGTAATGGCTTTGATGAACTGAAGGGGTAATATTTTCCTTAACTTGCACTTAGCTGAAGTTTTATCTATTGGTAGATTTCTGGTGTAATGAGGGAGAATCCCTCTTCCATGGGATGATGTAACTCATGAATTTTTATTAAGGAATGTTGTCGCAGAGATATTCTGTTTCTTGCTTCATTATTTAAGTTCCTTTAACTTTTTGATTTGAGGTTTTCTAAAAGGCATTTAATTTAATCCTCCCTCCTTCACCATATCCAAAGATGAGTCAAAGTAATTTTACTACATGTATGTTTAAATTTACATTAAACTCGACATTTTTAAGTCAATGCGCTAAAATCTTATTTTTCTATTAATGTATTTGGATACTTTTTTTCGTTTGGACTTTGGATTGATGCAATCGATAAACCCGGGTACCTATTTGTAAAGAGTGAGGGTTGTAAAAATAGTCCACAACACATGACAACCCTGATTTTATTCAAACCATGATAGTCTTGAAAACTATACTAATAGTTTTTTTATTAACAGATTTTAAAACCACACATTTTTTTTTTCCTTTTTACTGGAAAACCAATGCATTGTTAAGCATCTTTTTACTCAGTTTGCTTCCTTTGAAATAGTGGTTAGTTTTAACCACAAAAGAAGAAGAAATGGTCAATTGATCAGTTTCCTGATTTGTAGTTACTTTAGGAGACAGTCAACTAAGGCAGCAACTGCAGTCCCAGATAAAACAAATAACTTCTTTCTTTTCTGTATCTTTTGAATTTCACTGAGGCATGGCCCACGTATTGGTGATCAGTGATCACAGGCTCATGGGGACACACTTCAAACAAAGCTTTCTAGGAATTGGAGCATTAAGACATGGATATCAACTCTCAATATAAAATGGTAAAGTAATTCACATAGATTGGCTGAGTGAATAAATAAGTGAGTGCATATTCTGTAAATTTTTCTATTATTAACTTTAAACAATTAGTATGAGAAGTAATGTTCATGTGGCTTCTAATTCTCAAAATTAATGCTAAAAAAATAGAAGCCGATTCAAACTTGCTCGCTATGTAATGATTTAACTGCGGTTAATGCTAACACGGCAGTAATCGGTGTTTTCTGTAGCAGTGAATTAAGTTAAATTTTAAAATCATCACAATGCAGGCAACTAGAGCATGATATATAGTGTGGACAACAACTTGAGGATTTAGTAAGTAGCATGATTTGAAGTGTACAAAAACTTGTTGTAGACTCCGATGGCCGTTTTTCCTTTTCACCCCACAACTGGACAATAAACCGTGTGCCTTAGTTGCAAGAGTATCTAGTTTAATAAGATTCTTCCTAAACCTTTGTCTCTCACAAGTCACAAAACAAATATAATCATGTTATATATATAATAACAAGTACCAAATCAAATAATTGCCAACATCAATTATATATGTTAGGTACCAATTTTAAAAAGAAGACAGTTGTCTCTTATATGATGAAAATCTATTCAGTTGCTTGGATATAACACTGTACAAACGAGTAGGTTTGGAAAAATACCTTGATGTAATAGTTTGATTTTGATGTTTAATTGTTTGGTATAAATTGTTTTTTGTCATCATTTAATGGCACGAGTTTAGTGATTGTTTGGTTTTCTGTTTGCATAAGAAAAACTGAAATCCTAATTTCAATGTATCAACAGTTAATTAGTAAGATTTTACAACATTAACTTAAGAAACTTAGGTGTTGCTTCCATATTTTTTTCTTGTGAATTGTGTTTTTCCATTAATTTTTCTCAGAGCGGAACAAACCGTGACTCAAAGTTTTCCAAAACACTCTTAAATATATATAGATCAACGTTAAATTCAATGAAAATTCCAATATTCACATTCTCTAATTATCCTCTTTTGTGTCATAAAATATATATTTTCATGGCGGAGGCAGTGGCCATGGCCACCCCCTTAATTAACAATGTCTTTAGAAATTTGTGGTATAAAATTACTTGTTTACCTCATTTTTTTTGTATTTTCAAATAGCCTAACCATGTTGGCTCATATTGGCCCCACCCAACCCAAAGTTCTCCCTCCGCCGCTTACTCTTCTCATAAAAACCATCACATAACACCTAATAATTCTACAGTAAGTTCTTTTGAAATGGTTTACATACATAATAGGTTGTGTGATTGTGTCGTATAACCTTAAAACTTATCTCTTATACTCTTTTCTTTATTTGGCTAAAAAGCATTTTTGGCCCCTGATGTTTCAAGTTTGTGCAAATTCTGCCCCTATCTAGACGGAGGGGTAGACGGTGCACTGTTTGAAAACATGAGGGGTAGACGATGCACTGTTTGAAAACATGAGGGGTAGAAACATCGACAAAAATAGAGTAGGGGCAGAATTTGCACAAACTTGAAACATCAGGGGCCAAAAGTGTTTTTTAGCCTCTTTATTTTCATAATCTTTTCTCTGTTATTGTTTCCATTACAATTTCTCTGCAATCCAACTCTGCTAGCACCTTCACATGTGTTATCCATATCATATGAATATGCTATTTGCTGTTTCCACTAAAAAACAATCATGCGTGTGCTTTCTCTTATCACCATTTTAATATGCCAAAAATTGCCATCAAATAATTGATACTTTGGTCTTCTTTTTCTATAGGAGATGCAATGCAATAACTAATCCTTCTACTGTTACCATGTGAAGCAACTTGCATCTAATTTCCTAATCTTTTGTTAGCATTAGCTAGCTAGGTTGATTGTGATGGACAATATTGAGATTCCTAATCATCACAGATCTAACAATCCAAACATTTTCAAGAAAGGAACCTTGCCAAAATTGGCAACACAATTAATTACTGTGTCGCATGATTGTCAACACTAACTTCAAGTCACTCTGCATGTTCAAGATCACATGATTTGTACAATGGTGGTTTCTGACCAAATAATCCCCAAACAAACAATTTATGAGAGGAATCAAATCCCCTCAATCCCTTGTGCATTTCAGCTAGCATGAAGAATCCCCTTGGAGATAAACTCCACTTAACATTCCTCTTAGTGAATTTGTTAACAGTCGCAAAAATTGGCCCGAATCAGCCGGTTAAACCGGTTCAACTATATTTGAATTGGACTCATAATTGGTCCAATTTGAACATGCATGTGTAACATGATTCAATCAGCTGGACTTCAAAATAGGGTTATTTAGGCTACGACACCTATAATTTGTAAATAGAAGATTTGTAATCATGCGAAATATAATTTGCAACTAGAAAAATTGCAGTAAAATTGTGAACGATAAATTAGTTGTTGAAAAGAGCTGCGAATTTGCTATGCATGTAGCTAATTCACAATATGCAAGAGGTGGAAACCATTAAACCACAATTGTTTTTTGGTCGTTGAAGGTATTCTCACAGCTGTAAAACTAATTCACTAATTCACTGAGAAATAAGCGTATTCATTATCTTTATAGTACTAACTAATTAGGAACGGGGGTAATACCATAATAAGTAAAAGCATTATTCTCGGCTGGAATAACTTTTAACATAATCAACTATATTAAAATTTTCCCTTATTGCAACTTATAACTAAGTAGTTATAGAAAAAAAAAAATAGGTTGACACAACTGACTACAGGTTTTAGGTTTAACTACCACCTCCACATATGTTGAGGGTTTGAATTCTCCTGCGTTCAATAAAATCTTAACTATTGGAAATCCCCTAGCATTCCTACCTATAAAGGAGTCTATGCTGGTCTCTTCAGCAATATATCACTAGCGCATTATCTGGTAGTTTGAAGACGTTTTCTCTCGGTTCCAATATAAAAAGGGAAAGGGGTAAAACAATATATACAAATGGCAATATATATATACAAAATGTAATTGCTATAATTGCAACTCAATACGAGCTACTCTTCCTTCTACCTAAGAAATGGCGGAAACCAACAGCTTTGTGATCCACATTTAGATCCCCAAGTATGCCGCAGTTACAGGAAAAAAATAGTAAACGATCCCTTGGGATCTCACTTGTATCGTTTTCCATCCCACATGCATGTATATTTCAGATTATGATTAATGCCTTCATTGCGTGGGTGTGTGTACATGTATAACGTTATTGATAATACTCTTTTTTTTTGGGTGAGGAGGAAAAAATCTTATATAGGATGTATCCATTTTTAGTGCTCGAAAGGCTGAGTACCCATTTTTTTAATGACACATTCTAACACACACTCATTTATGATTGTTTTATTTTTTAAGAAAATCAATACATTTTAAGAAGTGTGAGAAATTAGATGATTTTTTTTTAAAAAGAAAATCAATTATAATAAATATATATTTTAATGTATCATTAGAAAGAATGTGTTATCCGAGCAAACAAAGATCGATATAATATTTCTTTTTTCTATATTTACAAAGTTATTTCTATATAACCGACAATCATGATATTATTGTTCTTGAGGTTATGATCACATTATATGTGAGTATAGATTAGTCTTTCATAACTAATCATTCTTTATACGGACATATAGATTAAACTTTGAATTAAAAGCTTTAAGTGCTAGTCTAACTATTAATCAAATGTGGTGGAACTTAAGCAAAGATATATATACAAAGGTCAAGAAACACACAGCTCAATTCAACTATTCCATGCCCCGACATCGGCACAAGCTATGTTATAGTGTTGGACAAAGATTATGCTATGTGCATTTGTTTATTTCTTTAATATCTGAATTATGAAGTTTATATGGTTTGCACGTGAATGCTAATATATGTATTTATTTTATTATAAGGGCTGGAATTAGTTGGCTAATAACACTGCCATGTTATTTTCTGGGATCAAACACAGATCCCAAGATGTTTGTTTTCATGGACATCTTCGATCACAAGTCAATTGAAGATTTCAGATTTCCCACTTGGGATTGTCAATTCTCAACTTCTACACCTGGCTCCATGTCTGCTTCAAATATTCATTTTTAATTGGTAAAAAAAACAATTAAATAGAAGTGAACAAGCCTGTTCATATTGGTTGAGTCAAAGTTAATATTGGTTCCCAAAAAAGTCAAAAGCACCATTTTCAAACTTCAACCTGAATTTTGTCCAAAAAAATTGACGTTAATTTGGTTTATCTAGGTTGTCATTTGTCTAAAGAGTTGACTCTCTTTAAGCAATTATTTTCAGTGGTAGGATTCTGTATATGACTGGAAGAACTTCAACTATTGGAAAACTGGCTTAATTTCAGTGGTAGTTTTGCGGGAATGATTGTTTTTTGACCCACAAAATGGGCTTTAAATGCACTTGGACCCCAAAAGTCAGAATGATCAGGGTCTTTGTTTTTAGGCCTATGATTGTGTTGGCAAAAAAAAAATGCTCACGATTGCGATAGCAAAGAAAAAGGCTATGGTTGCCCATAAGTTCATTAATGGACTTAAAATCCTTGATTCTTTTGACAAAAAAAAATCCTTGATTCTTGTCTCTCACTCTGGGGCAAAACTACATGTCTAACTCCCACATCTTATATATAATGACCTGATCAACTCAAATAGTCATAAAACTCAATAGCATCTTAGTCAACCCACGAGTCTTACAACCAAGTGCACATTATGTTGGTTGATCGAGATAGCTAAAGTAAGAAAAATTCTCTCAAGACACTAGCCGAGCCGACATAGCCGACATGATTAATGAAACATAAAAAAAAAAATACAAATATAACCATTATCTCATAAGTCTTTTCATTAGGGCTTCCTAGAAACCTCAAGTCGATCACAAATAATGTTCACTATTATAAACATTAGCCATATCTATCATAGTCCAACAGAGCCTTAAGCTAGCCATATCTATCTTAGTCCAACATAACCTCAATTACCTCGCATGTGATGGAAAATATCCCATCACAAAAGACATCAACTTGAGACGGCTGACAAGATAGCTTTAACCACCAATTGAAAGATCACATTACATAGAGAGATATATAGGAAGAAAATCTCGAGTATGCTTAGGCCGCTTCATCTTGATGATAAGACAAATGACAAATGAAGGCGTGATTAATGATAGTTTGATGATTAGCCTCACAACATGAATCACATATCGTAAAGCATCTCGTTGATGAAAAATTTGTTGGTAGTGATCTACTACTTAATGTGATATCAAAGTCTCGATGAAATTAATTTCATAACTACTTAGTACCGACGATTGTAAGGATGTCTTAGCGCAACATTGTTAATAATAATAATAATAATATTCTCATTGATTCATAGGGTACCTTCTCCTCCCACAAGAATATTCACGTGAGGTAACACGTGTGTGGGTTGTTGTCTGGTTTGGTTGGTGTGTAACAACAAGTTCGGAGAAAACCATACCAGTTCGCAGAAAAGCCACACTACCTCAGTTTCTCCGTCGCGGCAATCCAAGCTTTCTCTCTGCAACTTCGATCACATTGATGGCAGGTCAATTCTCACTCTCTGCTTCTATTTGTACTTTCCATCCAATTCAACCCTTCAACATTCAGTTTTCCTTTCTTTCAATGCAATTGTGCTTTCCACTACACTCTATGATTATTGCTCAGGAGCATGTTTTCCCCCATACTTCATGCGCTTCAGTAGAATTGATGTAATTTCCCCCCTGCTGAATTGAGGGCAGGACCAACCTTCAATATTTGAAAAGTTAAAAATTGAATTTTTTACTTAAGACAAGTTTAAAAGACTAATCTTTTTTTTGAAAGAAGTTTAAAAGACTAATCATTGTTATGGGGTTGGTTAAATATCACTTTGATTGAAGAAAAATTGAATTTTGAGCTAGTGGGTATTGATAGAAATTTAACTGTGTTTGTAACTTTGTATCATTCAATCCACACAATACATGATGGCCAGATAAGAGAAAGTCATTAAATTGAAGAAGCTTATTAGATAGGTAGAGAGTGATTTGACACATTTTATGAAATAAGGAAATCTGGGATCTGATTAAGGTCTAAATGTTTATATATGCAGCAACATCAGGGAAGATTGTCCAAAATGTTTTTGTGTCACAGAGCTACCAACAGAATAGACCGTTCGGTTCACAGAGTCGAAGGGACTGTTTTGCCCCTTATATGCGCAACTCGCTTCCCTCTCCTCAAGGGAAGTTAGCATGGACTGGCATCTCTTCCATGCAATTGCGCACTTTCTCAAAACCTAAGAGAAATATTCAATGCAATGGTCTGTTCTAGACTCTTATTATACAGGTTGACATGAAGTGAAAAACTCATATTTTTCAACACATAAGAATATAAGATATTGCTCTCTTGAGCTCTTCCTTCCAAAGCTTATTATATGAACATGTATGAACATATCAAAATCTGAATTAGGGCATACATTCCCTTTGTATTTTTAACAGAAATGCTTTTATTCTTTTCCTTTTGGCAGTTTTTAACCACTTTATTTTCTACCATCCATTTGGACCTTTGTTGCAGCTTCTGCATCTGCTACCACAGAACCATATCTGGACAAGATTGATTTTCTAAAGCTTCAAAATGGCAGGTTAGGACCGGTTGACGACAAGAACGCTAATAATTTTATCTTATGTTAGCACAATTGATTGAAAATTTTCATCTTTATAGCAATTTGTTCCTGCCCTGTAGTTTTCTGAAACTTATTTTGGTCTGATGGGGTGTCTATGTTATACACGTGAATACTGAATAGAGACAGTCTGAGTGAAAAAGAAGAGACGAGAAACGGAATAAATATACTCTGCAAATGTTCTGGATGGTTAAAACTTAAAAGTGGAAACAAGCTGGATAAAGCATAGAGTAGAAACCTCTCTGATCTTTTCCTTCCCATCACCTTGTTTATTGCTGTGCTCAATTTATATGGTATGGTAGCTTTTAGACAGATGGGAAACAATAATGTATCATATTCTATCTAATAATTAAGAGTGTAGTTTACCACTTAACACAAATATAAAAGATTAACTGTAATAAAGTATCATATTCCATTTCATGTACTATTCATTGATATAGGCAATATAATCTTTTTTCTTTCCCTATAATAATGAGTATGACTGTATATAGTAGACAGTAGGAAAGCTTCCAGTTGTAGAAGCCCATATTTTCTTCCATTTTATTTAGATGGCCTGCATTTGTTGGGTCTTCCTGCAAATTAACTAGGGTATAACTCATAAATGGTATTAATTGTAAACAGTGATATACGTGGCGTGGCTCTTGATGGTGTTGAGGGAGAGACAGTAAACCTCACTGAACCTGTTGCTGAAGCTATAGGAGCTGCTTTTGCTGCATGGTTAGTTGAGAAAAAGAAAGCTGATGCTTCTCAGCATTTGAGAGTTTCTATTGGCCATGATTCCCGGATATCAGCCAAACTATTACAGGTCTAGATGATTTCTTATATCATTGGGTTAAGTTTTCTGCTGTCTAGCTTTATCATGTAAAAGTTTTATCGAATATTGCTCGAGTAAACTAAATATAATTTAATAGAAGTCGCAGTCCCAATGAAATGCATTTTTGTGATAACATGAAAGTCGAAATGGACAATACTAATTTGAAAATCCTATGACATTTTTTTTGTTGCTTCTTGCTACTTGTTAGTCTTTGGGTCAAAAGAGGTTCAACATTTCATTTTTACTATATTTCGTTCTTTGAAGACTTTGCACAATGCATAAACTTTTTAAGTTAGTATGTAGTATGAGTCTAGATATGGTATTTGAGAGTTGAACCTCTTTGAATAATGTTGAACGTCTTTGACTTGGACCAATACATAAACTTTTCAATGTCTGAGTCTAGTTAGTCTTTTGAGTCTAGATATTTCCTTCTTGGAATAGTGTTGAACCTCTTTGAAGACTTTGCACAATGCATAAACTTTTCAAAAGAGGTTCAACATTTCATTTCATGGAAAGCACCATTTAGTATGAGTCAAGATATGGTTATCTTTTTAAAATGTGGGTGTAGGGATGAGTGCTATAATAGTAATAGTACTTTACTCAATACGCATTGCCATCTCCAATTTGAATTAAGTGGAAAGTATTGTTCTGAAAGAGATCTTTGTTTACAACCTTCCTAGTTTGAGAGCATGGATATATTTCAATAGCTTACTATTTGATACTATATTTAGAACTGACTATATAACTTATCCAATTACAGAATGCGGTTTCTCGAGGTCTTTCTGGTGCTGGCCTTGAAGTTGTCCTATATGGGTGGGTGATATTTTAAATTTATGTTTTTGTATCAATTATTTTTATTTTCTTGATTTGCATGAGGACTGGTAAAGTCAGTGGTTTTGAACCTTAATGACAGAAATCACCTGGCAGATGCCTTTACATTGACACTGATTTTTAAGATAAAATATATATTCTAGGCTAGCATTAGTTCTCTTCAAAACTTTTAGTGTTTCAATAGTTTTGACGATAACTAAATCATTGGTTCACATGTGAAACACTGATTTTTACATTGTTTTCTTTATAGATTAGCATCAACACCAGCCATGTTCAATAGCACACTCACGAAGGATGAAGCATTTTTGTGCCCTGTTGATGGGTCTATTATGATAACAGGTACATTATGAATTTGTAGTTAAATGACACTTTCCAAAAAAAAAAAAGTTAAATGACATTATTCTAACCTTTGAGATGTCATAGTTCATAGTTGTTGAAAATCTTGTCTTAATTTCATCCTACAAGCTTTGGGTTTTGTTTCTTAACAATCCCTTTATGCAAAAGCCCTTTGGATGATTCTGTGGAGGTTGTGAACATAGCAGTACAGCTTCCTTTTTACTAAACTGTAATGAATCATGGTGAATTTAGCTAGCAAGGATCTAACACAAGAGCACTAGCACATGAAAGCTGAGATTCTATCTCAAGAACTATTTATACTGAAAGTCTAAATTATTAGGTTGCACGGTTTTCTCTTTTAGCCATTTTTATATTTTACATTATTCATGTATATTAATTTTATTGCTTCATTAATGTCCATGGATTGTGAATGACGATTTTAAGTGAATTTCAATTTAATTCTGGTAATTTATAATATTATTCTTATTGATAAATAATTTTGGATATTAATTCATCTATTAATTATTAAATTCCCTTATCTGTGAACAGCAAGTCATCTGCCTTTCAATAGGAATGGATTTAAATTTTTCACAAATGCTGGTGGGCTTGGGAAGGCTGACATCAAAGACATCCTAGAGCGAGCAGCAGACATATACAATCAATTTACGACAGAAAGTTTGTTAAATTCAGAGAAAAAGGCTTCATTATCTACTAAGCGAGTTGATTACATGGCTGTTTATACATCTGATCTAGTGAAAGCAGTTCGCAAGGCAGCTGGAAACATAGGTATGACTTCACTGACGTATTATGATAATAATCAGTGTGTTTAGAGATATAATTAATGGGTTGCTCTTTGAATGAAGTGGAGGAACAATGGAACTTTATTGAGAGGCATTAATTATGTCTTTATGATTATGTCATTTTTTTAATGGTAGAATTTAGAACTCTTCCAGTTATCATTCATTTTCTGAATGCTTTGCACATTATCTGCCCACAGAGAAACCATTGGAGGGTTTCCACATAGTTGTTGATGCAGGCAATGGAGCAGGTGGTTTTTTTGCAGTAAGTTTTATTTATAACTTCTTAACTTTTATTGTTCTCTAAACAGCTCTTTTGCATGAGGCATTTTCACAATAAATGTCTAAAAGAACTGTGTATTAGTATACTAGATAAACAAAATACTGACTGATTTGTTTTGTTTTCTTGTTTTTCAGTGGGGCTGAAAACAGTTTTCTGTTTTTAAAAAATGAAAAACTTGAAAACTTGTTTGTTTTCTGAAAGATGTTTTTAAAAACAGTTCCTAAAAATAAAATCTCAAAAAATCTTTGAGATGTTTTCTGTTTCTGTTTTTAGTTTTCAAATTACAGATTTTTTAACGATGTAAAACATCTCATTCAAACATCTCTTGCAACTCTTTTATTCCGTTCAGTTACACATTGATCGTATGCCTTAATGAAAAGTCTCCTGTAAATTCTGACATTTAGATATAGATTTTTGTGTTCTTATTATGATACAACACCTTGTCCAAAAGTCAAATTGCTTAAAGGTACCATAACTAAGATTCATTTTATATAGCTATCTTGCGTCCTTCCCTCTGCTGCATCACTTATCCTTCGTTCAAATATTTAGGTTTTTTGTCTTTGATTTGAAATCATATAAAATCTTAAAACATGTTTTTGTTGTTAAGATGTTTTGGCTCTTCCATTCCATTGAACTTGATATTCAATTTTATTGAATTATAGGCAAAGGTGCTGGAACCTCTGGGGGCAAGAACTTCTGGAAGTCAATTTTTGGAGCCCGACGGTAATTATTTTATTTGGAGGAATGATTTCAGCAGTGGTACTTGGACTTTATCCACGCTTCAAGCCCAAAAAGGGTTCTTGCGTGAGGGGGCGTGTTGGAATATAATATAAAACCATTAATGTGGCCCTTACCCAATAGCTTAAGCTTTTGGGATTAAGTGGTTATTTTGACACATGGCTTCTTTTTTCAGGCTTGTTTCCAAATCATATTCCCAACCCTGAGGACAAGACAGCAATGAAAGCCATAACCCAAGCAGTCCTCGAGAACAAAGCTGATCTTGGAATTATCTTCGATACTGATGTGGACAGGTAAGGATCTTCTTACTAATCGGTTTAACTGACATGCATGATGTTTTTAGATTTGTCATACATCAATATCTTTCATCTAGATCTGCTGCTGTGGATTCCACTGGCCGTGAATTTAACCGGAATCGTTTGATTGCCTTAATGGCGGCTATTGTTCTTGAGGAAGTAAGACTCTTATGTTTAGCTATTTCAGACCTAGTTTTTTTTTTCTTTTTAAATTTTACACTTCTCTGTATAATAACTCTTAATTATTTCCTTCAAATGTCTTCCCTAGCATCCTGGAACAACCATTGTCACAGACAGTGTGACTTCTGATGGCCTCTCCACATTTATTGAGAAGAAACTTGGTATGGACAAATCTAAACTAGCATGAACTTTAATCTACCCCTCCCACCTTCTTCCTTAAAGAGTTTATATTAAGTTATGATCTATTTTCCTTAATTTGATTTGAACTGCAAATTTCATTGAGTTCAGAAATATTGTAACTTATGCTATTTTCTCTCAGGTGGCAAACACCATCGGTTCAAAAGAGGCTACAAAAATGTGATTGATGAAGCTATTCGTTTGGTATGATTAGTGTTTTCCTATAATTCAATAAATTATACATCAGTTAGTTAACCAAGAAGAGTCTTTCATCTGAGTTCTTGCTTTTACCATTATTTCAAATTTGAACCTTGTACTCTTTGGCCAAATTTATTCAAATGTGCCCTAGAAGTAATACCTGGCTAAATTGCAAAACAGCAGCAATTTTACAAAAGATATGCACAATAAGATACTTAGCTGCTGTCATGTATTTTTCTTAGCTGCTGTCATGTATTTTTCTTAGCTGCTGTCATGTATTTTTCATCATGTTTCTTTAGATAATATTTGGTTTTAAATTTTTTTACTGTCACAATGTAAGTTAAATATTTGACTTATGGATGCAATACTGTTGACAGAACTCTGTTGGAGAGGAGTCACATTTGGCAATTGAAACCAGTGGACATGGAGCTCTCAAGGAGAATAATTGGCTTGATGATGGTGCATACCTAATGGTAGGCTTTTATTGTGATGTTGGATATAGCAAATAATCACCAAATTAATCATTCTCCAATAATCAAGTCATAAAATTTATATGACATTAATGTTTTTTTTTGAAACTAACATTAATGTACTAATAAGGAAATTGAAAAACCACTCAATTATAATGAAAGAATAGATCATTGAATCAAAGAGGTTCTTATATTAAGTTAAAGATCTACTCAACTTAAAGCATAACATAAGCAGGGTCAAGTGACTAGTTTTAATGATTAGAACTACTTAACAAGTCTGTATGTGACCATGTATTTTGCAGGTCAAGGTCTTAAACAAACTTGCTTCCGCAAGAGCTTCTGGAATGGGTGGTGGAAGCAAGGTTTTGACTGACATAATAGAAGAACTCCAGGAACCAGCTTTTGCTGTTGAGCTGAGATTAAAGATAAACCAAATCCATCCAGATCTTAAAGGAGGGTAAGCTGGTGTATATTGTAGAAAGATTCTCTGTTTTCATGTATCCCTGTTTGAATGTTATGAATTCACTGAAATGCCGAGATTTCAGGTCTTTTCGAGAATATGGAGAAGCTGTGCTCAAGCAATTGGAGAACTCAATTGGCTCTGATCCAAACCTGCAAAAGGCACCTGTAAACTACGAAGGGGTATGAATATTGCTGGATTTTAAGTCTGTCTAATCAGAATTGACCATAGAATTTTCAGTGAGAAATTATGGAAACAATTATGATCAACATGTGTTCCTGCACTAGAAACAGCATACAATATGAGATCAGTGTGCAAACTTCCAACCTGAAATTATTGGTTTGCGGAGTTTCTCAGTTTCCATTAAATTAAACTTATACCTTGTTGATCTTGTCTTCAATCAGGTCCGAGTTTCTGGTTATGGTGGATGGTTCCTTCTTAGACTATCACTCCATGATCCTGTACTTCCCCTTAACATTGAGGTAAGTCTCCTCACAGCTTGTATTGGAGTTTTTGGATGCAATATTAAAACTTTGCAACTAATACAAAATGAACATCCTCGTTATTGTAGGCACAGAGTAATGATGATGCTGTGAAGCTTGCAGTGGCTGTGCTTGCAGCTGTAAAGGATTTTGCAGGTTTAGACATATCAGCCTTGCACACATTTGCAGGATCATCATAATTTGGTGCTTTGTACAAGAATTGAATTGGGGACTGGGAATGGTTTTGCTTCTATTTTTGCATTATACCAAGAGGCTCTCTTTACTCGACAGCAGCAAGAGGGGGTGAGTTCAAGGTTTAGAATCCTGAGTGTTTGGTGAACACCTAGTAGTAGTGGACCAGTATTATTACCATGTGGCTGTAAAGAGTGTGGTCAGTTGTCCAGGAATAGGAATATCGGAAATCTCCGCGATGGAATTTCATTAAAACATCCCATTTTGAGAGCAGTGTCATCAGTATCTGTTGTGTAATTTTGTTGTACTTGCCTGATTTATAATTTATTGGCTTTTTCCTGATATGTGTGGACTCATTCTATCTTGAGATCCTGCATCAACTAGAGACACATTCAAAGTAAAGTTTATAAATACGGACAATATTCATCTTATTAGCTAGCTTTTAAAGTAGAGTTAGATCTAGTCTCTAATCAATATGGTATTCGAGTTTGTCATGGATTAGACCAACTTGTACTTGCAGATTTCTAGTGGAATCAATTTCGCCTTGCGACTTTCCACGTGCAATTTATAAATAAAGTCCTACAGTCTCTTAACCCTAGATATCTAGTCATTGGCATCTGAGGACATGTTGAGATGTTAAGTCTCTCAACCCTATATATCTAGTCCTTGGCATCCAAGGACATGTTGAGATGTTGAGATCATCCGTTGACTAAAAATATGGACAAAGTGGAGCTTATAAAACTTGGGTAGTCTTCACTTTATGAGCTAACATTTGGAGTAGAGATAACTTTCATCTAAATTCAAGATGCTCAACTCATACGAGTGCCCTTTCCATTTGCTGAGAGAATAGCAGCTACAGAATTTCAATCCAAAATCAGTAGAACTCCAAGAACTAGGGCTAATCCTTCATAAAAATTATGGGTAGGAGTTAAGTATCGTGTCACATAATATGGTCATCTAAGAGATTGTGTCTATCTCTCTTTATATTAAGAGATAAAATTCTAATATGATAAAGTCAATCCTTACATGAGAGAATCCTGGTATGGGAAAGAGGTATAAGAAAAAAAAAGGGTGAAATATAGGTGTAAAAAATGTGAAAAATCAACTCTTTTTTACAAATTAGTATCTCTCAGCAATTCTAACTCCAATTCTGCACGAAGCTGTTTGTCTGCATGCACTGGGGTAAAGTGAATGCCAGTAACTGTACAAATGCTTGCTACTGGTGCAATCTAAAAGGTTCTCAAATGATTTTTCCTCTAATTTCTTGGTTTACTTACAATATGCACTTCAATAACAGACAGTCCCCTTAGTTGTAATTACTTTTTTCCCCTCTTAAATTTGTTGTGTATTACAACACAGATAATCTGTCCAATTTAGCATCTAATTAGATTTAGAAGCAACTGGTTTGTTGAGAAGCTTCATCATGAAGTGGAAATTAATATCCGGTGAAGTCTTTGGTTGAGGCCAGTTAGCTCCTTCTGGAACCTTGATACATTTGAAACCTTGGCCTTTATATAACTTTGTGGCTGCAGGATTTTTCAAATCACAGTGTAATGCAATGGCACGACAACCCCAACTTCTGGCCTGTGATTCTGCCTTAGCCACCAATAGTTTAGCTATTCCCTTTTGCCTAAATTTTTCCCTTACCGCCACATTTGATATGTATGCGATTCCAGTCCTACATAATGAAATGTAAACTAAGAATGTTAAAACACAACATGGCCCACACACTACAGAATTAGAAAAATAAGAAGTTAACCATTTTGAAGAGGAGTCAAAAGTATTCATAAAAGATAAGATTCTAGGTCAACACCAAATAAGATTTTTGGCAAATTTTGTTTAAGGCAAGTCCAATTTTACCATGGAGATCTGAACTTCAATTTTAACCAAGTGAAAGGCAACAAATTGACCAATAAACTATGGATGTGCAGCGAAAGAACATTTAATTGGTTATTTTTGCAGCGTAGCACAAACGCAAGAGGTTTTATGCTAAACAAAGATATCATATGGCTACTTAAGATAGGCCTCTAGATACTTAGGGTATGTATGATTGATTTAACAGAACTTAACTATCTGAAAAATATTGAGGTTTATGTTTTCAGTGTAATAAATGCTTTTCAGGAAACATTTTCATCTGCTGGTGCAAAAAACTATTTCCAGATAACATTTCTGATGTTTGGTATAACAGTCAATATATGCATATATTCTTTTCACACAATCCTGCTCTTTATCTGAATAATTCTTGCATGAGTATGTGTTTATTAGGCACACAACTAATCAAAGCCCTAAGATGATATTGAAATTATTTAATCACTTAGAATGATAAATGTCTTAGAAGCCATTCTTAAGGATGATGGAGCCACATGAAGACACAAAAGAATATAAAGTTCACAACATCCTACAGGTCAGATTTATGTCATAAATCAGAAAGACACATAAATATTCAGTAATCTTCACTAATCCATATTCCAGAAACAAACTTTAACTCACCTTCTCTGTCGTAGTGGTGCCCTTCTAGGAAGAAAATCCGCAACGGTATCGACTGTCAATATGCCAGCCACATATCCCTTGTTGAGGCTCAATTTCCCATCAAAGCCACCAATCTTGAAATCTTCAGTTCCAAATAAAAAAGTTTCGTCAAGAGAGCTGCCAATAACAGCAACCAAACATGTTCTTTTGCAGCCGTTCGGTATAGAGAATCCCGCTAACATTGCCACCAATCTGTCCATCCTCATCACAAAATCTAATGGGAAGGAATATTCTGGGAAGAAGGAGCTGCAGTGAGTCTCTGCCACTTCCCAACAGTCCTCTAACCTGGCCTCTCGGACAATAATTTCAGGAGACGTAGTTGGGAATAAATCAACAACTTGACTGGCTCTGCATAGTCCTACATCCATACACCATAGCTTTAGTTCCTAGCCAAGTTAACATGTCAAAGTATAATAAGGCGCCATTTGGAAGAGCTTATATAGCAGAAACATTTATGCAAGTATTTGGGATTGAGAGAGCCTAATAAATAGCTAATAACCTACCTATGAGCTTGTTTGAGTTTATTTTCACAAGCTGTCAAATTAGCTCATCAATAAGCGTTTATAACTACCTATAATCTATGTTGGGCTTATTTCAATAAACTTATAAATAAGTGCTTCTGCGCTAAGCGTTTAATGCTATACATGCTTATTGAAGTTGTTTATTCAAACGCACCCTAAATAAGAAATGTTCCACCGCTCCTCATCCAGTTCACCCCTTGACTTCTACTCCCATTTACAGTAGGTTTCCATGAATAAACATGGCCAAAATGATTATGCTTTTGTACTATGTGAAATCTAATTCCATAATAATGAAAATGGAAACTTAGACAATGAGTTTGACTTTGCTTGTATAAGATGCTCATCATTGATGACTAAGATAAATATGAAAAGGTTTAGAATTAAGAAGTGAATTATGTGTGTTTCTAAATGATTTTGAGGAATGCCATTACCATTTTCTGATGATGAAAATAGCTTAAATGACAGTAAATATTATTCCAGAAACTCATGTACAATTGTTGCCTCCCAGCAACACTCATTGAAAACTGTCTTGTTAAATTCTCCACCAATCATCTAACCTTTATTTTTCCCTCAATTTTCTCTAGCCACTCTTCCTAAGAGGACAAGTTGACCACCGCTTTCAAATTTCTCAGACATCATTCATCACCTTCCAAGAATTGGATAAATTTCAAATAGCCAGGCATTAATCCACTCCATCATATATCAATTAAAGGGTTTGACAACAAATTCAACAACCCCATCTACTGAATTCCTTCAAAAGAAAATAACTAACAATCAAGCAAAGAAAATACATAAATACACACAACCCATCCATGATCCATCAGTGTGAACAACAGAACAACCAAATTATGCAAAACAAATAAAGGGTACCTTGTTCATGAGAGGGAGATGAAACCCAAGAAGGAAAAGTGGTTGGTTTCTTAAAACTAATATTGAAACATGAGATTTTTGGAGTGTTTATAGGAGTTGGAGATACTGAGGTTCCAAGAGGAATTGACCGCATTTCGTGGAGGGTGTCTTGGTCTATTATCTATCTATCTATCTATCTTTCAGCTCACTGAAAAGAATCCTGAGATTCTCTGTGAGGAAGAGTGAATCATTACATAAGAAGAAGGGTTACAAGTTGAGTTAGCTAAGCTAATATCACAAGTTCAACTCCATCTTACATGTTTGGTTAAATTGTGTCGTTTCCAAAATTGTGGGTCACCTGACATTGACAACCTAAGAGACCAGAGTTAAATATTTGTCTTAAATCTCTGTCCACTTCTTCAGATTTTTTTTCCATTTCATCAGTTTCATACTTTCATTCATGTTCCTGGTAAGATAAATAAAAGTAATTTTTTTTAAACCTTCAGTAACAACTGCTAACCGTTCAACAATGACTTCCTTTTTTATCCAAATCGGAAAATTTCATTTGACCAACAATACTAGAATAGTATAGTGATTGATGTAAACCAAAACTCGTTCATTAAGAACTTACTTAATGGTTTATATTACTTTCATTTTTTTATTAATTATCCACTGTGAGGAAAAAAAATTGTTCATATATATTTGTTTATTTAGCATTTTAAGAAAATATTAAATGATATTTTTTCAGATAATATCTTTGTTGTAATAAATGAGGAAATATAAAATATATTACAAAAGGTAAACTAGGAAAATAAATATTACTTTTCTGAAAATTAACAATATTAATTGCGCCGCTTAATATGTGTATTTCTCCTCTCTGAACAGTTAAATAAGAACATAAGTAATATCAAGTGTGAAAATATTACCATTGATATTAATATATTTATAGGGTTGTATACATCATCAAGATTTACTCCAGGTAAAATCACTATAACTTAACAATACTATTTGGACATGTGGCATGAGTTAAACGCATCAAAAATTTATTTATTGGGATAACTCAAGTGGTAAGAACTAGGGGACATGTGGGTTAGGTTGAGGAGATCCAGCGATCAATTTTTAGAAAGTGTTGTTAAAATAAGAGAAGCAATGAGAGAGAGAAGAGAGAAAGAGAAATGTAATAGAAAATGTATTATTGATAATCTGAGAGATTACAGAAGATGTGATATCCTTATATAAAAGAATAGGAGAATACCAACAGCTAACATAAATAGGAGAATACAAACAGCTGCATATGTCAGCTGTCATAACTACTCAAAGGCTGATGCAGCAGCATAGTAATTACAAACACAATATACTCTAACATACCCCCTCAAACTCAAGGTGGTTTGACAAATGAAAATTTGTCAACCACATTGAGTTTGTCCTTAAGCTCATGAAACCTTTCTGAAGAGAGGACTTTAGTAAAGATATCCGCTTTCTGTAAAAGAGAAGGAACATGCTGAACAATAAGAGTCTTATTGAGAACCTTCTCTCTCATAAAGAAAAGATCCATTTCCATATGCTTAGTTCTAGTGTGAAGGACCGGATTAAGAGTCAAGGCTACGGTGCTCAGGTTATCACAGAAAATTGTTGGTGTTTGGAAGGGAATATGCAGCTCAGTCAACAAGGATTGAATCCAAAGAATCTCAGCTGCAATGTTGGCCAGACTCCTATGTTCTGCTTCTGTGCTTGAGCGAGCAACCAAAGTTTGCTTCTTAGCTGACCAAGACACTAAATTGGGGCCAAAGAACACACATGAGCCAGAAGTTAACCGTCGATCATCCGGGTCAGAACCCCAATTTGCATCACAGTAGGCAGTCAAGAGTCAAGTAAAAAAAATACAATATTTACTTTGAGTGATCCAGACAAACTCATTTATCATGCATGTACACCGAAAATTTAAACATTTTATAATAAAAAGACAAAATTGAAAACGTAAAATATAATGGCAATCAAGTGACTGAAGTGAGACTTTCTCTTCGATTATCATAGAGTTCATAATGCAGCGGATCCCACAATTATTTTCCAAACGCGAATACGCATAGTCTCGTCTCTGTAATTTGAAATGCCTAACCCCATAATAACACAGTTTGTTTTAATGGAGATTGGGATAATAAGGGCGTAAGAATCCTAATGTTAGATAATTTGTTATAGTCTGTTAGTCCCTTTTATTAATCAAGTTTGTGATTATAATCTCTTGGATGTGAAGCTACGAGTAAGCGCATCCCATGTTGTTGTGGTCACTTCACTTTGGTAGCATCATGTTAATGTATTTGGTACTAGTATGAGAGCAAGTGCCCCTCACTTAAATTTAGAAAAAACATTAGAAAAAAATTTGAGTAGTAAAAATATGAGGTTTTTTATGGTCCATTTGATAAAAAATTTTCTCACTTACGTTCCACATTGCTAAATGGGCTCACTTGTGTCTCACATTCCTAAATGTCATCACTTGAGTGGTAAAAGTAAGTAGTATTTTTATGACCCCTTTGGTAAAAAAATGTCCTCACCTGTGTCTTTTTGGTAAAAAAAATGTCATCACTTCTAATAGTATATGTTATTTTTTTTGTTAGAAATTTATATGTATATATTGCTCTCACTATATCAAATTTCTGGATCCATCCTTTTATATATATATATATGGATGAATAAAACAATTCCTTCCTTCAATTCATTACCAATCATCGTTTTCCTCTGTGCTCTCAACCTCGAAACCTTAGATGGAGCATCCTACCTTTGTTTCACTGCCCTTGACATATCATTATGGAATGCCAATTAATGCTTATAAACTTGAATGCAATGATGGTGGCGTTAGCAAATCCTAAAATTTCTGTGATTGGAGTGGTTGGTAATAATTTGAGCTATTTATACAACGTTGTTGAGATGAGAAATCAGTGGGCGGATCACTTGTTTGGTGCCATTGTGACAACAACCATGAGAAAGATCCCTGACTTGACCAAATTCCAGCAGGAGATTGCTTGTTAGTTAGGTCTCACCAACAAGAACCTCAAACTAAGACGACACATTGTTGTGTCGCCTTTCCCAACATAATGGAGAAGAAGATGAAGAAGAAGGTTGAGGCGATGACTAAATATTATGCCACGCAACTATCTGTTAGGATCCAAACTGAGCCTAACACTCTCTTCATCCTAAAGGAAGTTCACACAACACTTGATTTTGCAAAAATAGGAATCCCATTTGGTGAGAATCACCCATGCTCATATCTCACATTGAAGAGGTACTATCCGTCCAGAATAATGATGAACACATTTTTAGGCCTCCTAAGCTTCCCCGTAAGGTTGTCAATCAAGAAGAAAAAAAGTAAACGAGAACATTTATGACACATCATGGGTTAATTTGACAACACAAATACTAGTAACTTAATGAAAATATAGTATGCAAATAGGGTGGAGACTCTTATGAAGAAGAAAATGGTTATAGTGGAAATGTAGTCTCTTTCTATTTTCTTAATGGAGATTCCGAAACCTATTGAAAGCTTGGAGACATGGAGAGAGATTTCAAAATAAATAGTCAGAAAACCTTATTTTAGATAAGACTGTTTTTAAAATTTCTTATGTATTTACATAATGTTTTTTAAAGTATAACCTAAAGTTATTTTCAAAATCAGACTTAAGTAAAAATATTATTTTTACAAAAATCGGAGCGAAATATAAGTAAGCTTTCCTTTTAGTGATGAATAAGTTTTCCAATAAGTTGACTTATTCTTCTATCAAAGTTATTGTGGGGAGTCCATCAAAAGAAAGTTACTGTGAGGAGTAATAGAATAGAACATGAGTATACATGGCGTGGAGACTGCACCATCATCGGTGTACATTCGAATGTTGCTACGTAACGTGAATGCTGCTTATGGGGATTCTGGAAAGTGTTTCTTTCTCTGTAATTGGCTGTTGTTGTCACTCACACATGTGCCATTGTTGTTTTCAGCTCATCTATTCTCAACAACACCTGTTGGCTACTTTTCAAATTATGTGATTGCTTGCGTAGGTTTGTATAGAATAATATAATTTCTTTAAGTGAAATGGTGTCGTATTGATTTCTGTCATTTCAAGTGCTTTGTATGGCTAAAAAAAACATTGAAATTGACATTTGTTAAGGTCTTGATGCAACTTATCTTGAATTTTGTACAGAAAATGTGAAAAGAAGAGAGAAACGAAATTCAAGCAAAGTTAAATCATGCTAGAACAAGTTTCACATTCCGCAACCCATTAAAAAAAGCATTGTGTGGTTCAAGCTCTAAAGCGTTGGCATCTAAACTCAAGGCTAACGCCTCAGCTTCATCCTTCCTGAAACCTGACCCTAAGGTTGAAATCTATTCCAAAGACAACGACATCTGCACCTGGTCCATCGACGAGGTCGTCCGTAGGGCCCGCAACTATGTCATGGTGGAGTACGCTTACCATGAGCAAGGCGCCAAGCCTCGGTTACATTTCGTGAACATGAACGAGGTTCGACACCTCCTTCGCTGGAGACCCACCGTGACTTCAAGCCCAGCGACAAGGTGGACGCCTACAACGACATGGACATCTGGTCGGAGGGCCACGCAACCAAAACATTAGATGATGACAGGTCCTTTGTATGTTTTAATGACCCCATACAAAAGTTTATGGTTCTCAAAGAGAAGCTCACGGCCCACCGCGAATGGATCAGTGACTATTGGGACCCACCAATCCAACAACCAAAGCAGGTATGCTTCTGTGTGGATTACAATTTTGATATGATTTGTTGCATTAGGAGGATTTTAGGGCTAAATCGCAACCTTTCGATGTTTGTGAAGAAGTGGTTTAGGAAGGGGGAACAAGTCGAGGTTTCTAGTGACGAGAGAAAGAGCTTGGTTTGTTGCCAATATTTTTGAGGTAAGGGAACAAGGGAAGTTCCTTATTCGGTACCAGGAGCTGCATGATGATAACAAAGTGCTTATTGAAGAGGATATTGATGACAAACACATAAGACCTTCTCCGCCATTTACTGATGCTAAATTTAAACTCCTTGACAAAGTAGATGCTCTTGTCCTTGATGGTTGGAGGATTGGTGGTATGATTACTAAGGTTAATAGCATCAACACATAAAACATTTACTTCAAGAGAGACGGAAAATCATTGGTGTACTTCGAGCTCTCCTACTTGAGGCGACATTACGACTGGGTTGACGGTGGATGGGACATAGCTTCTCAAGTCAATAGCTCCAACTCTAATGATGAGTAAGGATTTGGACAAATATGGAAGATCCAGCTTTGAAAGAAGTGATTTTTCTTTTGAACATAACTGAAATGGTTAACCCAATAAACATGTATACGACTAATCAAAAATCCTATTCATATGCTACTTAGAGATTTTTCTAGACACAACTAGGATAACTTTCATGGGAAAAATGAATGCTCCAATCTCAACTACATAGCCAAAGACCTGAATAAAGTTTTCTGTTTTATCATGAGCCTTAATTGTAACTATGTAACCTTATGTTCAAGATTTTCTACAAAGTAAAAGTTAAACAACACTTGTTAACCAAGGCAACCAAATTGCTTATCTCATTTAATATGCAAACTAGCTTAGCTCAGATATAACCATACCTGCTAGAATACTGCGATAATGAGATCTTGGTACTAATCATGATGGTTGGAGGAAGCTTTGTTTTGGGTGGTGTAATGGAATAAGGGGGTTTCTAGTATGTCAGTGTTTCAAAAGATACAACATATATTCAGGATTATTTTATGATGGACAAGAAGGTATAAAGGTAAGATATTTCCTTCAAAAAATTGTTTGTAGTTGAGTTATACATCCTACTTTCTTTTTATAGTACTTTTCTTGTGATATGTCTAGCATTCTCATGAAACCTACTAAACCTTCGATTTTTAGTTTATTTTGAATTTAGTTTAGGATAATACGTTTTAGAGGGCTCTTTCTTCGGATCCCTCAATGCGTAGTTAGTTGAATGCCAACAAAAAATATGCATATATTATTTGCTTTGTCACAATTTTCAGCAAGCTTGAGCAACTCCCTTTGGATTCTCTTCGAGGTGGAATTGTTTAGAGACGAAGTACCTTCATCGCTATCTTTCATTTCGTTATGTTTTTAGAATGAAATTTAAACTTGGTTATTAAGAATTTTTTATCAGATCTCATGTCATACCCAGTGATGGTGATGTTTTTGTGGGAGTTTTAATTCCCAAATGTATCCATATTATCAATGTTTTTTATTCAGTTATACTACCTACCTGTTTGTTTTATTGAAAAAATGAATTTTAAACTTTACATATACATATAGATTAACAAAATCAAACAGAAGAGGCAAATGAACAACCACCGATCATAGATCATAGGGTCTGGTCCAACACTTATTATGATGAAATGACTACCAAAGAGATAACCTACTTCATTGTTCAAGACTGTTCAGGAGATTTCTGCCAAGATTGCTCCTATTCAGGATGGAGTAATCATCTACGCTCTATAAAGACATTCCATTTCATAGTAAAAGCAAGTGAAAGCAGCCTCCTTCAAATTGACAGTAATGACAACCTTTTACATGCTAAAGTCCATCTAAATGGCATGGGTCATCTGTTGTGGGTTAAAGCATCAGCTCAGTTTTCAGGGACCTCTATCATGAATTGTTGGGATGATATCTGCTCTAATTTGTGTGTCAGAGAAGTGAGTTTGCTCGACACTTCAACGCGGAATGATATACCTCTTAGAGTACTTTTTGGATTATCAAAGTTTGGTGGTTTCAGAACTTGGTTTGAACAGTTTGGATATCATGTATCCCAGGGTTGTTTTGGCACAACCATTGCCACTTATGAGCCTGTTGACGCGGTTTTTGAGAATCTGAACCTCAAATCTTTACTAGATCAATTTTGTTGTGATGAAGCGACATTGGTTCATTCAATAATTTGCAACTATTACGAGGGTTTTGACGGCAATGAATATTTTAGGGAACTTCTTCTCCATTTGATCAATGATAGGAAATTTGATCAAACTAAATCTATCTTGGACGCAATGAAGGGCATCGATGAGGACGAGGACTTAATTTCCTCAGTCCATAAGATCTTCAATGCAAATTTGTTAAAAAAAAAATTTGTGCTTCCTAATCCACCTCTGTCAGCAGCATTTTCTTTTAGTTTACAAGTTGATGGGACCATCAAACTTCCTGATGACCGCGTATTGGTTCCAAGGGATTCTACTATTAGGTCTTTGAAGACCGAAATTGTTCATGAAACTTATGATTTCAGAAGGTTAACTGATGTTGGTCAATTAAAGTTCATACTTCCAGATGATTCCTTCGATATTGAGAATCATGATGATGATGCAAAAATAAATTCATATTTTGAGCCCGGTGCATCTATGTTAGTTGAAGTTTCAGATTCGACGCGCCAATTAAGAGTTCAAAAAGATGAAGAATGGAAGGTCGTTTGCCGCTGCGGGGCAATAGATGATGATGGGGAGTATATGTTTGAGTGCGATACGTGTGGTGTGTGGAGTCACCGGGATTGTAATCCTGAATATGTCAATGAGAGTTTTGTATGCTTTTCTTGTAGAAAAGATTGAGTGGTTGTTGACCTTCATATTCAGCAAGTGTATAGCTTCCGATTTCAACTATCCCTGAAACGGTGGCAAATGAGATTCTAGAAAGTTTTATGAGTTTTGTATTGTGCCTGTCAAGAGAATGATGTTGCCTTTGTCTATGTGTACTACAGGCTAATAGAGTATACACTCTGTTATACAGTTAGTCTGTTAGGCAGTTAGGTTTCTGTTATACAGTAAGCAATAGCTTACTCAGCAAGCTATGACTTGCATGTTATAAATAGTGTAAACCCATACTGTTACATTCACCAATAACAGAATATTCAGTTTCAAAAAAAAAATCAAACAAAAGCACATCTTATTGAATTCACAAACTAAACAAAAAATGAGAAATGATGAAATGGAAACTAAAAAGTAGATCTTGAGTCGAACAACCTCTCGACCCAAAACACACACACACAACCATGTAAACAAAAATTGCTATCACACCTAAAACATAATGAAAAAGAAAAGGGACAAACGAGAAACAAAGATTGAGAAAGGAATAGAGAACCAAGGTGGGAGGATGATTCGGTGGAATCCTAGTGGTGAAGGTGTGGAAGGTGACAGAGGAGAGTGTTTTCTCTGTGAAAGAAAGATGATCTTTCTTTGTGTTTGGTTTCTCCTCTCTACTCATTTTTATGCTCACTGTTCTCTCTTTTTTTTTTCCTTTTTTTTTTGGATCTAGTTGATCTCTTAAGTGTGGAGTCTATATCCAACATGTGCAGATTTAACTTGTTCAATCTCCCAATGTAGCTTGCCGCTACATCTCATTAATTAGTATCAACCTTCTTTCTTACGACACAGAAAAATCAAAACCCCCATTCAATTTCAATTTTACAGTAATGAATCGATCTTTCTTTTTAAAAGGAGAAAAAGACTTTCTCTCAGAATGTGACAACCGATACATTTTTCACTTCCATGCCCTTTTTTTTTTTCATTCTTTTGATGCTTGCCGATGTAGGCTACTTTCTTCTTATATTACTTTTCTTGGGTGATATGTCTAGCTTTCTCACAAAACCTACCAAACCTTCGATTTTTAGTTTAGTTTGAATTTAGTTTAGGATAATACCAGTATGCATTATTTTTCATGAATAAGTTGACATTATTATTGACTCTTGGATGTTTAAGTAGTACTTACCACTTTTACTTAACTAACCACTCCTAAATTTTGGTATTGTTACAATTTTTTCTAGTTTTATAGCATTTAATTTTTAATCTTATAACAGTTGAACTCATGTTATTACTTTTTACATGAAATTGAATTTTGATATTTTTATGTTATTTTTGTATCTATTCTATAATTTATTAGCTTTCTATTAACATTTTTATATTATGTTTTCCTCTCGGTAGTTCCTATCACATTGTTTCCCTCGTCTTCACTTTTAATTTGTCACATCTTTGAATCTAGATTGGTAAGTTGCATCTGGATATCAGTGCATATGATTCCATTTTAGAGAAATTTTTGAGTTAGGTAGAGTTTTGCATGTGACAGCGGTGGCTGTCAAGAATTCTGAATATATTGTAGATATTGATGAATTTAGTGGTGTTAATTTTAATGATTTTATCACAAATTATGAATGTAAGTTCTCTCTTTAACCTTATTTAATTATTAATAACTATGTTTGGGTGATTTTACACATGGGCGTGCCACAGACTTAGCCCTTGCAGGTTTTGCTATTTTGATTCCTACGTACTCTCCAAAATTTTCCTTTGAAGAAAGTTATTAAAGCTGGAAAGTTAACACAAAAATGAAAAAAAGTCCTTGACAAAAGACAACACTCCAATCTCTTGCCTCAAGGAAATTTCATCAATGCATGATGTCACCAAAATTGAATCAGAAGTAAGAAAGGACATGTCAAATGTCAAATCAGAAGAAAAAAAGGACATAGAGAGGTTTGGAGAGAGGATGACAACCCAACAAGAGAGGAGATTTAAAAAGGAAGAAAAGATTCGTTGCAACAGCAATAAATAATAATCTAATCGCTCTCACCGCATAAGAAAAAATAGCAATGCTATTTCACAAAATATATGAGCAGAAAGTGAAGATGAGCAGCAATAATAATTAAATTACTCTCACACTATAATTAAAACGTAAATTACTCTCACACTATAATTAAAACGTGAAACATAACAAAATTGACATTAAAATTATAATTTTCTTTTTACAAATTGAAACATTGCAATGCTATTCCATATTGATTTATGTCATTTCAAGTGTTTTGTATGACTTCAGAAAAACATTGAAATCGACATTTGTTAAGGTCTTGATGCAACTTATCTTGAATTTTGTACAAACAATGTGAAATGAAGATAATAATGAAATTCAAGCAAAGCTAAGACATACCTAAAACAAGTTTCATATCCCCACAACCCATTAAAAAAAGCATTGTGCGGGTCAAACCCTAAAGCGATGGCGTCCAAACTCAAAACCAGCGTCGCAGTTTCATCCTTCTTGAAACCTGACACTAAGGTTGAAATTTGTTCCGAAGATGATGACATTCGCACTTGGTCCATCGGCAAGGTCGTCTGCAAGTCCCGAAACTATGTCATGGTGGAGTACGCTTACCATGACCAAGGCACCAAGCCCCGCATACATTTTGTGAACATTAACGAGGTCCGGCCACCTCCTCTGATGGACGATGGCAGGTCCTTCATATGTTTTAATCACCCCATACATACGTTTCTGGTTCCCAAAGAGAAGCTCACGGCCGACCGCAAATGGATCGGTGACTATTGGGACCCACCAATCCAACAACCAAAGCAAGTATGCTTCTGTGTGGATTACAATTTTGATATGATTTGTTGCATTAGGAGGATTTTAGGGCTAAATTGCAACCTTTCGATGCTTGTGAAAATGTGGTTTAGCAAGGGGGAACAAGTCGAGGTTTCCAGTGACGAGAGAAAGAGCTTGGTTTGTTACAAAGATTTAATTTGAATGGTCATTATGTGTGTTTAACGAACACCATTCCTTATTTTGTAACCACTAAAGCATTTACATCTAGCTTTATATCTATTTGTATAATTTTAGTTGGGTAATTATGCATTGGTCTATTATAATGGTGGACCAAGTGATGCAACATGTGTTTGTCAAAAACATTATGCTTAAGAATGGAGTGGGGCGTAGGAATCGTAAAATCGTATAAACGTAACACGGATTTATGAGTATACGAATATATATGATTATATTCTATGCTAAAAGAAAGAAAGAAAAAAACCTTTAATAATAAAACACAAGTAGACTAATACCGCAATATAAACAAAATAAAATTATGTTCAATGCTAAAAAATCGCATTATTAATGAAACCAACTACTATTTTGTTCAATCTAATTGGAATTTACTATTTGTTCTTTGCATCTCTTTTTCACTAAAAACGTTGAGAAAAAATAATATATTATTTAGACTAATAAACATCAAGTACCTAATCGGCTGTCAATTAAGGTAAACAATTGAGTAGTTTTTCAGGTATGATCAACATTGCAAAACTATAATGAAATTAGTGGCACAACTAATTAGTGAAGCAATCTTTTTTATGAGATATTTCTGCATTCTCCAATATAGATATTCTAGGACATGTGTGACAAATAATTGAATTCCTCATTTTCTACATTCTCCATATTTTATTTTCCAACTTATACATTGTGAATCAAAAAGTTCAAAGATGTAATTAAAATAAAGGTTAAAAAAGTTCAAAATTATGAATACCTGGAACAGTTTTTCCATCGGATCCCTGAAATGTAAATTTCCAAAAATGATTGATTGAATGGCCAGCAAAAAACAAGCAGATGTTATCTGCTTCTTTACAATTATTACTAAGCTTGATCAACTCGCTTTTGATTCGCACCGAGGTGGGATGGTTCGGAGATGAAGTACCTTCATCCTTATCTTTCAGCTTTATTATATTTTGGGGCGGAAATTTATACTTAGTTACTAACATCTTTTCTATCAAATAAGCATCGTGCCATGGTGCAGTTGTTGTGGGAGAATCAATTCTCAAGTGTATCCCTATTATCAATTCTTTATTTTGAGCCATACTACCTGCTTGTTTTATAAAAAATTAAAATTAAAACTTGACAAATATAGATATTCATTAACAAAAGCACAGCTCATTGAATTCACAAACTAAATAAACAATGAGAAATGGAAACTAAAGAGTAGATCTTGAGCCCAACTTGAAAAAGAAAAGGGACTAAACAGAAATAGAGATTTGAGAGAAGAAGAGAGAACCAAGGTTCTATGGTTGCACAATGTGGTAGGAGGATGATTTGGTGGAAACCATGTTTTGATTTTGTTTGTGAAATGAGGGAGCAGAAGTAAAGTGGTGGGATGTAAATGAAGAGAAAAGATAATGGTGAAGGTAGAAGGTGACAGAGGAAAGTGTATTTCTTCTTTGTGATGATGATCTTTGTTTGTAAACTTCTCCTCTCAACTCCATTTTATAATCACTTTTCTCTCTTATTTTTGTATTTCTTTTATCAGTTTGATCTCTTCAGTGTGGATTTTCTGTCCAACATGTGAAATTTGTTTCTCTTTTCCTCTTCAATGCTAGTTCCCCTGATTCACACTTTTAATGTCTCTGCTTCTTTCTCTTTGAAGGTTTAACTTGTTCAATCTCTGCTTCTTTATAGCATTACGGTTTAATTTTTAATCTTATAACAGTCAAACTCATGTTACTAATTTTTATTTGAAATTACATTTTGAGATTTTTTTTGTTATTTCTATATCTATTCTGTAATTTATTTGACTTCTATTAACATTTTTTATTATGTTTTTCTCTCAGTAGTTCCTATCACATTGTTTCCCTTGTATATCACTTTTAATCTTGTCACATCCTTGAATCTAGATTGGTAAGTTGCATCCGGATATTAGTGCATAT